>NC_043704.1:32699701-32815152 GCF_006229205.1 Suricata suricatta | reverse complement strand
TTGTAATTTCAATAAGGAAGTCTGTTCATGTTCTGTATATTGAGATTGTAGTTGGCTTAAATTTATAACCAACTGCAATTTCCATATTATGTATAAAAAATGAAATGTAGATTAATGTTGATTATAATTCATATAATTTGTCCTAATATGTTGAAAATGTAATATTAGGATGAACTGTGTTTCCCAGCAATAAAAAAACATTCACAGGACCACCCAAATACTGTTTTTCACAGTTTAAAATTTTGTTCAATATTTCTTGTCAGTAAAAAATGCTTCTAATAGCTAAAATAAGCTAGTATACTTTTAGGCCTTACTATTTTGGTCCATTATGGTAGGTATTAGTAAATTAAGGATTATTTGTGAATTTTGATACCATAGTGTATCTATAGAAAGTCATCTTGGGACTTGGTTAAGCTTCTGACTTCGGTTCAGGTCATGACCTCAGGTTTGTGGGTTTGAGCCCCACATTGAGCTCTGTGCTGACAGCTTAGAACCTGGAGCTTGCTTCAGACTCTGTGTCTCCCCCTCTCTCTGCCCCTAACCTCCTGTCACTCTGTGCCTCTCTCCTCTTAAAAGTAAATAAACATTAAAAAATGTTTTTTATTAAAAAAAAGTTGTCTTGAAATGTAATTCTGCATGATTATAAGCAAATTTGATCTATAGGATGAACCCATAAGATTTTTCTATTTGTAATGAAAAGGAAAGAAATAAGATTATTCACCCAGTAGTATTTTAAAAGGAAAGAAATAGGATTATTCACCCAGTAATATTTAAAAGTATTTTAAGTAGTATTTTAAATTTTGGCAGTCATACATTTAATCAGTAGATCTATATGGGATATTTTCCACCAGGGGCACAGACACATTATTATAGAGTGCTTTAGACAGGCTTTAATTCTGATGATTCTTCCTACAACAGTAAGTTGGGTGGGCTAAGGGCTCATGTTCGGTTTTATTTTGTTTATCTTCTCTTTTGATAGATGTTTTACTGGAATTGTGCCAGATCTTGCCAAGAAATGTATAAAATGGAGAAGAATTTTGAGTTGAAATCTCAACCAAAACTAGAGACTTCCATTGTTTGTAACATTTCTTACACATTTAGAAAAAAAAAGTAACTGATGTTTCTATAAAATAGTAGAAATCCTAATATAATTCCAGGAGAGGGTGGGGAGGAGAATCATAAAAGTAAACATTGGTGTTAACGCCAATTTCTACTACTACATTAATGGTTACAATGAAGGGTCAATATAATATTGTAGGCATCAAGGATTATGCTTACCTATAAAATACAGATATTATTTTTATGCTCACTTTACAGATAAAGAAATTAACATTCAGAGAGGTTAAGCAGTTTATCTGAGTTTACACAGCTAACAAGTAAAAAAGTTTGGGTTTGAATTCAGGCACTGAATCCATTCTCTAGATTGAAGAAATTTCCCCTACAAATGCTACATTATTTTTGTTGGTTTGTTTTTGTTTTCCCTCACCTATGCTATTTCTTCCTGGTGAATTTCAGGCGGTTAAGGTCTATATATGTATGTGTATATGTATATATAATTTTTTTAAGTTTATTTATTCTGAGAGAGAGCGAGCACAAGCAGCGGGGAGATAGAGAGCGAGAAGGGGAGAGAGAGAATCCCAAGCAGCTCTGCGCCTCGGCACAGAGCCAGTGTAGAGATCCAACTCAAAAACCATGAGATTATGACCTGAGCTGAAGTCTGAGTCTCAACTGATTGAGCCACCCAGGCCCCCAAGGTCAAGAATTATATTTCACATTTCTTTGGATTGCCAGTGCTTAGTGCAATTCCTAATACAATATATGCTCCATATGTAGGTAAACCAATGAATAAGTGAGAAAATTTAGGTTTTAGGATATGCAAAGGTAGAATTCTCCTGTTGGTATATTAATTGGAAATTTTACTCCAAGGACAAATAGGAAGCATGAACTCACCCAACCAACGTCAACCTTACAGTCAGTCCCTTTAGTTATGGTTCAAGGGTGAAATCCTGCCTGATTGGAGTGAGTTAAGGTCATTTCTGCAGCTAATGCCTCGTAGCTTCTGTTATATTTGGTTCCCCAGACAGAAAAGTTTATTCTACTTACACTCCGTGTTATTAAAAATCAGAGCGGGGGGAGAGCAAACAATATTGTTTTTTTTTAAATTTAACTTATTCTACTGTCAGTCTTTTTCATTCCTCTCGAGACACAGCCGTATAATATTAGATTCTGTAGGAATATTACAAAAACACCAGGGATTCACTTCTAGAATTCCATTTTGGGCAATTTTAGTAACCATTTTAGGTGATAACAGATACTATCAATGACACTCAGCTGATTTGGGGGATTACTTAGGGAGAATTATAATCATAGGAAATTAATATGCAACAAAGTACCTAAAGCAAATGCATGATTCATTAATCATGTAGTTGTTTCACTGCATTCTGTTTCCCTTGTATTTCTTTCCTCCATATAGTTTCAGGTGAAAAAATGTTTTTTTTCATGATATGGTCCATTTTTATATTTATTCCAATGATGAATGAGTATTTGGGAAATGTGTATGTGTATGACTCAGTAGCCTACTCTCTACACAGCGAGTAATTAGTGGATGCTGTCTTCTTATTTTTAACAAATATCTCCATGTAGGATGAAATTCTGACAGGAAAATTACAGGATTGGTGCCCATGATAAGATTTATGTTAAATAATTGGAGGCTGTAGGCTCCTTAAAATGTAAATGGAGCTTGAATAAAAAGGTTAAGAGGCAAAGGCTCTTTTAAGAATATAGGTGGTTTTTTTTTTTTTTTTTTACAAATACAGGTTTGTTGTCAAGGCAGATCTAAATCTCCCCGCTCTCACCTAGGACAGATGTCACCAGTTGTCTGTTAATGTTCATTGTGCATCTGTCAGCTACTTACTGAATTTGTTACTCTTGTGCTTTGAGTAATTTTGCAAGCCTTTCTGTGCTGCAAGATGTTTTCCATAGGGTATATGATACGAATGGATATTTTAATCATTTAATGGTTTCTAATTTTAACCTACCAGAGAATATGAAAGAGAAATTCAGATCAAAATAAGACTTTGTTAATAAAATAAATACTGTTTCATTCAATCTTCTAAGTAGAAACAGACTTGAAAACATAAACAAAAGCCTCAGACAAATGTTATTGCCATGCTAGGAAAAAAGAGTTGAATCATACATATGAAAAAAAAAAATTACATATGTGTGTGTTTTGCATATCTCAGTAGAATATTACCAAGATCTGTCTCTTAAATAGTTTCTTGCTTTGTGATCCTGTAGAAGGGAGGTTTCAAAGAGGGGAACAGTTTACATCCAAGTAGGAGTTTGGTTTCCACATCATAAATTTCATGTGACTTTGATATATTTCCTTGAAATACTTAGCACTAATGTGTCTATCTTTTTCCAGCTGTGGTTGTGTAAATATTTAGATATTTCAGTCACTTGTGTTTATATTTTATCTTCCAACTGGGCAGTTGTTGAAGGAATTCAGCTTTGCCCTATTCTCCAACGCTGGCCTCGCCTGAAGTCAGTCGTGTTCTGTTCCCAAGGTTCTACCAGGATGCTGGCCGAGGGCAGCTAACATCATCATCCTTGTGCCTTGTTAAAGCCTCACTCGGCCAGTCCTTTTCTTTTTTTTACCCTCTTTTCCTTTTCCTTTTCTGTTTCCTGTGCAGTTTGGCTGAAAATAGGAATTTGGTTTTACTGAGTATAATAGAAACTTTATACCTTATAACATAAAACCAACCAACCAACCAACCAACCAAAATAACAAATTAGCATAACTAGGATGGTGTTTGTAAGGTGGCTTACAGAAACTCAAGAGTTTATGAGGGAGAGGAGAAGTCTTTTTTTTAATTAATAATGAGTCAAAAATATTAGAGAGAGAGGCTTTATGACCCAGTGGAGGCGAACACTTCCTCTATGGAGGAAGACTCATCTACATTCTTCTGAGAGTCACATGTGTTCCTTCTGTGTTGGATCTCACAAAGTTTCCCTTTAAGAAAGTGAATCCATTATTGATAGAAGATGAGACACTTTTCCCTAAAAGTATGGTGGTGGGAAAAATTAGAGAACCAGTAATACTGATTTTTTTTAAGATTTTCTAAAAAAAATTATTCAGTAACCTCTGCACCCAATGTGGGGTCAAACTCACAACCCAGAGATCAAGGGTTGCATTCTCCACCCAGTTCCCCAGTAATACCGAATTTTCATTGTGCAAGAAGTTGTGTAGCAATTGAGGTTCTCAGTGTTAACAACGGACAATATTAGGATATTCATTCCAAAATTCAACCTCCTATTCAGAGAAGATGATACAGTATAAGAGATTTATACCTCCATTTGTTGATCATCAGAATCTTTCCTGAGTGAAAACTGTGGCTTACAGTTAGGTGTTCTCTGTGCGCATAGGGAGAGAGGAACAGACGCCACCACGTTCCACGGCATCTCATTTTTATCCACACTTTCAAAAATAAGCAATCCACAAGAACACTTCCAGGGTTGGAAACAAGAACAGACAGAGCATGTTTCTCTGTGGATTGTAGCTAATTAATCCTAGCAGTATTTATGGACTAGTTGGGAAGAGGAAGGTTTTGAGTTTGACTAGGACTGAATCCCAGCACCGCCTCCTTCCAGCTGAATGACAGCTGTGAGTTTCACTTCCCCCATATGGACACCAGATATAACAGCGCCCACCTCATAAAGATGTTGTGATGAAGGAGATGATGGATAATAAATGCTAGTTTTCATTTTCTTGCCTTTCCTTTCTGCTTCGGCTTGATAATAAAGAATAATGTAGTATAGTTTTTCCGGACATGATGATTACCATTTATAATTTTTTATTGTGGAGGTTGACCAATTATTCATTATAAGTATCGCTCGGGAATTGGCAAGTTCCTTTTCTGAACGTTCCGCATTAGGAGGAATGTGAGATTTCTATGTGTTTGTTATGGTTTTCAAAGGCATTGAGTCTATATTTAAGTAGCTTTTTTTTTTTTTTTGCTAAACCTAATCATTCCCTCTGCATATTATATGCTAGCATTATTATATGCTAACAGAGTATATTTTCTCTGGAAATGTGTTCCTTAGAAAAATGTTCAGTAGGATATCCTGAGAAAAGAAAACTGAAGAGTTCCACAGTCAAATAATTTTGAAAAATGCTGCGTAGGATACCTTTCTTTGTAAGCATCACATGTGCTTTAGCAAGACTAAAGGTCCTGAGAGCTGTAGCTCTTTTTTGAGCGATAGGTATTAACAATCTGAGGAAAGAGGATTCCAAGGAGCATTTTTGAAGATTTAGCCTTTAATAATAGAGAAACCATTTTATTGCTGAAACTCTTTTCCTGAATACTGCCGGACGAGCATTCCAGGGAAAGCGGAGGCCTGGGTTCGCCATGCCCAAAAGTCTCGCTAGCTGTGGTCCAGCCTATGGTCCTGCAGGTTATGGAGAGAGCGGTAAGCTCCACTCTACTTGAGTGGAGCCTGGGTGATCTCCAGGTTGTGTAATTGACCGCTACTTCCTCTGCCCACTCTCCCTAGACAGTTAGTTTTTTCTTTCCCCTGGTTTCAGTCTCCAGATCCAGTCTCCTGTGTGGCTCCCACTGAAATTTTCTTGCTGAGGTCCAACTTGGATATTCAGTTGCCAACGTGTCCCCTCCATTTGGATATTCAAGAAATACGCCAGGCCCTCCATTTCTCATACATGGAAATTGTCTCCTCTGTCCTTCCTCTCCCCACATTTCACTCTTGTATTCTCCACCTTCATTGGGACTGCATGTCACCCACTGCTCCGATCACAAACTCGGAATCTCTCTATTTTGTGCTTCCTCTCCATCCTGTGCATTTTTCGATTGTTTTACCCCCGTATTACCAAGGATCAGATGCTGTTGATTTTGTAACTGTCTCTAGATTCTTTCCTCTGTTTTCTGCTCTGTCAGAGTTTGCAGAATTTAGTTGTTTAAAGAGTACAAAAGTTTCCTGACCCATGACCTCCTAATTTACCCTGTTCTAGTCCAGTTTCATACTACTAAGTAGTGAGCTCCTTAAAACCAAACCCGACTATGCCTTGCTTAAAATATTTAAATGTTCTGTTGCCTTCAGTTAGGTTCCAGAACTTTGGCTTGATATACAAAGCCCATCACATTATTGCTTCTGACTACTTCTTCAGGCACATACTTCTAATCTCTGACCTGCACCTTACACTGAGGCCACACGAGGCCCCTCCAGGTCCCACACCTGTACCATGTTCTTTTGTAGCTGTGCCTCTGGGTGAAATCATGTCCTTTCTTTTATTCTTGACTTATTTTTCAAGACTCATCTCGAACTTTGTGTCTCAGGACACCTTCTCTCAGGCAGTTCTAAGTCTCCTTGTTTGTTTTCTCATAGCAAACGCTGCATCCCTCTTTCCTAACTGAAGTGAACTTCAGGCTTTAAAACAAAGTGAGCTTTATTAATTAAATATGTATTACCTCAGTCGTCAATTCTCATTTGTATCCACCCTTCATAATTACAGCCCAAGTCAAGGCCGGTAATATAATGTTTTGTTTTGTGAAATTTTCTAGCTTTTGCAATTGAATCATCTAAAATCTAATTTAAATTTCATTTGACTTCAGGATAGCCTTTGTGAGAGAGTATGAGTTTCCACATTATTTTTTCCTCATGTTGCCGGTTTGTTTTCCTCCATTAGAACCCGGTTTCGTTTAAAGAATTTATGGTATGTTGTATACCAGGCATTGAACTGAAGCTGTTTCTCGGTATTTCAGATTATAAAACGATTACTGTCTTTCATATGATACTTTTTGTTATTTCACGATTGATATAAGCAAATGCTGTTTTAACTTCATCATTTATTTGTTCATTTCATCAAGAAAAACAAATGTTAATTGTAGTCGTTACAAATTAGAGATATAAATCAGCCCATGCAGAGTTTACAGTCTCGGAACGGTTGAATAGTATACATGTGGTTACAATTTAAAAAATAAAGTCTTTAATGTCTCTTTGTAGAATACAGGATTCTTAAGCTTCAAGTTCCATTCAAATAGGTCTTCCCTTTGGGGCTCCTGGGTGGCTCAGTAGGTTAAGTGTCTGACTTTGGTTCAGGTCATGATCTCACACCATTCATGGGTTCCAGCCCTGGAGCCTGCTTCGTATTCTGTGTCTCCCTCTCTCTCTGACCCTCCCTGCTCACGTGCGCGCTCTCTCTCTCTCACTCTTTCAAAAATAAATAAAAGCACAAAAAATATTTTAAAAAACATTAAAAAACCCAAATAGGTCTTTCCCTATCAGCACTTCATTCCTTTTTTTTTTTCATTTACTCAACACATATTTATTGAGTGCTTATCATGTGCTCAGCACTCTGCCAGACATAAGAGAAGGAACCATGAGCAAAATCAGACCCATAGATCTTATAGACTAATGGGAAAAACAGTATTCAAAGCATCAAACAAAAAAATTTAAATTGTAAGTCTGATCATTCTTGCCAAATGTAGCTATATAGTGGTGTTTAGGTTTATAAAGGGATCATTTAATTTATGATGTTAGATCAGGAAGGACAGAGATTTGAAGGGAAAGCAGATATTAACTAGGGTAAAATCATTTCCAACACAGACTCTGTGGCAGGTGTAGGCCTGTGGCAGAAGAAATCACAATGTATTTATGAACTAACACTAGGTGAGGTGACAAGAAAAATAAGAGGGAAGGGAACAGGAAGAGTCTGGAGAGCTAGCTAGGGGAATGAGTACACTCTTGTAGATCTTGTTAAAGACTTTATCTTAAGAGCAATGAGTTTATTTTAAGAGCCACTGAAGTAGGAGAACCCGGATTGTATTTGCATTTCAAAGCCTTCTTCTAGCTACACTGAAGTGAAGCTATTTAAGAGCTTTCCTAAATCCTGGTGGGAATTGATAGCAGTTTGATCTGAGTTGGTAGCTGGCTGTAGAGATGGAGATGAGTAGATTGATTTGAGAAATAGGGGGAAGAAAGGGAGGTGTCACGGAAGCCTGGTTTCTACTTTGCATTATTCATTGAGATTGGATGGCTAGATAAGATCAAGGTTTGGGGCTCAATTAAATTAAGCCTTGTGCTGTTGCATTTGAGAAATCTTTAAAAAATTTGTGTGTTAAATCTATCCTTGGCAGCAATATGGTAGGAATATTAAAAAATATGAATCTTGATCCCTGTTTCAGAAGTTATAATCTCATTGGAAAAAAATAAAAGTACAGACAGGAAATATTTAAATGATATGTACGCTCAGGACCTCACTTATTAAGTAATACATAAGGTTCAAATGTAGGCCCTCTCCCAATGTCCTTTTTCATTTTATGTTAAATTTAATTATTTAGACTCAGTTATATAGCATTTCATCTTTGAAGTATATTAAATATTAACATATAATTATTGGTATCTAATGAAATTCATTCATACTTGGGGAAAGTGTACACACATCCATACTTTTATTATTTAGGAAGGTATAAAAATCTATATAAAGAGCAGCTTCATTATATATTTGAATATGATTTTCATTACTATATCAAATAGGTTTTTTAAAGTGTTGACCGATGTTAGTTACAAAGGAGAGTCTAAGAATCCATACCGTTACTTGTAATGCTCTACAATTGTCTCACACATTCCTCTGCAAACACAGACATAGAATGGGGTCTATATAGACAGGACGATGGTTTTTGAAAGCATTTGTGGACAAGGGATTTGAAGAGCCGCCAGGATGTGTACAGGCAAAATTTAAGCAAGAGCGCTTTCTTAGTGGAGGGCCAAAAGGATTCAAGCATCGGAAGGCGTGGTTAAGGTGGACACCAGAAAGATTAATTACTGAATAGGGTTGGCCGCGTAGTTAGTGTTACGCCCGGTTTACCTAGCAGTGCCTGAGCCTAGGCTTTTAAATTTAGACCCTTAACTGTTTCCAAGTGGAAATATGAACATATTCCATCAATTCTTCTGCAGGCTCCCGTCTTCGACAGGAAGATTTTCCACCTCGCATTGTTGAACACCCTTCGGACCTAATTGTGTCAAAAGGAGAACCTGCAACTTTGAACTGTAAAGCTGAAGGCCGCCCCACCCCCACTATCGAATGGTACAAAGGAGGGGAGAGAGTGGAAACGGACAAAGATGACCCTCGATCTCACCGAATGTTGCTGCCAAGTGGATCTTTATTTTTCTTACGTATAGTACATGGACGAAAAAGTAGGCCTGATGAAGGAGTCTACGTCTGTGTAGCAAGGAATTACCTCGGAGAGGCTGTGAGCCATAATGCATCGCTGGAGGTGGCTAGTAAGTAAAATGGGCTTCTGACAGCGGGAATGGCACAAAGTCAAATCCGTGCCCCAAGCTTTACCTAAGGAAACCTTCTAGCTTTCTATTTGAATGCAATCTTCTACCTATTTAATTTTTTCATACTTTTCATTGTAGGTGGGTATTCCAGCTGAATTGGGATTTGCACATAGTTGTTGGACCATTTTACTTTTAATTTGAAGTTGCTTTCTGTTAACATTTTCACTGAAATCACTTTAATTCTTCTCCTTTGTTGCTTTTAAATATATTGAATACAAGGATGATTCTATAAAAAGAATAGCATGGGGTATTTTTCACTTGTCTTCATTTGGAGAAATACTTTCAACTGGTGGTATGGATATGGTTTTAAACTGTTTCTAATTCTTTCTAATCCTTAGAAATATATTATACTTTTGGTAAACTATAGCTAGAGAAATGTATGTATGTGCCTTGTTCTTTATTATCTTGGCTATTGTAATGCACTCTGGGAGGAAAATCTGGGTATGTCGTCTTTAGGGAGTGAATGGTTTAATTTACACAAATACCAAATGTAGCTCATTTGCATCCTAAAGAAGGATCTGTTGACTAATGATTAAATTGTTATATCTGGAGTCTAGGTGTATAGTGTGTTTGAATACAAATTGGGGGTTTCTTATTTTCAATATACATTTAAGAGGTAGCCAGAGAGTCTCATTTCCTTGAAAGAATCATTCTGTCAGTGTGTGTGTATGTGCATGTGTATGTGCATGTATATATATACACACACAATGGAGAATTACAATTGGTATTTGTGGTTGGAAAGACAAATGAAATTTAGATCTCTAATTCACTTTACATAAAATTACAGGTGAAACTGGATACATAACCATATGCATATTTATATACAATATTTTTCAAGATGATTGATATTTTGATATAGCTTACGTTCAGATTTTTAATTATAATCAATTTCATAATCCCTAACATTGTCTCCAACGTTCAACTCAAACCGAATATACAGAGCCACAGATAATTATACAATTATACAAAGAATTTAGAAATAGATTTTCTAACTTAATCAGATTATTAATGTGGAATCAGCTCCCAAGAATTTAGATGAGTTGATCACACTCATAGAACAAGGTAGTACTTACAGTGAGAGAATGCTAAAGATGTCTAACATGAGCATAAAACTTAATTAGATAAAAATGCAAATAACCATCGAAGACTATGTCAGCACTAGCCATTCACATTTTTAAAATATTTACTTAACACTCAAGTTTATATTTCTCTATTCACATTTAATGATCATAAACTTATTGCCTTGATTCCCAGTGAAAATCTTCGAATTACATCAGTATAAAAGCTGTAATCATAGCAGCGGGCTATTTTTCTTACTTTTTTCCTTTTCTTCTTTTTTTTTTTAATCCTAACTTTAAATGTAGTGCAGGCCAAAGAAGTTGAAATGTTTTTATAAAAGGATGTATATATTTTGATAAAGTCATCTTTGAGGATATGATATTAATACCTTTCTAACTTTTGACACATTTATATTTAACGACACTTATTCTCTGTGGAGATAAAATTAAGTTAACATTTGAAAACAAATTTAGAGAATCCAGAAAAATGATATAGATGATCTAGGCCCATTTTTATTCCTGGTAGTTAGAAACTGAAGACTGTTTATTCTCTGAAATTATAAATCCTTATAAATGAAGTGTATACCAATAGAGATGTAAAAAGATCATATTGTATCTGTATTCTTATTCTACTTAATTTCTGATTATTGCCAGAATTTTTAGAAAAGGTTATACTTGAATAGAATGTCTGAATTCTACCTTCTAGAGCTTGCCTTTCTTTCTTTAATGTGTATTTATTTTTGAGAGAGCAAGACAGTGTGTGAATGGGGGGGGGGCAGAGAGAGAGAGAGAGAGAGAAAGAGAGAAAGGGAGAGAGAGGGCGACACAGAATCTGAAGCAGGCTGCAGGTTCTGAGCTGTCAGCACAGAGCCCGATGCGGGGCTCAAACTCATGAACCAGAGGGATCATGACCTGAGCTGAAGCCAGACACTAACCAACTGAGCCACCCAGGAGCCCCTAGATCTTGTCTTTTAAAACTCCTTTAGTTTTACTTCAAATGATCCAGATACCCTTAAAGCCCTGGGATTTAGAGAGCTGTGTTTTTTTCTAATCTGGCTTTTGTGTAGCTATTTTAAAAGACATTATTGGTTTCCAGTTAAATTCTTTTTCTAAGCAAGACAGTCGATTAATTTGTGAGTCCATTATGGGAAATGCTCTTCCAGTCTTAGCCAACAAATAAACCATCATGGAACTGAAACCAGACATAAGTTCATTATATAACTTTTACCAGTAAAATATTTAAATGCATAAGTCACAAATTTTAGTGTGAAAGTTCTCATTATGTCTCCAAAATGTTTCAAGCTCCAGAGAAAAAATAAAATTATAATTTACTGGATAAAATTTAAAGTACTTTAAACATATTTTAAGATTATACTAACAATTCACACATGTATAAAGCCAGAATGTATAGATATTGTATATTTATCAAATACATTTGGCTATTAATAAGGACAGTTCGGTAACAAATATTTTTATTAGTGGTAATACTTATGCTAAAACTGAAGAAAGTTTGAGCACTATTTGCTACCAACATTTTTTATACTTGTTTAATTGTGGTAATTAAAAGCATGTTTTCATTTGGATTAATTGTATTTTTTGGTTACATATGTTATATGGCAAAAAATTACGTGCTCTGAGTTAATATGGATTCCAATTCCAATTCCAAAAAATTGGAAACCATTATTTTGTAAACTCAGGCTTTATAAAGTGCACTACAAATAGATATGCAATACTTAGTTTACATATATTTCAGTTACTTATTTTAGGTTATAGTTACAGTTAATTCACCATTCTAAAATATGTCTGTGTCCTAAAATGGAAAGTAGACTTTTGTATTTACATAAACAACCAGGTTGTGTAGGGGTAGGGGGTTGGTCTGAGGAGGGGTTTCTGGGGAACCATAGGCCATATTTGTTGTAGGTTTAATCTGTAAGGTACTCTTGTAGTTTGGTTTTATATTTTCTTGGAGATTATGACTACATTTTTTTTTCATATTTTCTTTGTTTAAGTACCAGAAGTTCAATAACTATTCTTACTCTTCCCAAAGACACAGGAAGGCAAAGATTGCATCTAATTTCTTAGTGACCCTGTGGTCCAAAGTAATAGCATTAACAAAAGTGCCTACAGGCGACACACGTTTCCCAGCACGGTTGTTGGAGATGCTTTTAAAAACATTTATCTGTGTCTCATTTGCCTTTCAACCAAGTTTTACAGCTGTAACAACAACTGGATTTCTTGGTTCCTAACAAATGTCAATCTCTCAAACTTTGAAAAAAAGATACTGAATGCCATTTAAAATCTTCATTTCTGTGTAGAAATGATACCAAGTGTGTCTTTTGTGTTTTTAATATTTATTGACATTTACATAATGCCCCCCCAAAGATTGAATTTACTATTTTTAGGATTGTTTATTTTATTTGCTTAACTTAAATGCCAATTTTAATCTGCTTAGACCCAGCCTTTTGGTGTCTATCCTTGCCATGAAGTAAAAGCTATATTCCTTGTCCTTGAAAAATCAGTTTCAGTGCAATTAAAAAGTTGCCTCACACAATTATAAAGTCTAAACATTGGATTAGTAAGAAATATATGATGGTCCTTATACCTAAGGTTTCCTGGAACTTTTGGAAGTTCATCCCCATAAAGAAAAAGATTTTTTTCATCACAGTTGTATTTTTTTAATTTAGTTTTTAATTCTTATATTTCTTTGCAAACCAAGAATGATAGATCTTGATGGGGACACTAAGTTGGACAACTTAGGAGATAATGATGCTTTTGCTGTTTGTAAGATTTCTGAAAACTTCACTCCGTTGAATTAAATTTCAAACTAAGCTTTCTAACAGGGGCTTGCAGGCAGAATTTTCTTGTTTGTCTTGTATCAGCTGTAGTCAAGAGGCCACTAAATTTTTAGGAAAATATTTTATGGGTCTCGTCTTCTATGCCCACCATTATCACTCACTACATTTAGAACTCCATTTTATGCCTGGCCCAAATTGATAGCCCAATTCTTAGACACAACTTGTATTTCATAAGTAATTTGATCGTGGGTAATTGCATTGAGTTTTAAGGAAAATTAATTTGAACCTTGACCCTCATGCTTTCCATTGTAGAGCATGGCCTCCACGTCATCTGCTAAGCAGTGCACAGTCAGCATATGGCTATTTGTTTCCTATTTAAGCTGTTTTCTCTTGAGGAAAAGAAATTCCCTTCAGACCAGGCAGACATCTGCTCTCTGTCTTTGCAGCAAAACCAGGGAACTATCTTTCTTGAAAAAAGAAATCATTTTGTCCAATTAATCAAAGATTAAGTCTTCCCAGATTTTATTCACTGGGATACATTTTAATAGTAATTATTTTAAGTTAAAAGTTTATATTCTGAGGTAATATTTTCCCACAGTTTTCAATATATCATGATCTTTTGTTTTATTATTATTAAATGATACTGCCTAAAGTGATTTAGATTTTGACTTCTTCAATTTTCCTCCTTTGGCTAAAATGATAAAGTAAATTGACCATGTGTTCACCTAGGTACAATAGAAGGCATTCCCAAATTCTGGACCTTGGAAGATGGAAGGATTACTCCTAGAGGGGAAATGGTTCAGATGAGCAGGTGGAAGCAGAATATGCCATATAATTTAAAATATTGATTGATTGTATATATGCACACACACATAATCTCACCTCTATTATGGTCAGACACTGGAACTACTTATACAGTTTATATGAACACACACACACACAAACACACACATTGTTCAATGATAGACTTTTCATCTCTGAATTTGAATTTGCTATATATTGCATCTTCAATCAAGGCACCTGGGTGACTCAGTCAGTTAACCCTCCGACTCTTGATTTTGGCTCAGGTTATAATCTTGGTTTCGTGGGTTCGAGCCCTACATTGGGCTCCATGCTGACAGTGCAGGGCCTACTCAGGAGTCTCTCCTCTCTTACTCTCCTCCCCCTGCACTCTCTCTTTCAAAATCAATAAATAAAATCTTTAACAAAGTAAAAATATTCTTTGTTTCCCTTACTTAATTGGTTTTATTTATTTTTTTTAACTTGCCATTTTCAGGTGGTTTCGCCACATTCTAAAACCCTTTTTTATCTTATTTTTGTTTTCATTATTCAAAGAAAGAATGTTAGAGAGTCGTTTAGTTTAATGAATTTGTAATCTTTTACTTTCTGGTCCACTTATATTCGAAAATGAACTGATTATTTGTTCCAAAATCGATTCAGGATTAAATGAAATTATGCATATGAAGTGTAGCACAGTGACTGACACATAATTAGAAATCATAAATAATAAATCCTAAATGTAATTGTTGGTGCTACTATCTTCTTTACCTTTTCTCCTCTTTACCTCTATTATTGTCAGTTACCAAGATTCTTTCTATATAATGGGGATCTGCATGCTTCTGACTTAAAAAATGGACTTAACTTTATTTTAAATTTAATGATATGTGTGTTGGTGCACCTGAGTGGCTCAGTTGGTTGATTGTCTGACTCCGTTTTGCCTCAGGTCTTGATCCCAGGGTCGTGCAATTGAGCCCCATGTCAGGCTCTGTGCTTAGCAAGGAGCTTGCTTAGGATTCTCTCTCTCTCTCTCTCTCTCTCTCTCTCTCTCCCCCTCCCCCTTTTCCTCTTCCCTGCTCACATTCTCTCTCAAAATAAAGTAAAATAAAAATGTGTGTTAATATACTAAAATATAAGGACAATGCTTTAGTAATTAAAATTTCTTAAAATAAATTCTGGTTAAGTATGAAATGTGTTGAATATAGTACATTCCACCTTTAATGAAATTTATGGAATAAGAAATTTACCTTTACCTTTGAATCCTCAGTGCTGAATCAGGACATGCAATAGTGTTGATTAAAATCATTTTTGTTTCAGAGACAAATGAAAAATTTCACATTTATAACTTTTACAGTTGGGATAACATTCATATTTTTTCTAATTAAATCTATATATTTGTCCATGTACATAAAGAGGCAGTATTGCTAAGTTCTATGACATTGTGATGTTTACTTAAAGGCCTGAGTTTTTACTATTGTTCAGAATGGATTCTTTTGTTGTTACCTGTCTTAGTAAGCCTGTGCTGCTGTGACAAGATCACCATGGGTGGCTTAAACAACAAACATTTGTTTCTCACAGCTCAGGGGCTGGGAGTAGAGATCCAGTTCCAGCACGGTCAGGTTCTGGTGAGAGTTCTTTTCTTGGTTTCTTCCTGTGGTAGAGAGAGAGCTCTGGTCTCTTTACCTGTGTAAGGACACCAGTCCCCTGCTGAGGGCTTCACCCCCATGAACCATCACACAGAAATTACAGCCAGAAGACCCATCTCCAGATACCATCCCATGGGGGATTAAGATAGAAACCTATGAATTTAAGAGAAAGGGAGAGACAAAACATTCAGTTCATAACTGCCTTTAATAATTATTTGTAGATTTTTTTTGTTCTGGGATTTATAGTTATTTTAGTATATGAAGTAACTAAGAAAAAAAATCAGACAATCAGGGTGAAAACAATCCTGTAATCTCCATGATGTAAGTAACAGGGCCATCAGACCTCTTGCTGCCTCCAAATATCACACTTAATGGTGTTGTAAATCAAATATAGACACATTATATCTACAAGTGAATGTAATGTGAATTCTGTATTTGTTGGGAAGAGTCAGACCAGCATCCTTTAGTTACTACTAAGAGAGAAGATAGTTGTCATTGTCTTTTGAAAGAATATAAAATTCTCTGTCTTTTGGGGGGCGGGGGTTAATCTTTTCAAAGAGTATGCTATATGAAGTATGAAGGCAGACACCCGTATTCCATAGTTCATGTGAGAAATGACAGTGATGCTGGGTATAAAAAGAAGGTTTGAGTTTCAATGGGTATTGAGTGGAAGAGGGCAAAGTTTGCTGACCATGTGAGTGTGAATGTAAGGGAAATTGGCTGTGTCAGAGAATGTACTGTTTATTCGTAAATAACCAACAGGTTGTTTTCTATCCTAAACCCATGGCTAGTTAAACAGTTACATTATAGGCTCAAAGTATGTGGTCAGCTGACTTCTTAGACAAACTTTTTATAGTTTTCCTTCATCTCATATAATTGTTATATACTAATATTTAGCAAATTTTAGAAAGATTTTAAGAGCAGAGGCACATTATATATTTCTTTTTCTTTATTCCCAACTACAGATTAAGGAATGTGATTAATAAGCTTACAGAGAAAATTTTAACATCACCTTTGGAAAATTGCATTTTATTTTTGATTATAGAACACTTTTAAAATACATACATGTTCTTGTAATATGATTACTGAGAGTTAACTACTGTTGAAAGTTGGGTAGGTATCCTTTTAGATATTCTAAGGTCCCTATATGTTCTCTGGGGGAAACTATTCACTATTTATTTAATATTCAGTCTTTTCTTCTTTTTTTATTTTTTTTAATGTTTTTTAAATTTATTTTTGGGAGAGACAGAGAGAGAAACAGTGTGAGCAGGGGAGAGTCAGAGAGAGAAGGAGTCATAGGATCTGCAGATAGGCTCCAGGCTCTGAGCTAGTGGTCAGCACAAAGCCTGATGCAGAGCTTGAACCCATGAACCGTGAGACCATGACATGAGCCGAAGTCGGATGCTTAACTGACTGAGCCACCCAGGTGCCCCTATTCAGTCTTTTCTTAGGTAGCCAAAAAAGGCATTGGATATGTTGGAACACAAATCTGTGTGATAAAGACTAAGTGGTTCTAGGTTGGATATGACAAAAGAGCTTCCTTCTGCTGAATATGACTAGATACACCATCCTAGATAAGACTCAAGACAGTAATCGTGGGGTTAGAGGTTACATATACATTACCAGGCCTATGAGCCACTTCTTTTATTTTTCTCAAAAAGTAGATGGCGTTCTTATGTGCTGAAGAGTACTAAGGTGATTTTTTCAACACTAGTTGATGCTTAGATAGAAAAGCCCCTTGAGGCTTCCAGAAAATCAATTCAGTATTTAGTTATTTATAGGAATTTCTTGGCAGTGTCTCCTATCAACAGTACTGTCTGTAAAAAATATTGAAATAACAAGGTGGATCTGGGTACATCTCCAATCTTATCATCATATCATTCTTCCTTTTAATCATCCTAATTTCCTTAAGACTTAAATGCTAGAAATCTTTCCCACATACCCAGACCAACTTGAGAATAATTTATATGTATTTTAAAACTAGTGGCAAATTCGTTAAAACATAAGTAAAGCTTTTTAGTATGCTAAGTTTTAATTAATACAATATAAATTATCTTAAGCTGTCATTAATTATCAATTTAAATTTTTTTGTCAGGTTACTATTGTATGTTTTGGGGAGCGTAAAAGTTTTCTGGTTCTTTGTTATGCAAAATGGCATTAATAATTTTTTAACAGTCAGAAATTAAATAAATATGTGAAGAATACCAAAATATAGTTTATCAAAAAAAATGGTGTTTTTTTTTTTAAGTTTATTTATTCATTTTGAGAGAGAGCACTTATGTGAGGGAATGTGGGAGTTGGGGAGGGGCAGAGACAGAAAAAGAGAGAGAATCCCAAGCAGGCTCTGCACTGTCAGTCTGGAGCCTGATGCAGGGCTCGAACACACAAACGATGAGATCATAACCTGAATGGAAATTGAGAATTGGACGCTTAACCCGCTGAGTCACCCAGGCATCCCCCAAAATGTTTTTCTTTTTTTCCAACATATTCTCTTTAGTTCTAGCTTCTCAGTGGTGAACAAGAGAAAGAAATGGAGATTACAGTATAATGGGGAAGCAGAGGAAGACAGAAAAAAAAGCAATGAGCATACAAAGAATTTTATTGTTAAAACTTGTGATAAGTGCTGGGAAGAACTGGGGTCAAGCTGAGAAATGAAATACAAGTAGATGTTACCAAGACACAGAGCAAAAGAAAAGCATTTCAGATAGAAAGAACAGTGCATGTAAAAGGCCATGAGAAAGGGTAGATTTGGTCATAGTTGAGAAAAATGAAAGATGGTTGGTATCGCCTATAAGTAAGGGAGACAGCTAGGAGATAGGTGGGGTCTAGATCGTATAGGGTCCTGTAGCCATATTAATAGTGTTGAATCTTATGTTCAGTGCAATGAGAAGCATGGAAGGTTTTTGGGCTTTGGTGGAGGTGACGTGGTCTAATTCACACTTAAAAATGTCACTCATGTGATACTTGAATGGGATATGCATTGAGAATGAGTTGCAGAATGATTGGGGGGAGACCAATTAGGAAGCTCTTGCAGTATTCCAAGCAGAAGACTATGTCAGTGAAGCATGTGGTCGTCATGGAGATGCAGAGAAAAGCAAGGATTAGATTTGAAGTTTGAAGACTTGGCTTAATTCTAAAGGGTGAGATAGGAGAAGCTGAACTTTTGCATGAGATAGGATTATTGGAGATGTCAAAGTCAAGGTCAAGTCTATGACCATGCAGATGGGATTGAGAGTTTGGATTATGTTGTTGTCTTTGAATGGCTAATGGTAGTTTGGTATGCTGCAGCCTATGATGATCCCCAAAGTTGTATTTTCTCAGCCTGAAATATGCTTACCTTCCTGTTTCACTGGTCACTACCTTACAGTTATCTCAAGTGTCACCTCCTTTGGAGGTGGGTGACCCAAGTGCCTAGCACCATTCTTGGCACATTGCAAGTGAAGTGATCTAACGTGTAACTCAGAAACGTTTTAGTCCATGGGTGATGAACATGATAGAGTGTCATAATGCCACTTCAAGGAACAGTCTAATCTATGCTTTTCACTCATTCTTATTCTCCACACAATTTCTTTGTAAAGTCAAGCAGTTCACGTGATCTCCAACACTCACGGGAAAGTGCAGTATCTAGAATGTAGTCATCAGGTACTATTTCCCTGGGAGGAGGTCTTTCTTTCAAGGTTCTGGGATATTTAATTAGCTCTTCTGAGGGTAACATTATTCAGGAAATTTAGCAGTACTTGAAGGGTTTTTCTGAATTGACCTTGAGAAAATCTACAATTGCAAAATAAGACCTGTCTTTACTTTCTCAGTTTCTTTCTGGAAAGGGAGAAAAATACACAAAATAAGTATTCTGTAAAGCAGAATTATTTGTATTCTTGTACTTTGCCAGTAGTATAATATACTGTATGTAAAGCTGTAATCATAGTTCAATAGATTTGTGTATATTTAATGAAGTGAATTTGATGAGAAATCAAAGGGAAATTATAGCATAGCAATGTTTTGAATTTCTTCTTACAACCTTAGGCTTCAGTCTGTGGTTAGTGAAATATATTTTTTTAAAAAGCTTAGTTAAAATTAACATGTAAAAACCAAATGGGAATCTGGACACTACAGTAAGTAGACATATGAATAAGAAAGAGAAGAAACTTGGGGTGCCTGGGTGACTCAGTCGGTTAAGCATCTGACTCTTGATTTTGGCTCAGGTCATGTTCTGTTTTGTGAGTTGGAACTCCGCTTTGGGCTCTGCACACAGACACATTCTGAACCTGCTTGGGAATCTCTCTTCCTCTCTGCCTCTCTCCTGCTTTCACGCTGTCTCTCACAAAATAAATAAATAAACTCAAAAAATAAAAAAGAAAGAGAAAGGAAGAAAGGAAGTAAGAAAGAAAGGAAGGAAGAAAAAGAAAAGAAAAAAACCCAGATAGATAGTAATGTGTCTAGCTATGTGGGAGAAGCAAACTCAGGTGTGGGAAGGATTGGGAAGCTTCTAGTCAAAACGTGGTTAGGAATCAGCATCACTGGCATTACTGGAAGCAAGTTAGAGATGATGAATGATGAGCCCCACTGCAGACCAACTGAGTCAGACCCTGTGCTTTAACAGTATTACAAGACGAGTCCTGCAAATTGAAGTTTGAGAAGCACTCTTATACATTGCGCTAGAGCTCATAGACTCCTGTTCATCCCCTAGAACCAAAAAACCCGTTTTGGAATGTAAACCCAATGTGGTTGATTTTTGTTTTTTTTTTAAGTGAAGCAGGAAGACCGTGACTTTTGGTAATTTACACTGGGTTTCTAAACCAGGAGAGAGGGCAGAGGAGAGCCGAGAAAGGGGTGTAGGAGACGGGTAGAGATAGCAAGTCCAGGGCAGAGGTGGAGGGAGGGAAACACAGGGAAAGAAAAGCTCAGGAGGCACACTGAGGGGGACACCCCCAGAACAACAGGAGGAGAGACTCTGGGAGACAGAGCAGGGGTAGACAGGGGAGAGGGAGCGGGGAGAGGAAGTAGGAGGATAGGGAACAAGACAAACAAGCTGAAAGAGAGAAGGATGTGAGCAGAAGGAAGGTAGAAAGAGAGTCTGTGGTGGGGGCTGGGCTGCAGGCGTTGTTATGGTAAGGATTAAACTTGGAACAGCAGAGAAATACATTTGCTTGGATTCAGAAGGAAAAAAATGATGGCCGTGTATGAATATTTACAGACATATATTAAGTAGAGAATAGGACACTCAAACCTTTATCTGTGTCCATAATATTGCTTACTGAGAAAAGTAATACATGAACTGTATCTTAGGTGTGTTTAAGTAAATTCATGGAAGCCTGTATTTACTTAATCCAAAAGCGAAATGCTATGTGTGTATATATTTTTAAATTATACTTTACATTTTTTAGAATGAAAACTATGGAAAAACTGAAATTTATTAATAAGAATAGAACTGTGCTGGGAGGGTCATTTGGAAGTCATTTACTCTGTTCCTCTGACTTTTAGTTTAAATTACCCAAAGATCATTTGTTGTATTAAAAGAGGTTCAGAGCCAAAGATTATCTAGCCTCCATCATCAGTGCCCCTTACATGCATCAGCATATGTTAACACGAAGTTATTACTTTAATTTACTCAAATCCTATTCTGTAGAAGTCTCTCATTTTATATGCTAAGTGATAACAGAAAAGCCATTTTTTTTAAATGTGGCAGCTCATATGTTTGAAGATAGTTATGAAGTGGAGCCTAATTTTTAATAAATTATATCTTGTGTTTAATTTAAGTTTCTAAGTATAATAAAACAGTTTTAATCTCAGTCTCTTAGTATTTCCAAAGTAGAAATTGTAGCTTTAGTAACATTTTAAGTCATATTTAACCTAAGGTCTAAATTGAAGTTTTAATGGCGCCTGTGACATTTTACACTTGTCAAGAGAAATAAAAGTTTATGACCAAGTTATTTAGTATGCCTGAATGGGGATATTTTTAATCTTCTCCGGTAAAGGATGGAATAAAACTTGGAAGAAAAGCCAGATAGTTAAAAAGAAAATGGGAAAGGACATCCCTTCCCCCAAAGGAGATATACTCTTTCTCAATCTCTATCACCCTGTATCTCTTTACCACATAACCCTGTACTTTATCTAGATTGAGTCACATTAAGTTACCATTTTATCAGATTCCTATCTCTGTCAGACACCAGAAAATGGATTAGGAGTCTGCGTTTGATGTAGAAGGACACCGGGAGCATTTCGATCATATAACTCCGCACTTGTCAGAGCTTACCCAAGTGACTTCCCTTAGTTCTCAAATGAGAGTGTACCACAGGTTGTAACCTTGTTGAATCTTGCTTAAGGGAATTCTTGGAAAATATGATTATAGTGTATTTTCCTTTGGGACTACCTCAGGAAAGAAAGTAGCAATGAGCCAAGAATTCCACAGGAGAGGAGAAATATTTTTGTGGCTGGAGGATTGCGAGCATGTTGACAGGTGCCTTTAATTCCTTTCCTCTCATCTTTTGCCTAAATCACCAAAGACTAAAAACTTGAATTCTGTGGTCATGCTCTGTAACACTGGGAGGCAATAAAGCCAATTCCTTTACATTTTTCTTTCTTTTTCTTTTCTTTTCTTTCTTTTTCTTTTCTTTTTTCTTTTCTTTTCTTTTTGTTTCTTTTCTTTTTTCTTTTCTTTTCTTTTCTCTTTTCTTTTCTCTTTTTTCTCTTCTCTTCTCTTCTCTTCTCTTCTCTTTTCTTTTCTTTTCTTTTCTTTTCTTTTCTTTTCTCTCTTTTCCTCCCCTCTTCCCACTTCCCTTCCCTTCCCCCTTCCCTTCTGTTCCCTTCCATTCCCTTCCCTCTTTCCTTTTTTCTTTTTCCCTCCTTCCTCCCTCCTTTCTCCCTTCCTGCCTTCCTCCCTCCCTGTTTCCTTCCCTCTCTCCTTCTTCCTTCCATCCTTCCTTCTTTCCTTCTCCCAATACCACTCAAGTCTCTGTTCTTTCTGAGCTTTGTTGGTTATCATTCTTAAAGCCTCCCTTAAAATTTTAATCAACAACCCCAAGTGAATAACCATATATTTCTTATGTTCTATTCTTGTGTTGTTTGAATATCATGGGGTCTCTAACCCTGTACAAACGTTTTTATCCATAGTCCATTGTGGATACTCTTTATAGTTACAAATAGAATTTATACATACCTATTTTGCACATATGTATACACGTATATTTGCACATATAATTTGTATAGAATTAGTTACAACTAATTCTGTCTCTCATTTTGTTCTCTGCAGATGCAATAAATGCTTTTTTATGACCTTGGTGAATTTACTTCACCTCTTTATGCTTCAGTTTCCTCACCTGTAAAAAAGGAGACATTACTTGTATTTTCCTTAGAGGGTTTGAGGAGGATTAAATAAGTTGATATATACAAGGTGCTTAGAACTGTGCCTGGTTGACAAAGCATTATATAAACGGTAGCTGTTTTACTATGTGCTGTTTACTGTGTGAGGCACAGCACTAAGTGTACTCCTTCCTCTTCTGTGGTTCCAAAGGATATTTCTCGTCATTGTAGGTAAATTAAGGCTGACAAACTAATGCCACATAAGCTAACAGTCAGATGAGTTTTTTGATCCCAGAGTCAATCATCTTCTGTATAAATGTACTTAAAATCTATGTAAATATTTGTGAAATGATATATAGCCTTCATATATCAATGCATGTATGTCTTTCATAACTATGTTTTTGAGGGTTTATGGAGTTATCGTCCTTGGCATGATCAGCATTCAAATATTTCATTGTGGCCTTTCTCAAAACTTTTTCAGTAAGGCATTTCTGTAAGCTTTTAAAAAATACTTTGTAAAATAAGTTTTTAAACAATCTTTTAAACCAACTTCTTTTACGGGACTTTTGAAGCTTTATAATATTAATGAATCCTAAGAAACATGAGTAGGAGATCTCAGTTACTACAATTCCCACATTTATATGGAATACCAAAATGTGTTTTTCAGAAAACAATTTGCTTTCTCAGAATTCATTTTGGATGAAAACTAGTACTTGGTATTTTGTGGGTGGATGTTCCACTTACAAAAGTGCGCATCTCAGATTCAGGTTTGTGGTTATTTTTCTACATGGTTTCTTTGTTTCAAGAGTGTAAGAGTAAGAAAAAGATTTACTGTTCCATTTCTTTTTTTCTTTTTCTTCCAGGGATGTTTCCTTCTCCTACATCAGTATGTTGAAGGCTATAATGGGAGTACTCGATATTGCAAACATAGGCAGTTCAAATATGGTTTTGTACCAAAACTCTGCAAAGAGGTGCTTAGCAGGGTGTGTGGCCTTCCCCTTCTCTCTCACTAATATCCTGTTACTGTTAATAGTCTTGACCTCAGCTTTCTAAACTTTGCTTTCTATAATGGATATAATTTACCTCTTGCAAGCATTTGACACAATTGACCTCCTTTGTGAAATGTTCACTTTCCCAGAATTTCATGGCACCCAGCTGGATCAGGATTACATCCTACCGCATGTAACCAAAGTCAGGCGATTTACCGACAGGTTTAAATTTGATTCTGGTGGAAGGCTGTACCACAGAAGGATGGTAGAAGCAGCCATCAAGAATCCAGCTTCCTTCTGTTTTTCTGCTCTGCCAGCCTTAGGATGTGGCTTTCTTCCTTGTGGTTACAAGTTGATGGCTATACCTTTCAGTATCCCCTTTTCGTGCGGTACTAGAAGGAAGAATGTAAAAAATCAGCAGCTGTCCCGACCCCCACTTTTTTTTTTAATCAAGACAATAAATTTCTGGAAATCTCAGTAGAAGTCTATTACACTTCATTGACTACAAGTATGTCACATGGCCACCTTTCGGTTCAAAGGTATATGGTGTTCAAAAACAAAATTCAAGGGAGTGAAATGGATGATCTTACTTTATTAAGTGATTCAGAAATCAGGCAGCATCGCCGTAGCAAGTAGAAAGATGCTCCCAGGAACGCATCAACAAAGGGAAGGTTTTTATAGGAAAGAGGGGAGGGGAGGGCCGGTAGTTATTAGCCAAAGAAAAGAAAGGATTGTTTGAGGCATGATCACCTTCCATGGGGGGAAGGGCTGGGGGTCTTATCATACCACATTACCTCATCTTCCTTTGGGGAAGGGAGAAGGCCCCTGTGGCAGATGACCTCATTGGTGCTGACCAGAAATTTTCAGATTTATTGGCTTAAAATTCCATTCCTGGAGAGAATGAAACCCCAATTAAGTCTTGGTTTGCAGTCCTGGGGGCAAATGACTCCTTCTTGAACCTGTAGTTTTTCTTTATAGGAAAGAGAAGTATTTTTAACCAGCCCATTTCTTCCCTAAAATTTGGTATTTTGTTAAAAGGAAGAACAGAGAATGGGTGTTCATGAGGCAGCTAGCAAGGTCCACCACCTAGTTGATTTGCTTCTTATTTATCTAGCCTAGTCTTGGCTTAGAGCTGAAATGTTCAACTTCCTGCAGTATTGATTCTTCTTTTTGCTTTGTGGTTTACCCAGGAAGAACATTCCTACCTCTTTGGATTCTGCTAGGACTATTGTCCCCATTCATTCCCTGTCCTCTTGTCTCTAGCCTGGACCTCTACACTTAGCTCCATTTGGAGATCCTGGTAGTACCTCCAGCTGAAATGTCCAACATGAGACTTGCCGTCTTCCTGTCCATCCTGCCCTGCCTTTGTTTTTTCCTAGCTGTGAAACGGATACCACTACCCATTCGGCTCTCCAGACAGACCTCTGAGATTAATTCTTCCTTCCTTTCTTTCTGTCTTTTCATCCCAGTTGATTCTCAGGTCTTGCTGATGATTTGTCCTGAATAGCTTTAGGATTTTTCCACTTATCTTCATTCCTCTCACTATTCTTCTAATTTGTGTCACCATTTTTTCTCAACCACGTAACTGTAATACTCGTTTGCAAACAACCTGATCTCTCCCTCTTGATTGTTCACTCAGAGATTCTCCCATCCCCTAAAGTCTAAACTCTTTAAAGTGATTTGCAAGGATCTGTGTGATCTGACATTGGTGGCCTAGAACCACACTCTCCTACCTTTTTCCCTTTGGTCTGGAAAAAAAAAATATTGTTTTGTTATGCCCAGATCACAATATGGTCCCCCCAAAACCAGAGACCACCAGGGAGACTGAGTCACCAATGCAAAAGCAAAGGGCATTTGTTATTACGGCTTAAGCTAGCTGGGCTTAAGCTCAGGCTCACAGACTTCACCAACACAGTGGATCCGTGCTGAGAGCCCCGAACAAGGGCTGAGCAGGGTTTTTATGGGGTTTGGGAAGGGGGAGTTACAGGAAATTGAGACACAGGTACAGTGATCCAATCAATATCATATAACAGCATTGGCAGCAACTTTAACCATACGTTTTGTTTAGAGCGTTCGTTACTTTTGGCGGGACTCAATCACAATATTTAGTGCTTTTTTGAAAATAACCAATTACAGGGTGGGCTAAGGACCCCCATGTAGGGTGTAACTAGCCTTAAGCAATAAGTGATTATCTATAGCTTCTATCTCTAGGCCTGCCCTTAGGAATGTTAAACATTTTAGCTGGCCGCTTCCAATTGGGTGTTACTAGGGTGGTCCCTGGTTGAGCAATCTGTGCCCTTTTATTGTCTAATGCTTCTGAGAAACCTACACTTTGGCCTCCAAGGTCAGAGGGGAAACTTGAAGCCTGTCTTGGAGTCAGATTGGCTTAGACCTGTGTCCTTTCCGTTTCAGAGTTCAGAAAAGCCATGCTTTCCTCTTAGCCGCCTCTTCTGCTACCTGAGCTGAAATCGAGAGTGGGACACCTGACCAATTGAGCCACCCAGGCGTCCCTTGCACTTTATTCTAAACACTGTGTGTAACTTGTACCTAGTACATGTCACAAAGGGCACGTTATTACTAAATCTCTGTCAGTAAACAATTCTGTATAATGATCCCCACCAATCAACAATAATAAAAAAAAAGGTTCTCTTTATATTTGAAGGTGCTGATGTGTAATTTGGCATTTTGTTTCCCTAGTAGAAATGAGAGATCACATATATTATCTATCTTTTTCAGCATGGCGTGTTTTGTGCCTCACTTTTTCTTCTACTTAGAACCTTTTTTCACCCAAGAATCAACTCCAATGGCAAGTTAAATCTATGACTATATCTCAGCTAATTTTTCTGAAAAGAGTTTCAAGTATAACATTTATTTATTTAATACTATATTCTGATCATTGGCTCAGACTACGAAATTTATTATACCTTAAATAGAAGGAAATTAAATTTTAGAATTTAAATTAAATAGGGGATACTTGCAGAGGTTTTGAAAAAGAAATATGCTTATTATTTCAATAGAAATAAGCATCACCTCCCCACATTGGAACAAACTATTCATTAACATTTAGATTTAGATGTAAACACTTAAATGTATAAAATTTTACATCAATATTTGCATTACTAATCTAATATATACTGTTTGAACATCAATTGTGAGGCATAACCACTGAGAATCCTTCCAAACACTTTAGAATTAAGACTTCTCTCTTACAATGTTAGATATAAAAATTAACAGAATAAAAACTTTGCTCTGAAGATTAATATGAATATTTACAAATATAAACACTTGGGGGGTGTCGGGTGGCTCATTTGGTTAGGTGGTCAGCTCCTGGTTTTGGCTCAGGTTATCATCTTGTTTTCTGTGGGTTTGATCCCCACATTGGACCCTGTGTTGATGTTGTAGAGCCTGCTTGGGATTCTCTCTCTCCCTCTCCCTCTCCCTCCCCGCCCCCACTTCCCTCTCCCTCTCCCTCCTCTCTCTCTCTCTCCTTCCTCACTTTTCTCTCCCCCCCCCGCCCCTCCCCTGTTATCTCTCTCTCATTCTCTCTCTCTCTCTCTATCTCAAGGTAAGTAAACTTAAGGGTGCCTGGGTGGCTCTGTCAGTTAAGTGGCCAGCTTTGGCTCAGGTAATAATCTCACAGTTCATGAGTTCGAGCTCCATGTCGGGCTCTGTGCTGACAGCTTAGAGCCTAGCTCCTGCTTCAGATTCTGTGTCTCCTTTTCTCTATGTGCTTCCTCTTCCTGTCTCTCTGTCTCTCAAAAATAAACATTAAACATTTTTTAAAAAGATAAACTTAAAAATTATAAATATAAATATTTTTCATGTCAGTATAAAACAACCATGCTAAATATTTTAAGATTTTAGAACTTTTTTTTTTCTTATGGTAAAATGTAAAGCCTAGACTCTAGAAGAACATAGTCTTTTACATTGGTAACTCCTTCTTTTGACTAACTCAGTTATGCTGATAACTATTTTCTAAGCAATAACATTGCTACAAAGGGGTGGGGGGCAGAAAGTTATTAATTAAGTGAAATGGCTACAATTTAATTAATTAATTTTATTGAGATATAATTGACATAAAATTATATGATTTCAGGTATACAACATAATGATTTGATACATGTGTATGTTGCAAAATGATTACCATAATAAGTTTAGCTCCCATCTTTCACCACATATAATCATGATTTTTTTCTTGTGATGAGAACTTTTAAGATCTACCCACTTAGCAACTTCCAGATATGCAATATAATATTGGTAACTGTAGTCTCTAGGACTTATTTATCTTGTAACTGGAAGTTTGTCATTTTTGACCACCTTCATCTATTTCTCCCCTTGCACCCCGACCCTCATCCCACCCCCACCTCTAGTACCCCTTACTCTGTACTCTGTGTCTAGGAGTTTGGCTTGTCTTTGTCTGTCTCATTTATTTCACTTAACATAACTTCCTCAAGATCTGTCCATGTCGTTGTATCTGACAGGATTTCCTTTTACTTTATGGCTGAATAATATTCCATACACACACACACACACATATATCCTTATACAAACGTACTCCATATTTATTTTATTTGTTCATTCACAGGTTGTTTGTACGTCTTGGCCAGGGAAGTGCTGATATCTTTGTGAGGTAGTAATTTCAATTCCTTCATAAATACCGTGAAGTAGAATTGCTGGATCTTATAGTACTTCTTTTTTTAATTTTTTGAGGAACCTCCATATATATTGTTTTTCATAGTGGCTGTACTGACATGGTTCCAGTTTTAAAGAGATTTTTTACTGAAGTCAGAAAGTACACACACAGTCAAATTCACAAACATACACACAGGAAATATTTTTACATGCTGCTATGGATTCAGTTAAAGCTTCTTTTTAATGTCTTAAAAATGTCAGATTCAAATCTTCTTTTGATTCTCAGATATAGGGTTGAAGCATATGATTTATTCATGAAATTTTGGTGAGGAAAAATATGAACAAAGAAATTCTCTTCCTCTATTCTTGCCCTGAAATGCTATAGTTACTGTGATAATTAGTTCAGTGTTATTGTGGGTTATTTTTTCTTATAAATAATTTATCCTTTAGTTTGCCTTCATCCTTTAAAATGGCAATGCATGAAATTGATTTGGTAGAATTGTACCTTTGATTAATATTTAATTTAAAATTATTTTACAGATTCAAGTTAAGATATTACTGTCACATTTTGAGATGCTGAGTGCGTATTATAAAACTTGAGTATACATGTCTTTATAATCACTCACTGTTTTATTATTCAAAAGCACCATTTCCTCAGTTTACAAAGTAATATATTTTATAATATGTAAATAAAAATTTTTTTAAAGTTTTTATTTGTTTTTGAGAGACAGAGAGAGACAGCATGAGCAGAAGAGGGTCAGAGAGAGAGAGGGAGACACAGAATCCGAAGCAGGCTCCAGGCTCTGAGCTAACTGGCAGCGCAGAGCCGAACGTGGGGCCCAAACCCATGAACCATGAGATCATGACCTGAGCCGAAGCCGGACGCTCTACTGACTGAGCCACCCAGGTGCCCCTAAATTTGTTTTTTGGCTCAGTAACAGAATTGATTACAGTGAGAATCACTTCCTTCCCCCAGTTCCCTGTCCCCGTGTAGTTCAGGCCATATCCCTGTAATATTAAATATATAACACGTAGCTGTTGTAAACGAAAATATTTATCAATATGAAAATACATATTTGAAAACATAAGTCACTAAATCCACAGACTACAGGTCAAGTCTCTACTTCACGCTATTATTTCTGTCATTCACACATCTGAGGACCTTGGGCAATCAGTTCTCAATGAAAGCTGTTGAGTTCCTGAGGCTCATGTAGGTGAAGAGGCCAAGGACCTAGAGGAATATATTTCGTAGGCAACTTGAGTCGATGAGTGAAAGCGATAGCTTGGAAGAAGATTAATTTCTTCTGGAGCAAGGGGTCCTATCTTACTCCTCTCTTCCCACTCCCATTATCTTTGCTACCCTTAAAAGGCTTTTGATTTGGCACAAAGGCAGGGGCTACTGCAGAGCAGAGTTACACGTGTCTGTCAAAGTTTGTTCTCCCATTCAGCTCAAGAACCTGGAATCTGTCCAATGGTAACCCACCATGCTATGTGCGTCTTCCAGAAAAAGTGGATCTTAATCCAGCCCTTTGCCATGTTAGCAATAAATGACTTACAAAAAACCTAAACAAAGAAACAAACATACAAAAACCAGGAGAGGGTTGGGATCATGTGATTAATGCTATATATTTGTTTACCATTGAGTTCTCTCCTTGCTGTGTCTGCCGCATGAGGACCAGAAGCTTGTCACTCTTCATCACTGCTGATCTAGAACAGTGTCTGGCAAGTCTCTGAAATGTTTGGTGAATGGATGCTATGTAAGTTTAATGCTTGGAATTAATTTTCTGGGACTTTCCTAAAGACCTGATAATACCTCCTAGCCTCTGTGACTTCATTTTCTTATCTCTAAATAGGCAATATGCCATTTGCTGTCTTACATAATAATTGCATAATTGGTTAACTATTGAAAAGTAATTTGGACCAGTCAGAGACAGGCATTGCACAGATAAGAAGGGGTTATCTTTACTAGCTAATCAGTGATGTCTTCAGAACTTCTGATATTTCTTATGCTTTTGCAAAACTGAATAATATTAGTATCCAGAAGAAAGTCAGGCCCTGATTCTAGAAAAATAAATAGAGGAGAGGAAGAGGAAGGGCAGGGAGGCTTTAATTTAATACGATGACCGTGTCTATGAAACTTTCTTTAAAATTATGCTTTTTCCTGTTGCCTGAGTGGCTCAGTCAATTAAGCATCTGACTTCGGCTCAGATCATGATCTTGTGAGTTCAAATCCCGTGTCAGGTTCTGTGCTGACACCTCAGAGCCTGGAGACAGCTTCAGATTCTGTGTCTCCCTCTTTCTCTCTCTCTGTCCCTCCCTACTCATGCTCTGTCTCTTTTGCTCTCAAAAATAAATAAAAACATAAAAAAATTAAATTATGGTTTTTCATGAAATTTTGTGTATTTTTTAATTGAAGTTTTTCATTTTTTTTAGCCAGGAAATGTGGATTTGCATGTCCAGGGGAAGTTAGTGAGTAAATGTTGGCAATGATCATATTTGGCAGGGATGATAAGCTGCTTTCGGAAGGAGCAGTCCTTGGGTTGGCTCAGTTGGAGGAAAGTGTGGCTCCTGATCTCAGGGTTGTGAGCTTGCGTTCCATGTCCCATATAGAGATTACTTAACTAACGTCTTAGGGTGGCTCTGTTGGTTAAGTGTTCGACTTCGGCTTAGGTTGTGGTCTCCTGGTTCCTGGAGCCCATGTAGGGCTCACAGCTAGTGGTGCAGAGCCTGTTTAGGATTCTCTCTCCTGCTCTCTCTGCCCCTCCTCCCCCTCAAAATAAATAGACATTATATATATTATATATATATATATAACACTTTATATATATATATATATATAAAACACACATATATATTTCTTTATATAATTCTTCATTGTTTTTTTTTTAAATGTTTATTTATTTTTGAGGGAGAGAGACAGAGACAGAGCATGAGTGGGGAACGGGTAGAGAGAGAGGGAGACACAGGATCCAAAGCAGGCTCCAGGCTCTGAGCTGTCAGCACAGAGCCCAGTGTGGAGCTTGAACTCGTGAACCGCGAGATTATGACCTGAGCCAAAGTTGCCCACTTAACTGACTGAGCCCCCCAGGCAGCCCAGTCACAGCCTTACATGCTTTTAATCATGTGGAAACCTAGTTTGTCATTTATGTATTTTTAATTCTTTAGTTGGCTAGAGATCGTTTCTACTTTTTAAGTATGCACTGTATCTTCCCTTTATCTGATAGTTGTTTGCAAATTTAACTGTGCCAGCTTTTGCTCCGTTTAAGTGTGTATTTTGTGCAAGTGAACTGTTACAAATGTTGCATGCAAACACGCCCATTTGTATCCTGCCACTCATAACCATTTTCTTATTATACTAATGTCCCCCAAATTCTGACTTTTTAGAAGGTGGACTTGTTTTGAGAACAAAATCATATTATTTCAGAGACATTCCATTTCGGACATTTATTGTACTACAGAGAATCTCTCCTTTCAAAATGACCTGTATTTCACTTTGTGTTTACAAAAACTGTTCATTTATCTGACATGAGGGGCTAATCAAACAGCTTAAGTACATTCCTGGCCGTTTGGAAGCTTTTTAAGCACCATAGAGAGAGTACTTAGCAATGGAAATTGTGTTTATGTGTGTGGAATATCGCCACTGAAATTCTGAACAGACCCAAAGGAAGAAGAATATTGAATTTTTATATTCAGGCTAACATAACTTATTTCTGTTTTATATTTAACGTAGTGGGATAAATTGGCTCTTAGTAAAATCTTATTATAGAATATAATCTAAGGTGTTTTTTTTTTTTTTAATTTGAAGAAGAGGTTGAGTTTGAAGGCCATGTTAACAGTAATAATAACCAGTACTTCTGAGTGTGTGCTCTGTGCCAAACACTGTTTTACATTTATTCATTGACTTAATCCTCACAAAAACTCAGGGAAGTAGGCATTGTTATTACCCTTACTTTTTAGGTGAAATCAAGGCCCAGGTAGTTTAAATAACTTTGCCCATGCTCATGATCCTTATGCTGTATTTCTTCTCACACTGAATGAAAATTCTCAATCATGAAAGATTCTTAATCGTTAATGTGAAACTTAAGACCAATTCATTTTATATTTGAGACAATTACCTTCCCACAAAATAAGACCAAAGCACAATATACATTTACTTCCTTTGGTAAAATAACTGTTAATGTGTCAGTAAGTTCTAAAGTATACAATTTTCAGTTTACATTTTTCTATTTGTTTTCCTAATCTGTAGTTATACACAAGAACCAGTAAAATGTTAATGTCGTACATGCAAATCCTTTTCACACAAGAAAATCATACATTTTTATTCTGCCACAGTCAGAGATTCAATATCTCTACATTTTGCATTTAGGATTAAGCTATGGCTTTGGTATTTTTACATTATTGACAAACCAAGCTAGTATTAGATTAGTATACTTAAAAATATGCTTCCTACATAAAACTTGAGATGGGCTAAAAGGAGGAGGCAAATTGATAGTTGATCAGTGTTCTTACTTTTTGTCTTATATTTTTAATAAGGCCTACGAAATTCAACCTAAATCTTCCTCAATTTGTTATGATATATTGAGTGATTTTGTCAGTTAGAGAAAGATAAATGACATATGATTTCACTTTTGTGGAATTGAAGAAACAAAACAGACGAACATAGGGGAAGAAAAAGTAATATAAAAACAGAGCGTGAGGCAATCTGTCCATACTCTTAAATACAGAGAACAAACTGAGGGTTGCTGGAGGGGGGTGAGGGATGGACTAAATGAGTGACAGCCATTAAGAAGGGAACTTGTGATGAGCACTGGGTGTTGTATGTGATGAATCAATGAATTCTACACCTGAAACTAACATTACACTGTCTGCTGACTAACTGGAATCTAAATTTTCCAAGCTTTTATTTAAATTCCAGTTAGTTAACAGACAGTGTAATAATACTTTCGGGTGTAGAAACTAAAATATAAAGTGACTTTGAGTCAAGAAACCAGTCCTAATGTTACCCCTTTAAAGAACATGACGGGATGTCCAGGAGAGATCAATACGTGGATGTTCTGGCACGGCACAGGTAATCTTTTAAAGCCTGGATATTGACGAGACAATCCACTAAGTAAACAGCTGGGAAGCAGGAAAGCTTCATTTGGCTTACATTGTGAACACATGCTCCTTCCGTTTCTCTTGTATCGATGAGACTATTCTTGTGAGTCTTCAGTTTTCTGTTACGGTCATTTGCTTTGATTCTACTTAATTTATACTTAATCCTGTTGTTTTATGTTATCGAATTCAGCGTATAATTCTTCACCTTACAAAATGGGAGTTACTCATCTCTGGCTAATAAGCTTCCGGGATGGGAAAGTCCCAGTATTTCAGTCTGGCCTTGGACCGGCAGAACGAGTAAATGTGCAGGGTCCCCTTCTCAGAGGATCCCCAACAGTGTCACTTCTGAGGACTCACCTGGGACTGCTTGAAGCTCAAGTGACCGTGATCTCCTGAGGCTCAGATATAATAATCATTGAGAAACTCAAACACAAATTGATAGTCTTGAATGACAAACTTCATATTAGAGGGAGTAGTCCTAATTTGATTTGATCATTGCAGAGCTAAAGTCTTGTCAGTATATCATTGATCTTTTCACTAAAATTGGTAAAGTATTTATAATTATAATATGTAATATAATATATATATATATATGAAAGATCTTGTTAATGTGTTAATGTTCCTCCGCTCTACAAAGAACCGTAAAAAATGATCAGTAAATTGGTTGCAGAAACATCGTGGTGGAGAATCAGATATATACCCAAATTAGGACAATTGCCAGGTACTTTCTGTTTTCATATCTGAATGTTTTATGGTGGGAGGGTCAGAACCCATAAGAATTCTTTTCTGCAAAGTAAGAAGGTTGTATAGATAGATATGTTGTCCTCAACTTCATAGGTCTATTTTTTGGCTCCTACGAGGCAGTTGAGAAGACAAACGAACAATCTACAGTCTGAACTTATAAAGTTCAAGAAGGAAAGCCAGGATCTAATTGAGCTGATGCTTTATTTCTTTTGGCTGTACTACCACAGACTACCTGGTGGTTTTTTTATATCCTGAAGAGTAAGTGGACAGTGAGTTAAGAAAGATTGCTGCACATTTACATGAAACAAAACCCCAAAATTGCCAAATAAGGGATGATGGTTTATCTCTGAGTGTTAAGAAGCATCAAATGTTCTGTAAAATTTATAGCTATTTACGGTTCCCCAAATAAACCATGTTTAATAACCAGCAAGTTACTGTATCTTTCATGCTAGAACTGTTTCTAGTTAATAACTTTTCCAAGCCCTTCTTCCATCATTGGTTTTCACACATTTCTCTCATCACTTTTAGTACTCTGCCTCTCTTATGGACCATAGGCATTCCAAAATATTTACCTATTTCTCTTTGAAAAATGGGGTTTTCACGGATTTTTTTCCATTTATAGATGTAAATGTCATCAACATATAATTATTCTTATATCATAGAAGAAGGAATATATTGGAATTATTTTACAATTTTTCCATAAACGGTTTACTACATATGTGTATTCTGTTTTACAGTTGTTTCAAAATATGATACCAACAGACTTTGGTGCCCACAACATGAGTTCTTAATTTTTAACTTACTGTCAAGTATTCTGTCAGTTAATGTGTGTGGAAAGCCCATGGGCTGGTGGCTTAGACCTGTGGTGTGTATCTAAAGAAATATAACAATCACAGAACAATTTAGGCTCTGTCGTGTCGTAGCTCTGATCTTCAACAACATGAATAAGAATTCACATCGGAAAGAATAAAAAGAAGGAAGATATTTTTTGAATGGAAGCTGAGAGTTGGGGTTGAGGAAAAAAATGGTTATTTCCTTTTTGCCTGCTTTCTTCTTTGGATTCTTTGAATTAGAATTGTTAATAGGCCAGACGAATCTGTCTGAGAGGAATCCTTCAAAGCTGAGTGAATGATATGTCCCCAGAGAAATTAGCTTACTGGGATATGATCTGAGTTTATGCCAAAGGCCTGTTTAAAGGCTCAGGATGACTAAGGACTTCTTCAGACTGGAGTTTGCTTTCTTTTCTCTTTGTTGTGGCTGAAGAATGATGATGGAAATTCAGATTTTATAAAGTTAATCATATTTCTAGATGTAAAACACCTTAATTGACCACCCTCAATAAACTACATTTATATTAATATGAAACAAGGCAAAATAAGTAGTCTAAATTTGTGTAATTTAGCTTAATCTTTGCTTACTTTAGAAATACTTATTATTTTTCTAAGAGGTAATATCCTTATCGATACAGAATATTTTAGCTTTACTTTTACAGCCATGTATAAGAGAAATTCTGGCTGTATTGATTAATATGTGAAATTTAATGATGCAGCCTCAGAACTCAAGGTGAACATTTTCAGTTTTAGATTTTTTAACTGGTCTCTTAATGCTTAAGTCATTCTACTTGAGGTATATAGTAAAGTTCTCAGTGGAGGATTTCTTGTTCTGACTAGTTCAGAAAAGACAGATATAAATAAACTTTTGTTTGTACATCTGTCTCTTTTCTTCTTCTTTTTTGTTTTTCAAAAAGAAAATACCTGGACCCAACAAGTAATGTCTATTCAGAGTCTGAATAAGCTGGACAGTAACTCCTGGAAACTGTACTGTTTAACTAGCTTGGAAATTGTAGCCCCTGTTATTACAGTTCCATGCTCCATTCGTAGTCACACTGTTAAATAAGACAGATACTTAAGGAGATTAAATAGTGCTGTCTTTGGTAGCACATATATTAACATTGGAACAACACAGAGATTAGCATGGCCTCTGTGTAAGGATGGTACACAAATTGTGAAGCATTCCCTGTTTTATTCTGATATCCGTGGGTGGGGAAACTGAGGCTCCGTAAGTGAAGGGGTTTACCTCATCCAGGACCTGTCCCCAATTCCACTTCCTCAAAAAAAAGTGGGGGGGAGGGTGAGGAGGGAGGCAGAAAGATTAGATAAACAATATTACTTATAGATCAATTTCAAAGTTTTTCATTTAGAGAAGAACACTTTGGAAAAAGTGATCTGAATGTATTCCCATTTGATTTTCTTTCTTCTTCTTCTTTTTTTTTTATAAATTAAGATTTTTCCCATAGACAAATATTTAAAAGCATATTTTGGATAGAATCTAAATTTTACTTTAGAAATTAAGTCTCATATCTCAATAAGAGTTATACTATAGAAAAGTATTTTTAAAAAACCTGTCATAAATAAAGTATATAAAGATATGGGAGGGAAGGATAATCAGTCAGTATGTAGAAATATTGGAAATGTGTTTCACCAGATAAAAACCAGTGCTAATCTGATCTGCATTTTTCATTGTGATTTTGTTTAGAAACAACCATGGAGGATTATGAAATTAATTTTAACTAGAAATTGAAGATAGGAATCTTTGATAGAAATGGGTTAAAATCCAACCAGAAACACCAATGCCATTTTTATCATTTTATCTCCCCAAAATATGAAATATTTTTAAGAATTGTGACGATCCTTTAGAAAGTTCTAGGTGTTTCTTATTATTTGGTACCTTTATAATTTTGAGAAAATCTGGAGTTAAGTCACTCAGTTCTATACATTGGGGCATTATGCTTGCAGGGGCCTGAGGTATAAAGGCTAATTTTGAGCTTGTTAGAAGAGATCATAGTCTTTCATTTTTTTTGATCATAGCATGTGCGATGGTGGGCCTCCTGTTTTCCATACCCCTCTGTCCTTTCAGTTTGTCACTGTTTTGTTTGTCTTGTTTCAACCAAACATCCAATAAAAATAATGAAAAGAGGGAATAGGCTTATTTGCAGGTTTTCTGTCCTGATTCTTTAAGAGAAAGAACTTCCATGTAAAACAAATGATTAATTTGTCATTTTTCATAAAAATTATCTTAAAATGCACTTTTTCCCTTATTACCTAAGGTCTTAGTTAAGTTTATATAGGTAAAATTTAATGCGTATCTTAAGCCATAGCATCTGTTTCCAAGGTTAGTATTATACAACCTAGCAAGTTACATCTAATAAAAACATTGATTCATATTATTGATTCTTCTGGTCATCCATTGAGATTTGTAGTAGTGTCAGAGAAACAGTTATATAGGATGAGGGCTGTTGGAATCTAAACAGTACATCGAATGGACAGGGGATAAATATGTATATTAAATATACACAGCTTTTCCGTCTGGCTCTTAAACTCCTTCTAACATTAAACTTCTCAACAAAACTTACTGCATGCACTGAGTGAAATATTATTTGAAAAAACGAGTGTAACTTTTACCTTTAAATTTGCCTACATCTTCTTGTATTGTGACTGTTCTATCAAATATTTGGTAAATTTCTCACTTTGCATAATTTTTTTTTCAATTTTTGTTCAAAGCAAGTAGTTTTATTCTTTGTGATTTTTGAAGAGATTTTAAAAATATAATATGAAACTATCTTGGAAAGTGTCAAGCCTAGTGGCCTATTGTATAGCCAATGATTTAGACAAAATGAAACTTAAGAGTGAATAAATAAGGAACAACACATTTAAAAATCCCAGCCATATGGGAGATTCCATTTGCTTATTGCCATTTGTTTCTTTTGAATTGGTAGTCACTTGTCCTTATATAAGATAAAAATCACACCTTTGTCCTCATACTTTGATTACTGAATCTTAGTGCTCAATGAATGAATTGTTCTCACCACCAAACTCCAGGCCTGGGGCAGTTAAGTTTTCTTGGTCTTTAGCCTAAGGAAATATGACCCTCTCTTAGAGTACTTCCCATCTGCACACATAAAAGGGCTCTGTCTTTAACCATTACAATAGCTTTCTGCTTTCCTTTAAGAAAAGTTTTGTGACGTGGTCCTTTAATCTCTATTTGCTTCTCCCTATTCTTTTTATTTCATAGTTTAATGAGTAATTCTAACATTTCACAAGTCAAAAGAAATAAAATGTTTGACTAATATAAATCAGAACTCAACAGTGTAAGACTAAATACACCTGCAAACATCAATCTATTATTTCCTCCAACAGGAATGTCTGAATTTTATGATTATTTACAATGGAGAGATTATAACTCAGATGATATTATCTTTAGAATCTAAAATGAAGCAATGGGATTTTAAATACACTTTGTACTCTTTATAAATTATTTTTTGCATTGTTTTACGTTATTAGTTAATGTTTAGCATGAAATCATATTGACTTAAGGTCCTATGGATTGATCACTATATAAAACAGCTGCTAGTTGGTTGACCTATTTGGTCCATTGCTCAGTTGACTACAGCATATGATGTAAACATAGTCGGGACACAACGTTGTGTGTGATTTCTGTATAGCTGCAGTTAGCCTCACTACAACAGAACTCAGTATCTGATCATGGCCTTTCATATCCTACTGGTTACATAGTAAGCTGACCAGATAAATAAATACATTTGATAATGGAGCATGTTTTTTACGCCAGTTTATTCCATAGTAGAAATGCATATTTATCTCCATTTGTTGGTTAAAGACTTCATAAAGTAACTGATATCATTCTAAACATACATTTTAATTTTCAAATAAAGCTAAACTTTTTCCAACTATAACATTTTAAAACTCTGTGCTTCTTTTCATATACTGTTTTCTGTCAAATACATTCAATCATGTAACATTTTTGTAAGTGATGATAAAAGGAGGGAATTTCTAGCAAAATTGTTAATAGCAAATTATGTAGGTGATCATTTTAAAGGTTAAAGTGTTGGGTTTTTTTCTTAATGGCAACCTATGTTTTAATTTATTGTGACATGTAGCCTCAACTTCCTAAGGCTTAAAAAAAATCACTGTTTTCTGTTTACACTTGGATGCTTTAGTAGTTAGCTAAAATTGATGACATTATCACAAATATTTTTGCTTGTACAGGTTTCAGGCTTCAAAGAGGAAGGTTTAATGAAACAGAGGCTTAGACTCTGCTTAAACATCCTGCCTTCCATGCTAATCTCCTATTTACTATTATCCATTACAGATAGTTAATGGTAGGCAGCATGCAGACCAGAATTAAAGAACATATGGGTACAGTTATCCTGGTTAAAATGGCCAACGTGTCTTGTATTGTGTATGGAAGATAACAGGACAGGTGGTAATCCATCTTCACAGAGTGGAGACAGCTGGTATTTTCCGTGAGCCGAAGCAGTCTTTTTCAATGCAGCCTCACCTCACAGCTGATATGTTGCTTATTAGTATGATTCAAAACACACATCGATGTTGAAAAGCATTCTGTTTTTCTGGCCAGTACAAAAGGTACCCCGTGGGCCAGCCATAAATCAAAACAAACAAACAAGCTATATATTTTAGTTTTTGAAATTGAAAATTTTATGCTTCAATTTAATTGGTTTTTCTTAAATGTAAAATAAAGATGATCTTTAAGTAGGCTCTCCTGTAAAATATTTTTCCTTTAAACTAGGTTAGAGAACTCTCTTCCCTGTATTCCATATTCTTCAAAATTATGAAGTTTTCAGGGGAAAATGTTAAGTGCATGCCATCAAGAGATAATTGTTAAAGTCATTTTTTAAAAGTTATTTATCTCCTATCATTTCTAATATTATTGAAAGAATTATTGGACATATAATGGTAGAATCTCTCAGTATCTGTTTGGAAATTGTATAACATACTTGTTTCCTTTCTGTCATTGAGTGTAGAGAAGAAATCAAGTGTGTTGGATTCCTGGCATATTGAAAATTGTAGTTCTGTATTGCTTACAGTCCATTTCAGATTCCAATTACCCCTTTCAAATACTGTAAAAATTTTGACAGGGCCTTCAATTGTAATGGCCATATCAATTGATTTAGTCTGTCTCAAAATTCCCCAAAGGCAAGCTCAGGTTAAAGGTCAGGTTACTGGTGCATGACTCTCTTACTCATTTTAGTAAGATCAGGATCAGAAGTTTCCAGTAGCGCACTGGGGGCATTAGTTTAATCTCTGTGTCCAAATATTACATAGTCAGTATCACCCATATAGTCCCTGTCTGTAGAAGAGGAAAGAGTGCTCACAAAATAACTGAATGAAACAGGATAGAGGGTTCAGCACGAATACATTAAATTCTTGTTTATCAAAAGTGAATGTTTTTTTTTACTTAATCACTCAATTCCAGGTTATTGAATTTTGTGACTTATGCTCTTATATATCAATTTAATAAAAATATATGTAACTATACTCTACAAAAGTAGACTTCAAAACTATGGACATGAAATCAATGATTAATTCCCAGATACTGGATTTCAGAACTTCTTAAAGTATCTGTTTACTTATATTACTTCCTGTAAGTTCTTTCATGTCTGTGGTTCAGTGTTTTCTAATGGTAAACCTCTCCTTTTATTTACATGCTTTTGCAACGGTCGGCATTATTTAGTGCACTGACAAACTGAATGATCTCTGACCTAACTTTCTCCCCTTCAGTGTAGACAGCAGTTCTCAGACTTTACTGTGCATCAAATCACCTGGGTGGCTTGTTCAAACCTGGATTGCTGGGTTAGCAGGTACTGTGATTTAGCAGGTTTGGGATTGCACCTGAGAATTTGCACTCCTGACGAGTTCCTAGGTATTGGCTGAGGAAGCTGGTTCAGAGACCGCTGCTCTATAAAATACTTTAAATGTTGCTTTCAGCCTGTTTCAGTTAGTTAACACCTTTCAAAATATAGTCTCAACTGTAATGAAGAAATTACCCACAGGAATACTTAGAATTTTGCCATAGTACATGAGTAAACCATTGTAAAAACATTTGCTTGGTTGATCTGTGAGGGGCGTTTATGGAAACTTCTGGTATTTCCTCCCACCCGTCATTTCTCTGTTCTCCCCATTTCTCTCTGTCCTAATCCTCTTCTTCCACACTGGAGTTTTCTTCCAGATTTCCCTAATATTTGGCTCTTATCAACTACCTTACGAATTACCTAGTGGCATTTCCTATACTCACTCATCCCTTCTAGGAGTTGAATCAGCTTTGGTATTAGTGGGATTGAAAAGAGTAAAACTTTTCTCCTGCTTCGTTGGGCTAACCTTCACAAAAGTGCCATTCCTTAGGTGAATGTAGGGCTGATTTGAGGTGATCTTTTACTGAGGAGTAAAAAGAAAGCTGTAGAAACTTAAAACACACACACACACACACACACACACACACACACACAGAACCCTCTTGGCATTTTCATGTATTATGCATATAAATTATAAATATGTGACATTTTTGAAATATATAAATGGCTTGAAATTTCAGGTTAACGAAGACTTTATAGGACTATGAAGAATCCTTTATAAACATAAACTTACCATTGACGGTCTAATACATTAAAGATCATTTACTTTGATGTGCAAAGTACTAGTCCTCATTTTTTTCTCTTATTCAAAATAAGGAAGTCCTTTAATAGCAAATAGTATTAAGACTCAGGAGTATTTAGATACTCATAATTTCTTTTCTTTATGTCTTTATGAACCAATACTGTGGATATCCAACTTTACATTACTTAAATTTTGGAGAGTTTCAGGGCCATATAATCTTATTTTATTGTGGCATCGTTAACTTTTATAGTTGAAAGTATTGGATGCCTAATGATTAAGCAGCAATAATTATTGATAGCTATTAACATTACTTTATAAATTATTTAATTGCATTGTGGCTGATAATTAAAATTAAGTCACTATTAACCAAAATACACTGATGGTCTACGAATATGACTGTGTTTTTCTCTTGAAATTGCTCTTTTATCCTTGATAGACCATTGATAAAAATATCAAATGGTTATTTTCTTTTAAGAAGAAAAAAGGAAATAAGAATAGCAATTTATCAGTGTTCAGTTTGAGGATTTACTGAATTTAATAGTAGACCAGAATATTCGAATACATTCTTTTGCTACCAGGAAATCAAATGATGTTTTCTTGGTGAACATGTAATTAGAGAAAAGGTGTTTGTTAGTCTTAGAGCACTTCACTGGGTTTAATATCTGTACCTCTAACCTCCTAGAGGAGTAACTTTTGTGTTGGCAACTCATGGGCAAAACTCATCTTTTTAATAGCATGGAACTTATACTGCCTACATTTTGCTTTGTCAACCAAGTAAATAGATACTTCTAAACAGCATGAAACTACAACTGAATCCTTTGTGTGAACAGGAAAATGATTGTATTATACATACATGATAATTTTCAGTTTGGTTTTCTGAAAAGTTTCAAAGTTAATGGGAGTGTAGTTCTTTTTGTTGTTGTGTTTGTTTATTTAATAAAGAATGTAGTCTTTAATTCTAGTATATCTGGGGCCAACTGAAGTTAACGTCACAGGGCTGCAGTGAACTCTAGGTAGAGTTAGTCATGCTAAATAAACACCAGTTTCCTATCCTGAAATGTGGAGTTTCTATAAGTCGCCATTATGAGAAGCATAGATCATAATAGATTTTCTTTCTGTTACTACCTATATCCCTGTAATTTAAATTGTTTCTGTAATTAAAATAAATCTTTAAATTGTTTTAGGCTTCATGTTTATATTTTTGGGTTTTAGCACTCATTTTTAGTAAAACTCTAAAATTACTTTTTAGGGTAGGATATGGAATGCATCTTACATTTTTACTGTGTCTGTGTTGAAAGGCTGACCCCAAGAGCCTGTTGGAAGGATTTTGGCAAGCTCTGGAGTGTACCTTAACGTTCAGTACAGCTCGTGCGTGTCTCCGTCTGTGGAAGAGAAACTGTTCTCACCGCTGTGGCCGTGAGCACTTTCAGTGCCCGTAGCCCCTTGGTGCAGTGAAGCTTCAGGGTAACGAATGGCAGAAGGGAGGCAATAATGTCTGGCTTTCCAAAGGGGAGAGATTTGCACAGCATGTGATTCTAATGACCTCAGACAGTGGTGAAGGCAAAAAGAACCACAGTTAGTACCAAATACAGTAGTTTTTCTACTCATGACCAGCATTTAATATATTCAATTTAAATGGCATCTCAGACTTATTGGTAAACTCCATTATATGTGAGTCATCACTCATAAACCCTGTGTTTTGCAAAATTGCGTATTTACCATACAGCACGAGTCTCTGATGACACTGATGTTTAGCAATTACCTTACTTTTGGAACTGAACCCTCTGGTCACCAGATATAGTAGGAAATAGCTAGTTTTTCTGATGGTAAGTTATGTTGGTAAAAGTCAAATTAAAAAAAAAATTTTAATGTTTTTATTTTTGAGAGAGAGAGAGAGAGAGAGAGACAGCATGAGCAGGGGAGGGTCAGAGAGAGAAGGAGTCACAGGATCCGAAGACAGGCTCCAGGCTCTGAGCTAGTGGTCAGCACAGAGCCTGACACGGGACTAGAACCCTTGAACCATGAGATCATGACCTGAGCCGAAGTAGGATGCTCAACTGACTGAGCCACCCAGGCGCTCCAAAAGTCAAATTTTCATTAGAACTACATACACATAAATTGAATAAAGGACCATTCTGTATTTGATAATGTTTGCAGCATGGCATGATAATTTATTTATTATCATCATCATTCTTATTATTATTTGCAGCACGGCGTGGTAACTTAAAGAGCAATGAGATAGAAATTAATTTTTACTGAATAATAATTAAGTTATAAATATCTTTCTTCACTGCTGTACTCTTTAGCTGATGCAAACTAGCTAAAATTGGTGGTCTCATAAAATTTTAAGAAAAATGTTTTTTTTAATTTCATTTTATGTTTTTTTATTTATTTTTGAGAGAAAGGGAGAGACAGTGCGAGCAGGGGAGGCTCAGAGAGAGAGGAAGACAGAGTCTGAAGCAGGCTCCAGGCTGTGAGCTAGCTGTCAGCACAGAGCCTGAAGCGGGGCTCGAACCCATGAACCGTGAGATCATGACCTGAGCCGAAGCCAGATGCTTAACCAATTGAACCACCCAGGGGCCCCCTTTAAGAAAAATGTTTTAAGCTATTTCAGTTTTTTAAACAAAATTTGCTATTTTAGAATCTCTTCCATTTTATTGTCAGTGTATTCTCATTGAAGTGATGTAAAGTCACTCTTTATGTACCTTTTTTAATGAAACAAAGTCAAAATGCTTAGAAATTTTAATTTTTATTGTGTTTAAGTGACAGGAGTTATTTACTTTTTAAAAAATTAGGTTTCTTTCTTTTTCAATAGTTTCCATTACCTACTTCCCACCTACCCTCATTACCCGCGTCATAAAATAAAAGCCCTGAGCTGGGACCTGATGCTGTTGTCTACTGATCATGAACTTTTAACTGTCAAACTTGTCGTGAATAGACTGCAGAAGTGAAGGAATAAAAGAGAATAACATGAATTTTATCAGACAGTTCCGGCTCACAAGTGCAGCTTTGCTTTCTAATATTTTTCTGACGCTCTTGAATTGCTGTCCCTTGTATGTGAATGTGACTAAGTCTACCACCCAGGGTTGTGTAGCTTGTTTACAGTGAAGATCAATCTGGCCAAGGGAGCAGTCAGAGGCTATCACCCAACTGATTCTCTGCTACTCTAAATCAAGTTTGTGAGGGCCTGTTTTTTAATCTGTACAAATCTGCTCCTAGAGTAACTGAAGTCTTGAATTTTTTATAAGGTTTTTTTGTACAGTGGCTACATTTTTCTTTGTCAATGTGCTAGTTTCTTTCAATCAAATTTTTTTCAGAGTTTTGTTTGTTTTGTTTTATTCGTATGTGATTCTCAAAGTTTGGTCCAGAGATCCTCTTAGGGAGTCCTCGATGTCAAAATCATTCCTGGTAAAAGATTCGTTCAAAGACAAAACAATGTATTTTAATTTAATAGAGTAGGAAAAGTTCTTTGATGTATTTTCAGACCCCACATGGCCACTCACATTTAAGGGATCGACTACATGTTGAGTGGTGGTGTAGTATGAAAGAAGAATATCCACAATTATTTGAAAATAATTTTCTACCTTGATGTCTTTGTGAGGCTTAATTTTTTTATGTATAATGTATTGCGACAGACTGAATGCAGAAGTAGATAGAAGAATCCAGCTATCTAATCATTAAACTAGACATTTAAAAAATCTGTAAAAATGTAAAACAGTGTTGTTCTTTTCACTGTATTTGGGAGAATATAGTTTTCATGGAAATGTTAATGTATCTTTATTTTCGAGTAAGTTAAGTATTTAAAAATTTTCTCCATTTAAATTTGTAACATAAATGCATCAATGGATGGAATTCCCATAAATAACAACACTTTGGGGTCTTCAGAAATTTTCCTAACAGTACAAAGAGCTCCTGTCACCAGATCATTTGAGAACAGCTGCTTGAAGATATCAGAATGTGTAACGTTCCTTTGTTAGCAATAATAGCGAAGTTCCAAGTATTGGACTGAATGTACACATACACATTTGGTGCAGGAGAATTGCTTATCTTAGGAAAAAGGAGTTCAGCCCTCCTGTTTTTCAAGGATCACTTCAGTTTTCACATTTGATTCATCTTGAGCCAGCCTACAGGTGCAGATGTGTTGACTCAACTCGGCAAACATGGAGAGAAGCTGATCATAAAGGCCAAGTCCGTTGCTGTCACGATGGTTTTAATTAACAGTAAGGCACTGTTGGTCCCATTTTGTGTGCACTTCAAAATGTTAGTTGTCCATTGAGATGGCTCACAGATGAGGCACTACTTGAGTGCAGTTGAAATGCAGCTGTGACATATGCTTTTTAAAGAAGACAGGAGAGAGGGGTTCAGGGCAAGTGATTCTGTGTGAATTAGGAACTATTTTATGAGCGATGTTGGACAGCTGGTCTGTTCATAATGATTGTCAGAGAAAACCTAATATGGCAGGAAGGACCTCAGCATTCAAGAATAAGAATGTTCTTGTTAGTGGTATCTAAATAATATATATCTAAAACAAAACAGAGAAACCAGCAAAAAATAAAACCAAAACAAAGCAAAAAAGCCTCCCTTCTAAATTTATGAATTTTGGCACTTGGATGAGACTTCTGTCGACTTGTTCAAGAATTATACCCAGCCTTGACAGTCATGCAGTTAGCTGGAGAAGGCAATCTATCATCGTGGTGAAAGCTTTGGAGTCCGTCAGACATACTCAAATCCTAAGCCTGCCTCCAACCCTTACTGTTTGTGAGTGTTGGCAAGTTGTCTTGCTTCGCCAGGGCTCTGTCTCTTCATCTAAAAATGAGTAATACTACTTCTCTTGAAGATTTATGCAAATATTAAAACACGGTTAACTGTGAAATATAGTACCTTTTCTGTAGTGAGTGCATCTGTGCGTGTTCTCTTTGGCTCTCTGTTCTCCCCACACCTCCTGCCCTAGGTACCCTCAGCTGTCAATTTGTTTAGTGCTAGCTGGCAACAACAGAGTTTTCATATTTGAGATATCTTTTTTCTTTCTCATCCCCTCCCACCTTGTGCAGTATAAATATATCAATGTTGCCTTAGATTTCAAAGGCATAGTGTATGAAGGCAGAAACAAAGGGGTTCAAGTAGTGGCTCCCCAGTCATTTTCAAGGGAAATAGAAATAGCCCCTTAGGGCTCTGTAGACAGAAGTACTGAAGCCAAGTTAGGTCAATTCATAATTAATGACAGTATAATCTCTCATACTTTGATATGTTTACTTTAAACAGAAACTTGTGTTATTCTTCCAGCATCATCCTTATGCTTTAATTGATTTTAAATGTGGCAGAAGCAATGTAGGGAATTATACAGAAATAAGACCCCAGTGATTCCTCAGTTGAAATGAGTGGGATTGGGTTTACTTGAATGCAGATTTGAAATACAGTTACTGTTATGTAAGGGATCATTTTTATTAGTTTAGTAATTGAGAGAATGAATTGGTGAACTGATGGAGATGACATTTACATGAAATAGGAAATCTTCTCTTAATTGTTATGGTTCACTGTTTTGCTGAAGTCTAGGATGAGAGGAACAAGGCGTAGAGTGCGTGTGTGAGTGTGTATGCACAAAAGCCTGTACTACTTAAGTTCTCTTGGGTGGTTTTCATTTTCCAGCTTGCTCCAGCATTTACTGGGAGCATGCCATTCCTAGTTACTTTGGGACCTTATTTATCCAGCCCCAATTCCTTATGGATATAAATAAAGTTTGGGGAAAAGATGAATTACTGATGTTTGGGGACTTTTGTTTGCTTGCTCGTGTTTTGCCCCAGTTACCACTTTGCTGGAGATAGAGTCTTAGGAGCTAGAAGAAAAATTGAAGTTTGTTCTCAGTGTAGTAAGTTGCTTGATATGCATGCTATGATGAATCCTTAAAATGGATTAGTGTTATAGTACATAAAAGTTTGTTAAATGGAGTATATGTTCCATTCAGTATTGCTATTTAATTAATAATATCAACACTTAAGAATGTTTAGAAAGTGAAGTTAAACCTCCTAAACTGATACAAAGTCGTTCGGAATGATAACACACACACACACACACGTATGTGTATACAAGCACACACAAATATATGTGTGTGTGTATAATGTATATATATACTAACAATAATAATTATAGTCCTCTACCCAATATAATTATATTCACACCACCTAACATTTATTGAGTACTCTTTGTTAGGCTCTCTTTAAATGCTTCATATGGGGGGTGCCTGGGTAGGTCAGTTGGTTGAGTGTCCGGCTTCAGCTCAGGTCATGATCTCATGGTTTATGGGTTCGAGCCCCGCATCAGACTCTGTGCTGACAACTAGCTCAGAGCCTGGAGCTTGTCTTCAGATCTGTGACTCCCTCTTTCTCTGACCCTCCCCTGCTCACACTGTCTCTGTCTCTCTCCCTCTCAAAAATAAATAAAACATTAAAAAATTTAAATACTTCATATGGGATCACCATTATTTCATAAAATAGTCCTCTGAAGTAAATAAAATTGCTACTATGTTATAGATGAGGTGTATGTATCCTCAGGATGATTGTTAACTTACCCACAAATCAAGGGCATCTGAGTGGCTCAGTTGAGCGTCTGACTTGGGCTCAGGTCATGATCTCACGGTTTGTGGGTTCGAGCCTCACATCAGGCTCTGTGCTGACAGCTCGGAACCTGGAGCCTGCTTCAGATTCTGTACCTCCCTCTCTCTGCCCCTCCCCCACTCACACTGTGTCTCTGTCTCTCAAAAATTAATAAACGTTAAAAAAATTAAAAAACTCTCAAATTACATAATTGATAAATGACAGAGCCTAAATTTCAACCAAGAGAGTCTAACCTCTTCTCTCCTATTTAATTATTTTATCATAAGGTCCAAGGTAATCAAGTGTCCTGGCAAGGTATACTTCCAAACTTTTGTTTTTTTGAATTGCCTCACTCTTTTAAGAAATATATATTTGCTTATTTTGCACTTTTTTTAAGTGGAGGCTCACTCACTGGTGAGACGATCTGGTGTCAGATTTTTCTCCTTCTCTCAGATGTTTTATATGAAACACCCTTTGAAGTTAAGCTGGATGGCAGGTGTTGGGGGTGGTGTGTTGTGGAACAAAACTTCCAAAAGTAAAATAGACTCTTGGAGAACGTATTTAATTGTTTAGTACCTAACACTTTCTGTTGGCTAAATTGAAAAGCCGTAATATTTATGGTATGTGATGTGTGTGGGATTTGAAATTATAAAAGAGATTCAAAAGAATGTACCTCAAGGGAGATTATATTAATATAAAGTGGCAAACATTCATTATATTTATGATTTTTACTTATTTATTTGTACATGATGGAAGTGCATTCTGTTTCCCTCTGCCCCATTATGTTGTGCCATCATTTCTTGTGAGAGGAGTTCCTGAACCCTGTATATATAAATGAGCAATTTTCAGAATCTTTTTCTACTTGACTATAATTACATCTTTCTGTGACTGGGAAGTAAAAGAAAATCAACTGTAGGAAAAATAAACTCTATAGCTTGGAGTTGGGGACTGGATGAGAAAATGTGTTTGTACCAATATATCTATAGATGGATAGGTAGATATGTTTAATAGTTTTCCCTTTGATAGAAATTTTATATTATTTGCCTTCTTAAGAAAACACAAAATGAAAATTTTGTCATATAAAAAGTTGTTATTTGTGCCCCAAAGCCAGCAAAGGATTCAGCAAAAGAAGTCAGTTTAGAGTTTAGAAATCCTTATCAGTTTATCTTTGCAGAATCAGAAACTGATATTTTCGATCTATCACTGTGGTGATAGTCCTGTGGTTAAGAGAATGCTTTCATCCAGGGGCACCTGGGGGCTCAGTTGTTTGAGCGTCTGACTTCGGTTCAGGTGATCATCTCACGGTCTGTGAGTTCAAGCCCCGTGTCAGGCCCTGTGCTGACAGCTCAGAGCCTGGAGCCTGCTTCGGATTCTGTGTCTCCCTCTCTCTCTGCCCCTTCTCCACTCATGCTCTCTCTCAAAAAGAAACATTAAAAAATTTAAAAACTTATTTCATCTAAAATGGAGCTTAAAATTCTTTGATTTTGAATGTCATTTGCATGTTTAATACAGGTCCACTTCACCATGTTTGATGCATTTTATTTCACTTATTTAAGGCTTTCTAGAAAATTCTATTTCTTTCATTGAGCATAGAAAATATTTTACCCTTAAAATAGCTTTGAGAATCATCAAAGATGCCAGAATGTCAAGTGGTCATGGATTAGTAGGACTAAGTGATTGCTTGAGTTCTGTTGCTTTCTAGGCTGGTGTTGACCAAGGATTCTAGAATGTAGATGGACTTAGAGTCTAGTTTATGAAAATAAGCTGTAATTTTTTTTAGAACTATAAAGGGCACTTATATTTCATCAAACCAATTCTTCTCTCCCTCCAGCAGCAAATGACAGAAAGAAAACAATGGGAAAAGTGGCCACTGTAATGGGAAGATGGGCAATCACCAATGTTATCAGTGCAGACATTTGATGGGATCTAATCTACCTATGGAATACTGTATTCTGTCAAGAAGAGAGAGCTAATGCATCTTCTAAATATCAAAAGACAGGAGCCAATTTATGCCTGTCAGGCCTCACTTTTCACAGATTTAAATCATTCCTGCTAGAGAAAGCTACATTACCCCATTGTAGTCAAATTTCCCTCTTGATTTTAGTCAAAAATAATTTTAAAAGCTTTCTGACAATTTAAAAGAGCATATTAAAATAAATGGCATTATTTAAAAACTCCCCACTGGATACCAGAAATTATCTATAATTAGTCGTAAGTTTTAATATTTTACATTGCTTCTCTTTTGTATTTACTATATTTTAAAGTAAAATTTCTTCAAGACCTATTCCCATGCATTATTAATTTTTTTCTTTGTGAGTGTTGAGGAGTTATATAAAACTTTCGCTGTCTTTGAGTGAACTTTACGTTATTATTTTTCTTGGCTGAATGAAAGTAAGTGTCTGATGATATTCCATTGGTTAATTAACTTTCTAATATTTTCAGGTGTGGCATCTGCTGTGTTCTTGATTGTCATGGCATAATGAAATTGTGGCCTGGATGACATGAATGTGGGTATCTCCCCTACCCATTAGATTTCTTATGCAAGCAATATATCCTACTTACTTCAGGTCAGAGTGACACTGTGTGCAGAATTACGTACTGCATTGGGCCAGATGAGACATCGCCATGCTTTGCTCATGAGGATGCAAATTGCCACTTATCTGGAAAAGAGTCTCACAATAAATGAACAAGCAATTTCTCTCTCTGTAGTGAGGCCGTTAATGTCTCCATGGGTGGATAATGAGAAGGAGACAGATGAGATGAATAAAGGTGTTACATTTCAGTTTCTATTCTACCTCTTTTTGGTAATTTCTCCTATAAATTTAATTAGTATAAAAGGATTTGTGTCCAATTTCTTTTTCTTTCTTTCTTTCTTTTTTCTCATTTCAGACCATGACATTTATTTTGGGGAAAGAGATAATATTTTTATTTTATATTGGGAATTGGTTAACATGCTCTGTAACTCAAATAAGTATTTTTTGGGTTTTTAAGGATAGTATAGCATTTGAGAAACATTTGGTTTTTAAATATGCAAAAATCATAGAACATTTGAATGCTTAAGCATTTGCCTATATGCACTCATTTTTAATGGAAGCATGTAGGCAAAGATAAAAGATAGAAACTGTCACCCCTGAAGATTTTTTTTAGGGCCTATTTAAAAATATTTACCAAGGTTTAATTTTAAAATACCAATGCACGTATTAATACAATTTTTTAAAATTGGTCAGTTGACATTTTCATTGAGAACATTATGCAAGTTCTTTTTTTTTTAAATTAGGTCAGCCATTCAAGAACCTTAAAAGTTTATGTTCAGGGCTCCTGGGTGGCTCAGTCAGTTAAGCATCCTGTTTCTGCTCAGGTCATGATCTTATGGTTCACGGGTTCCAGCCCCGCATTGGGCTCCGTGCTGACAGCTCAGAGCCCAGAACCTGCTTCAGATTCTGTGTCTCCCTCTCTCTGCCCCTTCCCCACTCGTGCTTGCTCTCTCTCTCTCTCTCTCAAAAATAGAAAACATTAAAAAATATTTTTTAAAAAGTTTATGTTCTTAGCCTAGTACAATATTCTGAATGTTTGATACAATAACTTGAGACCCATGAATCTATACATTTATTTTTTGATAAAAATATTTAGAAATGACTTTCTTATTTACATCTATTTACATAGACATTGAAGAATAATAGGAATTATGAAATCATCTTAAATGTATGAAGAATTTTATTGGTGAACCAAATTAAATATTAACTTGACAACTACTTGTTAATATGTTGGTATTGATTCTTTCTTAGAAAAGTGCAGTTATGTGTAACTGAACTTTCTGTTTTCTTGTGGTCAGGCCTTAAATTACCATGCCTTCTGGTTTCAGTGTTTTTCCTGGGGCACAGATCATATTTCTTACTGCCAAAGACCAGAAATAATAGCCTCACACATCCACAGTCCCCAAGGTTTTCCTGCCAGGTACCCAGAGAGCAATTGCAGGACTCCAGACTGGGTTCGAGAGCAAGAAATCCTAACGACGCTGCTGAAAGCAGTTTCATTTCATAACACAATTCATAATTATCTGCATTTATCTCATTGTCTAAATTTCAACTGCTAACATATCCTATTGACTAATTCATAGAGGCTGTCTTTATCCTAGAGGATGTGTGCTTTCCTAACTGCTATTATCTTTAAGGAAGCAATCACTGTAATAAATGGGCAAGAAAAGAGAGAAATGATTATTACAAATCTTTAAGTATATGCTACATTTATATTTCCTTTCCCATCTAATGAAAGTATGTTTAGAGAACCTTCTGAATCTAAGTTCTTTATTTTTAAAGTGTGTTTCTTTTTCTCATTCCTTGCAGCAATGCCATATTTACAGTTGCTTAAAAATTTGTGTTCAGAGAATAAACATCCTCATTTCTCCTGGTTCTTAGATATGGTATAACACAAAAACAAGAGTACATTAACCCAAACCAGTCACCTTACCTGCAGTGTGGCATAGCTCTGCATCCTTCTGTTTAATATTGAGTTGCAGAGGAATAACTGTCTACCATGACTTTAAAACATATTACCATTGAATAATCATCACTTCTGTAAGTTGCTTAATAAGATTATCATAGTGTGTTTCCTTTGAGCTGAAAGGCACCTACAATTTTAATGGCTGCCAGGTATATGAAGTCATATAGCATGGCATTTTTATAGGAGCTGGGATTTCCATCTTCAGGAAATGTAATCACCTATTTAATGTGTCCCTCTACCTCTAATTGCTTTATTTTTAAAACAAAAAGAAAAAGAAAAAGTGTAGTATGTTTATTCTGTGATAACTATAGATCAAAAGGAGACTTAATATTTTTAGTTTTTAAAAAATGTTTATTTATTTTTGAGAGACAGAGACAGAGCACAAGCAGGGGAGGGGCAGAGAGAGGGAGGGAGACACAGAATCAGAGGCAGACTCCAGGCTCCAAGCTGTCAGCACAGAACCCGACGCGGAGTTCAAACTCCTGGACCATGAGATCATGACCTGAGCTGAAGTTGGACGCTTAACTGAGCCAGCCACGTAGGCTCTCCGAGACTTACTATTTTTAAATTGAGCCCGTTAATGACTCCAGAATTGGATGAACACCGGGGTACCCGTCCCAGTACAGGACATTGGCAATAAATTAGATAAAAGTGGGGGAAAAGAACAAACGCACTGACTCCTGGATGATGCCTGGGTCTTTGGTCAGGCTCCGCTGTCTGTGCCTCTGGGCTTCTTGTTCTTTCTCGCCCTGTCAATACCCAGCCTTTGTGTTCTGTTTACAGAGGAACTGAAGACAGGATGACATTTATGAAAAAGAGAAATCACTTTTGGGATATAAATATATATACATGTCTGTCTATCTGTAGATCTAGATCTATAAATGCAGTATAAAATTAGCACTCTCTGGGTTTTGTTTTGGTTTTTTGTTCACTAACTATATGTCACATATTAGTTTTACCGTTCACTATTGTAAGTTGTGTATTGACAAGCATCTTGTATATCCAAGTCAGAAATCTGAAAACCACCTCAGTATATCTTTTTGTTCCCAGTCAAGAATGAGGATCTGTCAGTGATGCACTGTTTTTTTTTTTTAAGATTTTATTTTTAAGTAACCAACCTGGGGCTTGAACTCACAGTCCTGAGACCCAGAGTCTCTTGCTCTACTGACTGATCTGGCCGGGCACCCTGATGCACTACGCTAAATGTTAGTTATGGCTAAAATGTTTTCTTCTTGTTTCTTATGTGGGATTATGAATGAACAATTTTACTGAAAAGGAATGATATAAATGTTGACTCATTTTACACACCTATTTAAAAATATATTAGGTTTCAGTAGGTATGATAGTGCACTATAACAAATATAAAAAGAATACAATGATTCCTCTTTAAAAACATTCATGGTAAATCAGGCTACTTTTAAAATAGTGTGAGTGCAGCACACAAACTCTCACTCAAAAGTATCTCTTTAAGATTTTCATTAAACATTTAAAAGATTTTCTATAAAGTGATCTAAAAAAAAGTAAGCCAAATGACAAATACACTAACTACTTGGGATATACAAAGATACATTAGGACTATTTCCAGTCTTGACTTTTAAACATGGTACCTGCCTGAAAATTGCTTTTGATGCGTTTATGGTTCCCAGACATGTCTGCACACTGGCATCACCCAGAGGTCTTCTAAAAGTACTGATGTTTGTGTCTGTCCCCTGGCCCCTCAAGACTGTGAGTTAATTGGGTCGAGATGTGGCCTGGGCTTTGGAATTTTTAAAAGATCCCAGGTGATTCTATTGTTCAGCAAAGTTTTGGAATCCCTTGCCTAGACCTTTGAAGTGCGTACAGAATGAGAAGGGAAAGATACTGGTCATTTTCCCAACTACCCCAAATTGTTTCCTTATATAAACATACCTAGAGATAGATCGTAGAACTCTGATGTGTGTGTGAGAGCGTATGTGTGCGCCGGCTCATTCACATGCACAACTGATGGGAGGAAATCATGCAGTATCATTGCTTTTTCTTACTTTTGATGTTCTGACTCCATCCAATTTTGAATCAAGAATTGTTTTTGTGTAGGCAGATTCATTCATTGTTTGGATGGGTGATATTCCTAGTAGCTAATTCCAGTTCCTCTCCCTCGTATTTTTCCTTTATGAATACAAGATGGGTAAAAATAAGAACTTGACCATGAATGCATTTTTTAAAGGTTTGATGAAATGATGACATCAATCAGCATCTTAAAATTTAAACAAATGGAAACGTTTATTGGGCACTTCCCAAAACAGCCCTGTCCTTCAGTACTGTTACCCCATTTTATACCTTAGGAAACTAAAGCAAAGAAAGGAGAATATAATCCTCTTTGGGTATGTTTTTTTTTTTTTATTTCAATCAAGTTAAAATTCCTGCTACAATCAACATACCTATTTGAATAATTTTCCTTGTTTTAATAGGGAGAAGGAACTCTCTGAGTATTATGAATCTTGACAGCCCAGAACATAATTGGCCAAAAGCAGCTGTTTCTTATAGTCTTAACTCTCTGAAGGTTTTGATGTCTTGAGCAGTTAAGATATGTGAATGGTGATGAATAATTACTTTTATCTAACAGGACTAATTAAACATGCATTCTTCCTGTCTTTGAAATATTGAGGATTGCTCCTGAACGTATGACAAAAGTATGCTCTTTATTTTCTAAAAGAACCCAATCCTGAAAAATTCAGTCCTATTGCCAAATAGGTCATCTGAAACACATCAAATGTTGTATCCAGATTTTCATTTTAAAATATGTGATTGTAATTTCTAAAAATGGCTTTTGGTTCAAAAGAAATTATGTTGAGAATTAAGATGACTACCACGACATAAGGAAGTTAAAACTTACGTGACCAACCTTTCTGATGATAATGCCAAACCCTGCCGGAGCAGGGTGAGTTTCACCCAAGGCCAGCAGATGAGTTTTTACCCAAAGAAAATGTTGTTTTTTAATGGATATACTCAAGGTTCTGGTCATTTAGTTAAACAAGAGAATATTCATTTAGTGCAACATGACTTATTTTGAAATTTATACTTCATTTTATACTTTACAATTTGAATCACCTAATAAGACACTTGGATATATATGGTTTTCTTTCCAATGGAAGCATTTTAAAATATATCCTATAAGCAAAAATTCAACTTAAAAGCTTAAGCCATTCTGAAAAACAAGGACACCCTTTTTTTTCATTGGTTATAACCCTCCCCATCTTGGATTCCCTCTTTTCTCTTTCCTTTTCTTTCTTTTTCAATTTTAAAGTCTTAGCATTTCCCTAATTATGATCAAAATAATACCTGTGGCCTTCAAGGAAGAAAAGCATGTATGTTTGTAACCATAATAGTCAGCAGCACTGTTTTTCTGAGTGCTGAAGGGAACTGATTTGTGTCTGCATTAGCACCCTTCACCCTTCAAACCATTCCAACCCCCTCCGCTGGCAGCTTCCAAACTACCAACTTGTTTCATGTCAAAGGCATGTTTGGCTCTGTAATAAATCACTGATGAACAGGCAACTCTCTCTTTCGGAGGTGCAGCCTCTGAACATTGATTAATGTGATTCTTCAAGAATGAAACAATGGTCCGCGTGCATATGCACAAGGAAAGCTCATCCACGGCAATAGATAGCTTTGTTCCATGGGCGCCAGCCCCCCTCCTTACTGTGTTCTCTTTTTGGGCTGAGCCTGAACCAGCTAATTGATTAACAGAACCTTGAGGCTGCCGGAGGTGGGCCTAAAACAGGGGTTTAATCAGAGGTTTGAAAAGACTCCATTCTTGCTTTTGAGGATTTCTGCAGACACATGGCAGCCACAATAGAACAGCAAGGCTTCGTATTTTTGGAAATTTTGGTGAATTTTGGGAGCAATTTGCTTCTGCTGTATTATTCTTTTTCTTTAACCTAACTGGTTGTTCTTATGTAATTGGCAGGTATTTTTAAGAAAAACTTCATGTTAGACTCCTTTTTCCTTTTCATGTCCTCTGTGTTATCTTTTATTTTTATTGATGTGCTGGGAAACCCATTTTCTATTTTAACAGTTGTTCATTAATACTGAATATCCATGTACAGTTAAAAATAACAGTCACAAAATTTTGATCACGAAATGCAGCTCAATTTATCCTTTACCTAATATCTAAATAATTCTTATGATTTATCAGAAGGATGAACAAGTATTCTGTAAACATTGATGAGAATTCAGTATGGTTTCAGTATTGTTTACTTTAAAAACATAAATAATTGACTGTGTTTTCATTTCTTTAAGAATTTTTAATAGCCAAAGTATACATAATAGTAATAAGATAGCACATTAGTTGCTCATTTTGCATTTTTCATAGCTTTGAATTTTTGTGGTTGACAGATTATCTTGAAAATGAATGGTGGGTTGGCTGAGGGAAATACTAACGTGGGTTCCGCTTTGATCTGTTTTCCTTCACAGTTAGAATCATATATTATTTTAATTTGACCTTAGAATTTTATAGGTAAAAGTAATTGAGGTTCAGGTAAGTATTGAAAAGATAAAACATTTCTGGCAAAACCTTATCTGTGAGCATTCAGAAATCTTACTAGAAATGTTATAAGAGAGGGCTGCCTGTGTGGCTCAGTAGGTTAAGAGTCGCACGCACTTCGACTCAGGTCATGATCTCTTGGTACATGAGTTCAAGTCCCGCGTCAGGCTCTGTGCTGACAGCTTGGAGCCTGGAGCCTGCTTCAAGTTTCGTGTCTTCCTCTCTCTCTGCCCCTTCCTCACTCATACTCTGACTCTCTCTCTCTCAAAAATAAATAAGCATTTAAAAAAATAAAAAGCATTCACAAATTTAAAAAAAGAGAGATATTCTCTGCATTTAAGAATAGGAGAGCAAATATGTCAAAGTTCAGAAATGGTGAGTGGTAAACAAAAGAGGTCGTTTTCTGGTTTTCATATACTAGTTCGTGATTTTTGGTTTCTCTCCTCTCCAAAGAGAGGAGAGAATCTGTCATAAAGTAATATTACAGAGAAGTCAGTCCTTGTACTGCACAAAAGGGTTTGCTTGTATGAAACAGAAGAAAAAATAAAGGTAATTTTTCATTTACACAGAAGAGGTTTTTCCCTAAAGTATAATACACTATTTCAACTTTAAAATTGTTTTCTCACTAAAACTCATGGCAGTTAATTCTTGCACCTGCTCAAAAAATTATAATTTATAGATAATAATGTTCATATATGAGATGTGGGAGTGATGTTAATAAATGGGCTCTCCCTGAGACCCAGCAGGGATTCTTGGACAGGTGTATTCAGAATTTTAACGTGAGATGTCAAGAACACATCTCCCTAAGAGCTGCGTAAGGGGGAGTGGGCAGGCGTGGGTGGAGGAAGGGATAGATGTCCCAGGGATTCTTCATTCATGCTAGAATGAGGCTTTCTTTTCATGAAATTTAGGGGACTATGGTGGGGAGGAGAAACAGAGGGTGATTGTCGTTGACGTCATGGGCTCACAGGACTGGGGGCACCTTCTCTTCCTGAGAATGGAGTAGGAAGAATTCCTAGGGCTAGGTAGTTGATTTTATATGAGGGATATAAGAAAACTCTGAGACTAGTATCAATTAGAGTGAGACTAGACAAACTAGAATGGCCAGAGATAAATGGTCTCCTTAACCATAAAAATTAAGGGAACTAAACTTTTCAGAAACATGAACTAAGCACTTTCTCTACTGATCCACTCGCTGCAAATATTATAGCCTTTTAACTTCATTGATTTAAAGTAAGACCTTTTAGTTTTTCATTTTGGCATTCAAAATAATAGTGATGATGATGATGATGATGATGATTGTCCATCAAAATAACCAAGATGATGATGGTGGTGATAAAACTTTTATTGAGCAATTACTATTACCAATCCCTGTGCTTAACACTATATAGATGCCTTCAGTGGGGCACCTGGTTGCTCAGTCAATTAAGCAACCAACTGCCTTTGGCTCAGGTCATGATCTCACTGCTCGTGAGGTTGAGCCCCGCATCAGGCTCTGTACTGACAGCTCAGAGCCTGGAGCCTGCTTTGGATTCTGTCTCTGACTCTCTCTGTTCCACCCCCCCACCCCCATTCATGCACTATTTCCTCTCAAATATGAATAAAACATTTAAAAAATATTATTATCCCCAGTTTAGACAAGGCTTAGAGAGATAACCTAACTTGCCCAAGTTGATTATGTGTCTAATGTTATATCACACCAGGTTCTACTTCCAGGGTCCATGTACTAACCATTAGTCAATCACCTAAATAAACAAACGTACATTTTTTCTCACATCAAGGTATGACTTATATACATCTAATTAGAAGTGTCCACCTCCATAAGAAATGGTACTGAACTGATTTTACCCTGTCTCCTTTAAGTGAAAACATTTTTTTCCCTTAATTTCATTCTTTTTATTCACCAATATTTTTTGAACTCTTCTGTGTGCCAAGTTTTCTTGTCAAGTGCACAGTATGATGAAAGACAACAGGTATGCCCTCATATTCTATTCATGTGCTTTTGTTGTGCCCAAGTTTGTAAAATCTCCCCAAATCACCCCAAAACAAACACTGGAGACTGCTAGGGAGACTGAGTCACGCCTGCAAAAGCAAAGGGCCTTTATTACAAGCTTAAGCTCGGGCTCACAGTCTCCAGCCGACCCACTGGCCACGTGGAAAGAGAGCCCCAGACAAAGGCAGGGCAGGGCCTTTTATGCCTTTGGGAGGGGGAGTTACAGGAAGTGATGACAGGTTACAGTGATCCAATCCCTGCCCCCCCCATCAACACTGGCAGTTGTGGGAGCCAGTCACACCATCCAGAGCACTGACCAATCAGAGTGGGCCCAGGATGCCCCACGTGGGCCATGACTAGGCCCGCCTCTAGAAAGGTCAAAGGTATCGGCTGGCCTCCCCCGATTGGGCGCGCAGGAGTTGTCCCTCCTTAATGTGCACCCTCTCAGGAGAAGTCGGTGCCTTCCCCTTTAAGTACAGGGGAAGGCTGGATCGGGACCTGCGGCAGGTGGGGAACGCCCCCCGCCCCCATGGCCACCGGGCACATCTCTACCGCAGAGGTGCGCCAGGACCGGCTCCAGGAAGGCTGGGACGGCCTGGTGGTGAGGGCCGGTTCGGACCTGCATCCTTACACTTTCAAGTTTTTAGGACTCAACTATATTGATTGTTAATGTGGGACTCTGACCAATTTTTCCGCATGAGAAGCCTATCTGTACATCTTTCCTGAAATGACCAAATATTGAGTTTACCTTCAGTACAACAAAGCAGTTAATTTCACTGGAGCCTCCCGATACCTACCCTTAATTTCTGATATGTCATTCTTCAGTCTCTTGTACTGAAGGCTCATGCATACAGGTGGCCTGATGGTGTACTACAAACTTTGGTAGAGTTGCAGTGTTCAAATGGTTTAAAAGAAAGGAAGCCCTTCTCTTCATGTCTTTATTATCTTTGTGGCTCACAAATGTTAGTTTCCAGGACAGATGTCTGTATTCAATCTAAATTGAATTTAAACTTACTAATAAAAAGAAATTTTGGCATCTAGAATAAGGACCATGTGCTATATCTGAACAATTTAACATTACTGTTTTATTTTAAATCTTGAGAAAAATTAGAAATCTTACTAATCACTTAGGCTTAGACTTAAAGTTCTTATTATATTCAGAGTTAAATGTATAATTGGTAATTATTGAGATTTTCTTTTCTATATTATTTCTATATTTTTAAGCCTAAATTTAAGTTCCATGACATCCCTAAATATCCTAATTAAAAAGCTTATCATTAGGAATGGTTCTAGGAAGAATTATAAAAAGTGCCTGAAAGTATTCTCTTATTGCAACCTCATATAAATATTACTGTAACAGGAATGAAGAAGAGACACTGACAGTTAAATATACTAGTACAAGGTGAAAAGTTATTGGCAGTTTGGAGGTGATGGGCGTGTTTATTGCGTAGGTTGTGTTTTCACAGTCGTGTACCTGTCTCCCAACTTACCACGTTGTGTACATGATACCTATACAACCCTTCGTATGTCAGAAATTTAAAAGGGAGTGATTGTAGCTTTCGTCATGAGATTATTTTCCCAATGTCATAAGCTTATTTTATTATTTTTAACTGAAGTGTCGTCAACATACCATATCATGTTAGTTTCAGGCATACAGCATAGTGATTTGACATTTATGTGTGTTATGAAATGTGCCGCTTACCAGGATAAGTGTCGTTACCATCTGTCACCATACAAGGTTATTACCATAGTGTTTATTCCCTAGGTTGTACTTTATATCCTCACGACCTGCTTCTTTTGTAACTACAAGTTTGTACCTCATAATGCTTTTCACCTATTTCACCAACCCCACCCCCCATACTCTGACAAGCAACAACCAGTTTGTTATCTGTACTAACGATTTTGCTTCTGTTTTTTGTTTGTTCATTTGTTTAGCTATTTATTTATTTATTTATTCATTTATTTATTTTTGAGAGAAAGAGAAAGCATAAGAGGGAGAAGGCCAGAGGAAGAGAGAGAGACAGAGTCTTAAGCAAGCTCTGCACTGGGAGTGCAGAGCCCGATGTGGGGCTCAAAACCATGAACCTTGAGATCATGACCAGAGTTTAAGTGGGACACTTCATCCACTGAGCCTCCCAGGCACCCCTCTTTAATTTTTTAAATTCCACCTGTAAGTGAATTCATATGGTGTTTGTCTTTCCCTGTCTAAATTATTTCACTTGTATAATACCCTTTAGGTCTATCATGTTGTCACAAATGGCAAGATTTCATCATTTTTATGACTGAGTAACATTCCATTGTATGTATATGTATATGTGTGTGTGTGCCTGTATACATACATGTACATACCCTATCCTCTTTATCCGTTGGTGGACCCTCAGGTGCTTCTGTATCTTGGCTACTATAAATAATGCTGCAAGAAATTTAGGAGTGCATTTATCTTTTCAAATTAATGTTTTGGTTTTTTTTTTTTTTTTTTTTTTTGCAGGGGGTGGGGGGGTAAACACCCAAAAGTAAAATTGCAAGATTGTGTAGTAGTCCTATTTTTAATTTTTTAAGGAACCTCCTAGTGTTTTCTATAGTAGCTGTACCAATTTACATTCTCACCAACAGTGCATAAGGTTTACCTTCTCTCTACATCCTCGCCCACACTTAATTCTTGTTTTTTTGATAATCACTCTACCATGTTTGAAGTGGGATCTCATTGTGGTTTTGATTTTCATTTCTCTGATGATGAGTGATGTTGACCATCTTTCATGTACCTGTTGGCCATCTGTATGTCTTCTTTGGAAAAACATTTTTTCTGGTCCTCTGCCCACTTTTAATTGTGTGTGTGTGTGTGTGTGTGTGTGTGTGTGTGTTATGTTGTATGAATGTTTTATATATTTTGGATATTAAACCCTTATCAGATATACCATGACAAACATCTTCTCTCATTCAGTAAGTTGACTTTTTGTTTTGTTGATGGTTTCCTTTGCTGTGCATAAGCATTTTAGTTTAATGCAATTACATTTAAATTTTTTGCTTCCATTTCCCTTGCCTAAGGAGACAGATTAAAAAAATATATTGCTAAGGCTGATGTCTAACAGTTTACTGCCTATGTTTTCTTTGGGAGTTTTATGGTTCCATGTCTTTCATTTTGAGTTTATTTTTTATATCTGCTGTGAGAAAGTGGTACAGTTTCATTCTTTTGCGTGCATGTAACTGTGCTACATGTTTTCCAACTCCATTTATTGGGGGACTGTCTTTTCCCCATTGTATATTCTTGCCATCTCTGTCATAGATTAATTGACCATATAAGCATGGGTTTATTTATGTGCTCTTGCATTTTTCACAGAAGTAGAACAATTAATCCTAAAATTGTATAGAACTATAAAGACCCCAAATAGTGAAAGCAATCTTGAGAAAAAGAACAAAGCTGGAGGTATCACATGGCCAGATTTCAAGCCATCCTACAAAGCTACAGTAATCAAAACAGTATGGTACTGGCACAAAAATACAATGAGTATTTTATTTTATTTTATTAAAAATTTTTTTAATGTTTTTTATTTAGTTTTGAGAGACAGAGAGAGACAGCATGAGCAGAGGAGGGTCAGAGAGAGAGGGAGATACAGAATCTGAAGCAGGCTCCAGGCTCTGAGCTAGCTGTCAGCACATAGCCTGATGTGGGGCTCGAGCCCATGAACCGAGAGATCATGACCTGAGCTCAAGCCAGATGCTTAACCAACTGAGCCACCCAGGTACTGCGATAATGAGTATTTTAGATTTAAAAACAACAACAACAACAACAACAAAAACAAAAACACTTTCCTGTAATGATGAGAAAGAATACTTTTAAATTCTAAATTCTACTGAAGTGTTAGGAATTCTTTTTCATTTGCTTCAGTGACACAGAAAGGACCACCCTACTGTCAGCAATTAACTTCATAATGAGGTTTGTTGTGAATATAAAAGCTAAATAACATAGGAATACTTTAGTATTGTAATGTCTCTTCTGATCCTGGAAACACAAATCTCATATATTTCATATTTCAAATTAGCTATCTCATGAGTTACTTGATAGTATTTGATAATTTTGAAATATATCTCAAACTAAGGAATAGATAACCCCATCTTTTATGAGGTAAAATTTACCTACATAGATCTCTTCCCGATTTTATGAATACTGATGAATGTATAGATCCATGTAACTACAATGCTAATCAGGATATAGACTGTGTCTGCCATTCCACAATGACAAAGTTTTCTCATTGTCTTTTCTAGTCAATCCCTATCATCACAGACAACTGTTGTGTAGATACTTATCACAGAAGATTGGTTTATCCTCTTTTTTAACTTTATATAATTGAAATTATTCAGTGTATCCTCTTTTGGTATGGCTTCTTTCACTTAACATGATTGTGTAATTCATGTACCAGTTTACACACATCTGTAGTTCGTTCTTTTTTATTACTGAGTAGAATTTCATTGCATGAATATTTCACAGTTTGTTTATGCATTCTCCTGTAAATGGACACTTTGGTTATTTCTGATTTTTGTGCTATCCTGAATATGCTGCTAGAAACATTATTTACAAATATTTTTATGGACATGTTTTCATTTGGTGGGAGTAAATAGCTTGGAGTGGAATTTGCCGGGTCCTGTGGTAAGTACAGATTTAGCCTTATAAAACACCATCAGTTTTCCAAAGAGATTGTACCATTTTGTGTTCCCATCAGTGGGGTGACTGTTCTAGGTGTTTCAGATCCTTCCCATCTTTAGTATCTTCAGTCTCTTTATTGCGGGCCTCCTGGTGAATATGAGATCTCTCTCCCAATGTGGTGTCATTTTATATCTCTGATGGCTTAGGATGTTGAACTTCTTTTCATGTGCTTATAAGCCATTCCTATATCTTCTTTTGTGAATTTTCTGTTCACATTTTTTGACCACTTAGGGGGGCTTGTAGAAAGTTTTAAAACCTATTTTAGGGGCACCTGGCTGGTAGAGCATGTGACTTTTCATCTTGGGGTTGTGAGTTTGAGTCCCACGTTGGATATGGAGATTACCTAAATATACAATCTTAAAAACAAACAAATAAACCTACTTTAGATACTAATCCTTTGGCAAATTTTTTCTATCTATCTGTCTGTTTATCTATCTATCTATCTATCTATCATCTGTCTCTTCATATAAATGGAATTATATAAATACAGAGATAAAATATTTTCTCTCAGACTGTGGCTTGCCTTTGTAATTTATTAATAGTGTCTTCAGGTGAGTGGAAGGTTTCAATTTTGAAAAAGTCCAATTTGTCCAGTTAAAAAATTATGTTTAGTGTCTTTTTTTGTCCTAAAAAATCTGCCTACTCTGAAGTCATGAATATATTGCTTGTGTTTTCGTACAGATGGTTTGTTGTTTTAACTGTTACTGTTTAAATCAATAATGTATATCAAATTGATTTTTGTGTATAGGGTGATAAAGGGGGTAAAGCTTACTTTTTATAGGTTTATCCAGATGTTCCAGCATGATTTGCTCAAGAGACTTTCCTTTCCCAGCTTAAATGCCTGGTGCTTTCCTCAAAATGAATTGGTTGTGTATGTGGGGATTTATTTCCAGAATTATCTGTTTCAGTGATCTATTTGTCTTTGCTTATGCCAAAAGCAAATATATGAACTTTTTTGATTACTGTATCATAAACATATTAAAATCATGAATTTATTTCTCCATCTTTTTTTTCTAAATTAATCTGGCTTTTCGAGGCTCTTTAAAAGTTTCAAAAACTGTACAATAACTTCAGTGATGCCAACAAAGGTATAAACCCATTTTGATTTTATTAAGATTGCATCAAATTTATTTTGTTGAAGTGGACATCTTAACAATATGAAGTTTTGCTAACAGTTTCTAAGCAAGGATGTTAAAATTTCAAGTATAGTTTATGATCATAGGTTAATCTGTTCTCCATTTGATTCTGTTATCTTGGTTCTTTGTCCTGACTTCTACAGTGTCTCAAATTAATACAGACAGAATAGCTTTTTTATACTTCCTGCTTGCATGCCATGTCATTTTCCTTCTGTGTACGTGTAACATGTGTATTCATTTTTGCAGTGCAGTTCTCGAGGCTGGGTAGTCTAGCCTTTTTATTTTAATCTCATATGACCAATATAATACTCTTCAACTAGGATATTTAGTGTACAGTTAACGTAATTATCGGTATAGTAGGGTTTGGGTTATTATTTTGTCATCCAGTGTCTCTTTCCCCACATTACTGTGTTCTTGTATGTCTTCTTTCCTATATTTTGGGTCAAATACATATAGATGTGTTTAATATAGATCCATTTTAATTTCTCTGTTGGCTTTTTAACTCTACTCTTTTTAGCTATATTATTATTATTTTTAAAATGATTGTTTCAAGTATAAATATATGCATCCTTAAGTGATAATAGTCTACGTCGCATCAATATTGTTTCACTTCAACTAAAATGTAAGAACTTTGTACCGGTGTAGTTCTATTTACCTGCACTAACCTTTGTATAATGTTGTCTCATAATTGATACTGACTTTTTTTAATGTTTAGTTTTATTTCTGAGAGAGAGATTGAGCTGGGGAGGTGGGGGGCTGGACAGAGGATCCCAAGTATGCTCTGCGCTGTCAGCACAGAGCCTGATGAGGGGCTCGAATGCATAAACCATGAGATAGGACTTGAGCCGAAGTCGGTGGATAAGCCAACGGGGCCACCCAGGTGCCCCTCTAGTGACTTGCCCTTCTATTGACTTTTTATAAATCCCACAATGTTTGAGAATTTTTGTTTTAAAAATTAGTTTTTAAAAGAAATTAAGGAAAAATGCCTTCAGTTATCCATATGTCTCCATTTCTAAGTGCTTTTCTTTTCATTCCTTTGTACTTTAAGGTTTCCATCTGGTATAATTTCTCTTTGGCCCAAAGAAGTTCATTTCGCATTTCTGTGGTGCAGTTTTCTTGATAGGACATTCTCACAGCCTTTATGGGAATACGGCTTTATTTCCCCTCATTTTTGAAGGGTATATTCACTGGATATAGAATTCTGTGGAGTTTTTTTAAAAAATGATGTTATTTGTTTTGTTTTTACCTTTCAGCCGTTTAATAATCTATACCTCCTGGTTATTACTGATTCTGAGGAAAAATTAGATATAATTTATGTCCATCTTTTCCTCTGGTGTCTTTCAATGCTTTCTCTTTGATTTTGCTTTTTAGAAGTTTGACTGTGAAGTGTTTGGGTGTGATATTCTTTTGATTTATCATGTTTATGTTCATAAAGTTCCTTGGAACTTTTTAGTTTCCAGTTCTGGTTTTGTATTTTACTTTAGGAAATTTTGCCACTATTGCATAGAATACATTTCTGTCCATTTTCACCGACCTTTCCTATTGCAATTTTTATTTACATGCATATAAGGCCCTTCTGTACTTGATTTTAGCCAAAAGGCTGAGGAGTGATAAGTAGGGGCATGGTGTATTGCGTCATCCGCCCATGGATCTCTCTGCTCATTTTACTTCAGTACTTTTTCTTTCTGTTCCTTAGATGAGTAATTTCTAGAGACCAGTTTTGAGATTCACCAACCTTTTCTTTTACCATCTCCTATCTGCTATTAAGCTAATATGATGCATTTCATTTCAAGTGTTTATTTCTTTTCAGTTCTGCAGTGTAAATTTTATCCTCTTTTACATTTTCCACTTGTCTGCTGAATATCTCCATCTGTTCTATTATTATGACCATCTTTTCCATAAGTCACTATAATTACTTTCACTAACTGCTTTCAAGCCCTTGTCTCTTCTAAATCCAACATTAGAGATATTTTGAGGTCTGTTTCTACAGAATTTTTTTCCTTCATCAGCATATTCCTGTATATTAGTTACTTGTCTATAAATTTGGTTGTATGTCATATATTTCAAATTAGACAATGGAGAGATTCTGTGTCCTATAGTCTTTTCCTGAAGAGGGTTAATTTTCTTTCTAGCAGACAATTAAACTATATTCTTACACCTTAAACATTGTGGTGGCTTTATTTTACTCTCCTTTGATAAATATTTTCGGTTGTTTGTTTGGTTTTGCAAGTGGTCCAAGTTGAACCCCTCTTGCATAGGATATGGCTTTATTCATAAGATGTGCCTCTTCTAACGTGGCGTGACTTCAGTTCCACCTTTCCCATGTTAGTCTAGGCTCTTTTGGCCTTTTAGCTGATGCCTCCCATTGGGATCTCTGGGGTCTCCACTGCACATACGCTATTCATGGGTCATTCAAGGACACAAGGAGAGGCTATGTGCAGATTTGGAGCTCCCTTGTATGTTAGACTGTCATTTCTTGGGTCTTTTTCTCCTTCGTTTTCTATCTGCTCTGGCCATTGTGAGCTTCATTCTCTTACATCTCATGCCAGTAAAATTGTGGCTTTCTGCTTGAGGTCTGTGACTGTGTTCTAATGCATTGTTTCTGCATAGACTGGGGAGTGTCCTACTGGAAAAGTGTAGCAATGTGCATCAATCCCCAGTGAAATTTCCTTCTCTCTGGAAGGTCAGATCCTCTCTAGTTTATGCCTGTTTTTAGCCACTCTCCAGTGCCTTCAAAGCATATAATAGTTATCCTTGGGTGCGTTAGTTTAATTTAAGCTGTTTAGCTGTTACTGAAGCTGCAACTAGAGTCACGTATCCTTCCGTCATTTTTCAGAGTAGTCTCAACCGGTTCCCGCCTTGATTTCTTCTGATATTCTTTATTTATCAGATTAAAAATGTCATTCCATGTGAAAGGGAATGGAAGATTATTGAAACAAACCGCCAGCTTTATATTGCACAGGGGGAAAGACATGTGATGCAAATACCATCAATAGATAAAGTATCCAGGTAATTAAAAATAAAACTGAAAAAAGTAAGTTTAAAATATATCTTAATAGACAGCAAAATCTTCTGTTGCCCTTCCCCACTGTACTAATTCTGCTGATGGGAATTCTTTGTTTATTTGCAAATGGTTATGAAACCTTTAGTCTGTTACAAAATGTTCTGAGTCCTAGAGATACAGTTGTGTCTGAAAACAAAACAAACCTGTCCCTGCAGATCTTCTGTTCTATTGGGAAGAGGTGAACATTAAGAAAATAAGTCAAATATATGGTATATTAAGGTAGTGTTGGTGCTCAGGAAAAAAATAAAGGCATAAATGGGATATAGGGAGTTGAGTGGGGATACAAAGGGTTTCCTTTAGGATGGCATGGGAGGGCTTACTGGGAGGAGGGCATTTGAATAAAATTTGACAGTCAGACAGAAGAAGAGCAAGTGCAAGCAAATAATGCTCTAGTATTGTTAGCTCGGAAAATTGTATTTTATTAAAAATCTTAGGTCTTCCAATCTTGTTTCTTTCGGGATTGTATTTTAATCGTTAATGTTTAAATTCTGTGCATTTTAAAATACATCGTTTATTACTGACTGACTTTCTCCACTTTTTTTGTTTCCTTGGAGTTATTTTCTATGTTTCTTCAGTCCAAATGAGACTTTTGCTGTTGTGAACACAGAGTACCCAAGCGTGAGTCAAAGCTCCATATTGTCAAGCTGCCCAACTGGCAATATACATGGCAGTTTCCGTTTCCACCAAATTTGCTGACTCTTAACATTTCTGCCTCACTAGGAAGAAACATCATGTGCGCATCAATCACCAGAAGACTGTGTCCACCCTCATTAGAATCATTTCATGTTCATGTACCCTCATGAACATTGTGTGCTTTCTTCCTAGTGATGGCTCTTTAAAAAAGAAGTCAAGTTGGTGCATTTTGTTTAATTTTAGGGTTCTATGTATGGTAAATGTGGACATGTCATTCAATTTGAAAAGAATGAGTGCTGTAGCCTGTAGAGTTCACCTAATATGCCGCTCCAGCGTATGTGAGAAAAATGTGCTGTCCTGGCTCATCTGGAATTCCTTTTGAAATTTATGAAATAAGCACAAACTGGCATATTTTTAAAAAATGCCTAATGTAAATATAGAACAAGGAAAGCAAAACACTATTTCACTTCATGCTAGAAATACTAATGCATTTTATTTATCTATTGAATTTGTTTATGATCAGTTCTAAGAGCTTCTGAATAGTTTAACTCGTGAAATTGCAACATCGAATAAGGTCAGATCTCTTTCTTAAAAACCTGCTTTCTGTTACTGTAGACGCGGGCTCCACCATTGCCTTTGAGAGGAAGTATCTTTGTACAGAATGCATCATCTTGTCATAAAAAAGGATCAGAGTATTGGACTGTTAAAGGACCCATTGTTTGCATTCTGGTTGTATCTAGTATAATAGAGAAGAAACATCAAACCAATGGGTGAACAGTGGTTCTTTTCTGAATGACTCACAGGTTTCAATCCATCTTAATGTAATAGCTAGCTGTTTTATGACACCACTGAAGGGAATTTGTATAAACCTTGTACAGTCTTTAGCATTTTGGAGGCTGGTTCCCCATGACCTGAAACAGAGCCAGGCACATTTCTCCTCATGCTGTATGCCTCTGCAAAATTGATCTAAGCTTTCTATAGCTCTTTGAAGTTAAGACAAGAAAGCAACCCAGAGGGCTTTAGGAAATGTAAAGAACTACTGTTTCAAGGTAGAGAAAGGACTTTTATAATCTTGTTTGTTTGCTGACAGTGTTCATTTTAGGGTCAAAATGGCTGCTTAATTTTAACTAGACTGACATTCTAAAAATGGTGTGTTGGTTTTGAGCAAGAAAGGGACTATTTGAAATAAGACTTGTTTTAAGAATATTATTATTGGATACTTAATTATGTTACCACAAAAGCCTACTAATTGCTGCTTTGTTGTAGTACTAACTGTAGTTTACATTTTCCTACCATGATCAGACAAGATGTTAAAAACCCATGTACCTATAAAAATTCCAATTTCATAAGTCATTGACTTACCAGTAATTTTTTTAACATTATTATTATTTTTTAAATTTTAATCTCAGATTCTGGGACATTTTGAGGACTCAGATATACCTTATATAGAGAATCACATTTTTGATGACTTATTTTGTTTAAAAACATTTAATTGATCAAAGCTCCATTCTACAAATGATGAACAGTAAAGAATTCCTTAGTCCCAAAATCCCTTTGCTGTGAGGTAACATTTTAAGAAATGTAATATCTGCTGTTGAACTTGAGGTCGTATGCGTTGGGCAATACAAGCTTCTTATTATCTTCCCACTCAAGACAAAAGACTAAAGTCACAGATGCTTTCTGGAAAGGATTTTTTTTGTCATTGAGGGTGGGGTCATGTGAAAACTGGGAAGAGTCTTAGTCTCCTATTTGGTAACACAATGTGAAACAAATCCCAGTTGAGAAACAACATTCAGGGATTTGGCTGAAAGCTGAGGAGGTGTTTGAATTGCCAAGGATTTAGAAGGGAGGTTTGGACTATCTTATTCAGATCTCAAGGAGCCAGGTGAGCCTGGTATTTATGTCAGACCACATAATTATAGGATAAAAGCAAACTAAGCAAAACACTTCTGCATTAGCTTACAAGGCCCTTCACAACCTAGTTTAAACACAACTTAGTTTAAATACAAGCTGATTTAAACATATCAGCTTCTCTTTTTTCACATTCGTGCATGCGCGCGCACACACACACACTCACACAGGACTACTAAAGTATTAGCAGACTTGAATAACTGGATATCTATGTGTTTGCCTTAAAAAAAAATTTTTTTTTTAAATTTGCTTTTCCCTGAAATCATCTTGGTCAAGTCCAGCTCCTACTTCCAGTGCCTGCCCAGTTGGCATTTCTGGGAAGTCTTAAATTTTGTAGCTGTTCTCTAACTTTACAGCTTAAATGAACCACTTTTTTGTGTTTGTACGCAACTTTATAAAACACTGTAGGGACTCAAGAAATAATGTTGGTTGAAGTCCAGTAATGAATTTCACTGAGTCTGCTCAAAAGCCTCATTTTATTTTATACGTTTTAAAGTTTTTTATTTATTTATTCTGAAAGAGAAAGAGAGAGAGACAGACAGAGAGAGAGAGCAGGAGAGGGGCAGAGAGGAAGGGAGAGAGAGAAACCCAAGCAGGCTCCAACACCATCAAGTCAGAGCCTGATGCATGGCCCAAACTCATGGCCAAACTCATCAAGTGTGAAATCGTGACCTGAGCCAAAATCAGCAGTTGGACACTTAACCAACTGAGCCACTCCCTCCCAAAAGCCCATTTTAACAGAGAAGTCCCAAACCAAAAAATGATGGAGCAAAGTTTTCAGCTGAGGCCCCTTTGACTCTAAAATTCACATAATTCTTAACCTCTTGCCATCATGCCACATGATACATGTTTTTGGACTCTTTTCTTTTCCTTACTCTATGAGATTTGATGTTAATTGTATTGTGTCCATGTTTTCTAATAAAATGGTAAAAAATGCTGACTGAATTAATAATGTTTTATAAAATTCAGATTTAATTGAAGCATGCATAAAGAAAATTGTATAAATTATAAGTATAGAGCTAGATAAATTATAATGAATTGGGCATAGCCATGCAACCCCTATTGAAGATCAACATATAGGATTTTATCAGCAACCCAGAATCTTCCTGAAGCTCCTCTTAATCTTTGCTTTTGCCTTCTCTCCCCAGTACCACCATCTTGACTTCTAACATCATATATTAATTATATTGATTTTGATAGTTTTTACCTTTGCAGAAATAGAATCATAATATGTATTATTTTCTGTGTGTTTTCCTATATTCCATATCATCTTTTTGAGATTCATATACATGTTTTTATGCAACAATAATAATTTATTTAATGAATGCTTTTTGAATGGCATTCTTTTGATTTATTCTGATAATACATATATGTATCATAATATAGTTTTTAATGAACAAAAACTGAATTTGTTAGCAATGTGTGAACTTTGATTAAAGAACCTTAAAGTATAAGTATGTTTCTTATAATCAGCTTATTATTTTTCTCTTTCTTTCTAAAAGATTTATATGATAAATTTCTATATTTGTAAGGGTAAAGTCATGATAGAATTACTGATTACTGATCAAATATTTTATATAATTCTTTGAAGAAATTTTTAATGAAATTAAGAGGAAAATACTGCATATCAAATATTGATAGAATTTTCACAGAAATACAAGCTTGTTGGGTACCTAGGTGGCTCAGTTGGTTAAGCGTCTGACTTCAGCTCAGGTCATGATCTCATGGCCCATGAATTCAAGCCCCGCATCAGGCTCTGGGCCTGATGGCTCAGAGCCTGGAGCCTGCTTCGGATTTTGTGTCTCCTCTCTCTCTGACCCCCTCCCCCCTTCATTGTACTCTGTCTCTCTCTGTCTCTGTCAAAAATAAACATTAAAAAATTAAAAAAAGAAATCTGAGCTTGTTTATATTCAGGTAATATTATTTATCAAATGAATGTTAAATATACATAAAGACATGCATACACTCTTGTTGTCAGTAGTTGCACGGCCTTGAACATGTCATTTTACTTCATTTTATTAATCCGTAAAATGAGCAAGATTATATGATCATTATTTTTCTAAAAGTATAGTGTCATTGTATGATCCATAGTTAGACTAACAAAATTCCAATTCAGGCTCTAACTCTTTGTAGTTAGCTGTTTAATATGGGACATGGAAGTAAACCTCCCCATTTCTCATTTTGCTAATTTCTAAAATGGAGTAGTAATAGTCCCTACCTCATAAAGTTGCCTCAAGGTTAAATGAGTTGCCACATGTAAAGTGTTTAGAATATGATCTGGCCCATGTATATTCCTAATGTGTCAAGTGGTATTGTTGGCATTATCATTATTAATGATGTCATTATTTTCTTACTTTGGTTGGGATCAATGAGATAGCCTCACCTTGGCACATGGAATTTGGAGCACTTACTTTAAGAGAAACATTTTTGAGAATGCTCAGAATTTCTCATGACAGTATTTGAATTTTATGAAGATGAGTTCACATGACATCCCATACATCAGGTTACAGTGTTGCCTGTGGACACTCCAAGATGGAGCTTTCATACAAAGAAATGACTCGGGTTCCATGATAAACCTGCAGAAAACAGACACATATGGGCGCATACACACACGATCTATTCCTTCTTTTCCCTTCTGGCATTGTTTCAGTCTAGGAACTTATCAGTTCTTATTTCAACCATTACCTTTCCTTAACTGGCTTTCGTGCTTTTGGTAACATTTTAGAGAAATCATTCTTCTACCGCATTGCTGGTAATAACTGACTTCTAAAATACGCTATTTCCTGTATTATAATCCTATAGTGACTCCTCATCAGTTATAAACTAAAATTGAAGCTCCTTTGCTTGGCATGTAAATGGTAATTAAGGGACTGTGTATTTTTTTAAAATTAAAAAAAATTTTTTTTTATTTATTTTTGATACAGAGAGAGACAGAGCATGAGAGGGGGAGGGGCAGAGAGAGAAGGAGACACAGAACCGGAAGCAGGCTCCAGGCTCTGAGCTAGCCGTCAGCACAGAGCCTGACGCGGGGCTCGAACCCACAAATGTGAGATCTGACCTGAGCCGAAGCCGGATGCTTAACCGACTAAGCCACCCAGGCGCCCCAAGGGACTGTGTATTGAGTCGTCACCATGTGCCTGCTGTATAGTCCTTCATGCCATGTTGCCTTCCTTTTCATCTCTGTTCTTCTCACCCCTTCCACCTGCAGTCCTGAACTACCCAGGCCAGTCAGGCTCTCTGACTTTACACATGCGGTGTCATCTCCCTGTCCTAGCTTTGCTGTGAAATATTTGGCCGGATCTTTTACTCTTTGGGCTTCAGGCTCCTCTATCATAAAATTCAGGTTACACTCTAAAGTCTTTTCCAGATCTACAATTGTGCATTTAAGAGGCTTCAGGCATTAGGTGCGCAAGAGAGTTTTCTGGGGTAGCTGGGTTGGTGAATCCTGAAAAGCATATCCTGAGGTTAAATGCACTGCATAATAACAAACCATTAATAATACAGTAGGATAGGATGAAAAACTGTAATCTTTTAAAAAACTTATGCTTAAAGATAACCAAGTGTAATCACAGTGGTGATTATTGCTTTAAGACAACACCTAAAAGTCATGGTAAAATAATTACATTTTATTGATATGCTAAATTCCATCATACCTCTTTTCTTTTTTTCAACCAACAGAAAACAGAAAATTAAAAACTTGAACACGGGGCCGCCTGGGTGGCTTAGTCGATTAAGCGTCCGGCCTCAGCTCAGGTCATGATCTCACGGTTGGTGGGTTTGAGCCCTGCGTCAGGCTCTGTGCTGACAGCTAGCTCAGAGCCTGGAACCTGCCTCAGATTCTGTATCTCCCTCTCTCTCTGACCCTCTCCTGCTCACGCTGTCCCTCTCTGTCTCTCAAAAATAAATAAAAAACATTAAAAAATTAAAAAAAAACCCTGAACACAAATGTCCCAGGGGGAAAAAAAAGTTTATTAGAAGAAACCCAATGGCTTATTTCAGTGTGCTTACTATGGAAAAGAACAAACAGGTGGAAGAAAAGGATAGGGGGAAATAAGAGGGGTTCCCTCGGAGTATAGAGAGACTGAGAAGTATTTCCTGCAACTTTTTGATAAAAAGAAATGAATGGATTAAATAGATACAGTAGTAGATAAAGGGAGATTGGGGGAGGGGCAACAAAATGGAGAGGGCCCGAGGACAGAGACTGAGAATTCAGTGGTAGGTGTTGGAAAACATGGCAAAAAGAGAGTGTGTGTGTAATCCCTGAGGTGACAGAAAGATGCAGAGGAGAAGAAACATTTGGAAGATATTTCACCATGATGGCCGTATGCTTGAAATGTCAGTTCAAAACAGCTTGTTGTATTTTGAAGTATAAAAGGGTAAGATCTAGCAGATGACAACAGAAACATAAGGGAAGGCAGGACACAGTGGTGTTTTGAATGTGCAGAATGTTCGTATGGTCTTTGTTTGTAAAGCAGACGAATATGTGATTCAGCTCTCATTGTTTTAGTGAAAAAAGTATTTACTACTTAGTTTGGTGAAGACCTTTCTCACATATCCATTCCTCCTCCCTCTTTTTTTTACCATTATAAGTGAAGAAGCTCAGCATAAAACTTAGGACTTATACCAAATTCAACTAATACTGTGGTAGCAGACACTTTCTCTAAATGTAGTCATTTCTATAACATTTTTACATTTTAAAAATTGCCCTAAAGTTGAACTATAATATTTAGCACTTGGAAACTGTAAAATCAAGTTAGAAATGCCTAAAATTTACATTTTCATATACTATTATCATTTAAAGGAGGTGGAAAACAAGGCTGAAATGCACATACACATCAAATCTAACATAACATTACTTCCAAATGCATGTGTTACTTATTTACTGTATATCTAGTAATAATTGAAGGGTTAAAATCCATAACCTCTGTTTCTGTGTTTATTTTATTTCCATTTGATCTATTAATACCAAGTCCATTAAAAGTGTGTCTAATTAGTAAGTCTTATTTAAAAAATCAGTAACTTTACTCTTATTGGATGCCCGTAAGCTAATGTAAGTGGAATTTCTAATTAAAAGACTAGAACACATTTCGCTTTTCATCCTTGCCTATTCCTTTACTATGAGTATTTGCGGTACCTGGCCATGAACTCAGATGTGGTTGTTGGTAAAATCTGCTAGTTTTTATTCCTGGGGTGGAGGGATTCTTCATAGGAAATAAGAGAAGAATACAGAAAATAGTGCCTCCAGTTAGGAAATTAGCTCATGAAAGTTAAAATCAGAAAACCAGAATACTTACTTAAGATAATGAGTGTCTAAAAATAATCAGACTTTTCAAAATTGGACAACGAGAGAAAAATGCTGTTTACAATCTTTAGTGGCGTTTATAAGATCTTCAAAAATTTGTAGTACCGGATAGCCATGCACTGGTACTGGAGACTCACCCGCCTGGCTAGTAAGCAGAGGGAGAACAAAGAGCTGGATGTTTGTTGTGAAAAGGGGAGTCTGTGAGGTGAATGCCCTACGGGTAATGCAGACGGAGAGGGGCTCCCTACCATCCATTTCCCACCAAGCTGGAGACGCTAAATTGAGTCGGTGAGGTCTTCAGCAGTCTCTTGCCCTTAGTAGAGCTCAGAATCCTTTCATCAATATTTCTTCCCACTATTAGAGAAACAAATAAAACTCATCTCTGCTGGGATTAATTTGCTTCAGCCTGAAGCAGTAAGCCTCCACTCGCAACCACTCCTGAGCTGAATAAGCATCACAGCATCTGTTGACAATATGAAATTGTTGCAGCAGCCAATTTCATAAGAAATGGCCTCCAGAATCCAAAGAGAACGCACCAGTCAATAACTAGCAGAGTCTGACCACAGAGAGAATAGCATGTAATTCCAGATTTTATAGGCTATATTTAAATTGGGACTTTTTCTCTTTGGATCAGAATGTGGAGAATCTGTGTAGACCTAATTTTACTTGAAACGACCTAGTTATATAGCTGGCTTGGGCGGAAAATGCCTGAACTTATTTCCAGCTGGACACGGATCTGTCTTATGAAACCAGGATGTAAATAGCTGTTCTTTAGAAGACTGGCCACCCCTTTTCTGGAGCACTGTAATCGGAGTAGAAAAAAAAAATAAAAATTTGACTTTCTAGGTGCCATGGTAGCTGAAAGAGCAATGCCCTGGTGGAAATACCATTTAATTCGCATTTTTGTTGTTAGTGCATTTTATTTAAGATGTAAAAAAAAATTAGTGTTTGTAGCAATTGAGGTTTTAACTGACTTAACTTCTTTCCTTGATTTATGGACTCTGTGTTTATTCTTACTCTTTTTACTGTGTTTTATGTATATATTCATTTTTACCCTGTGCTATGTGGTTAGGACATAATGGTGCCCTTTTCATCAAGGCAACGATGGGTTTGTCCTGACACATCGCTTACACTTCCTAAGGTGAAAACCTTTGTAATCTAAAAAGTTGCATTTCTCTATGGTTATGAAATACAACCAAAGTTGACTGCTCTCTTTTTTTTTTTTATCAAATGAATTTATTTGTTGACATCTTAAATAATTGTGTGAGATTCAATGTAGTGGTCCTAGCTGGTGGGACTTGTAGGACATATAACAAATTAGATTGCGTGCTCTTTATAGTTTAAAATGCCTTTAGTGTAATAATTTTTACTAGATTTTAGGGTAAGGAAAAAGAGTAGCCCTGCTTAATATAAATATGATGTATCTTGACTTTTCTATATCAACGCATTTTATCAATTGAGCCGCTGTAATTCATCGACCCTCAAATTACTGTGAAGCTTGAATTGGTATTACACGTTCTATTACACGTATTTTACAGGGTCATGTATACATTGTATACATCATTCTTGAGTAATAATTCTAGGTCATTTATTTTCTTTCAGAACAATTTAGTGTTACCATTTAATTTTTCTTTTGTGGATATCAAATCCAGAAAAATTGGTCCCTATAGTATGTTGGAGACTAACTAACAGTCTACTGCACAGTGTTGTGTGAACTTATTAAAACCTGATTCATGTGATGCCAAGTTTATTCTAAGGCTTGTGCTGGGGCAGGCATGCACATCAAGGAGGGGAAAAAGTCCATCTTCAATGAGAGTGCTAGACAGCTGAAGTCTGTGGGTTAGTTAACTTGAGTAGCCAATGCTGAAGCTAAAGGGATGCTCCTGATTACATTTTTATTGTTCACGTTTATTTTCTTTTCTGAAATGGTCAAGGGGGCATGTGCTTGAACATGTGAGCCAGAAAAGCGTCTGTGATTCTAATCCCCTAATTAGACTATTGTGCACAGATGGTATTTAGATTTTTTTTTAATGAATTAAAGCATGTGGTAATGATGTTCATGAATTTTTATAAGATAAAAAAAATGCTACTTGAGTTTTGCTTATATTTGCCTAACCTTCTGTATAGGTCAGACCCTGGGTAGAAAGATCTGTGAAATTTATGTAAATAGATGATGCAATTTTGCCCATCCAACTTATAGGCGTGATGGAAGTAGAGACACACGTGCAGTCCCTCCCACGCGTGTGCCAGTTCAGATCAAGTACATGCTATTTGAAATAGTGGGATATTTTGTTGGGGACAAATGGGAGTTTTTCTCATAAGTCTTCTATCCTGCCTGCAATTCCTTATGTATATTTTTAAATAATTTTTATTAAGTCCAACTTAACATAACAGAAGAAATTTGTTACACATGCTATTTGGCTTAGTTTAAAATGCTTTCGGCGGAACGATGTTAAAGCATAGTGAATTAAGGGAAAAATAAACAACTGCAGGAGCAAAACAATGAACAGTTTTAAATATGAGCAACTTTCTTATGATGCAAACACAGTGAATCATTTCTCCATGTATAAGTGATAGCAAAATGGCCAACTATGACCTTTAAGATTTTTGTTTTGTAATAGCAGTGTTTAATTTTTTTGTCATCTGCATGCTATGATGGAAAACAAGTATTTTTTTTACCTGGATTTTGTAAGGTAATAGTCAATTTAGTGTCTACAGAACCCTACATGAATTTTCTTTTGCATTCTTTAAAACCTTTAGGAATAAAAAAATATGGGAGTTGATAGATGACAGATAAATCATAGATGGCTGATAGATAGATAGATGATTGATAAAATGTTGCTCTACATGTTCTCTTGCTTAAATATGGGATACCAGTTACTATTTTATCCTTGGTACAGTGATTTGTCAGTAATAAAACACAGGTGTCCACTATGCAGTAATCTAAAATTATACATGTCGCAGCATCTTAGTGTCCTCCAACATGCAAGGCGTTTAGACATTGGACTTTTGCTGAGGAATCAATTTGAACCTGGAGTTGGAGGGTGGATTTTTGGAGTAGATTTTATGGGATTGTGAATTGGCCAGGATTATTCACTGTTAAAGTATTATTTGCTTCTTGTTGTTATAAACAAGAACTTTCGTAAAGTAATACAACATTTCTCATTGAGAGCAACAGCCTGGAGTCCAAAGAAATCTTTAGTGAAAGTGTATAAGGAGGTACAGAGGTAGGCGTAGGATGCCTGTCCTTCAGAAGGTATGTGATTCAAGAGTTTGTTGAAATGGGAAGGCTGTACACATATAGGCTATGTTCCCAAGCTGGAGGTCGTCATTGAAATGCATTTTTAGTTCCAAATAGATGTAATTTTTTTCATTCCGGTACAAAATTCAAAAGGTATTTGATAATTTTATACAAATTTTACCTTTTTATACACCCTGTTTTCACCTTGTGTTTTATTTGTTTTTTAACATAGCAAATTATAGAGGTTCCTACGTGAAGGCACTACTTTTATCCACTTGTATGAATGAAAAGGAGGTGGCTTTCCTTGTGCTTAAAGACAATTTTTAACTCGGTTTATGGATATCATTTAGGAATAGTCGAGGGATATTGAAATGAATATAATTAGATGTGTGCAAGAATGCTTATTTATCATAAAGCTATTTAAAAAGTTAGAGCTAAACTATGTTTTAATAATATACCAAAATTAGTTTTAAGTTTCAGTGAAACATTTGAATATGCGTATTTTTCTTATTTAAGTTTAGTGTAAACCAATATGCTATTTATATCTATTTCTTTTACTTAAATGTATTTTTGTGATGTTTTCATGCTTTTTAGTAACTGTATTCGTGAATGCTTCTAAAAACTAGCATATTCTCTTTGACTTTGTGCTGTTATTCTTTATCTTTAGCACTCTTTCATGTGGAAATTTTAGTTTTAGATCAATATTTCTTCATCTCAATAGATGTATTCTATTTTTTTCCATATAGGTATTCTCAGAGGTCTTAAAATTCTCCTCAAGGTTTTCTTTCCCATATTCTTTTATATGTACTCTATTTTAAAATGTGTAGAATGTACGTATACCCCAAATTTTATCAAGCTGGTAGTATAAAATGTTAGTGCCATCAGTTGCTTTTGTGCTGACCTTTTATATTCATTCTCAGTAGTATATTTAATGGTTACTATGTGCTAGACACTGTTGTAGGCTCTCGGACCCAGCAGTGAACCAAATGGGTGACAGTCCTTACTTTGATGGAGCTTACGCCCTACTGGAAGCGTAGGGCTCAGCATTGACGCCATGTTGAGGAATTTGGTGGTTTCTACAAAGTGATGGGTTCACAGCAAGTGAATCCGAAATGATATTATAGATACGATTCTCAATAAATTTCTCAATAGTTCAAATACTTTTTTGGTTCAGAGTTTTCCTGTATTTTTCACTGCATTTGGTTTGGCCAAACGTATTCTAAATGTAACACAGCAGAGCTTTCACAATAAATAGACCTTCAGACTACATTCTGGTAGGTTCTTCTCCATGATGCCCATATTGATCTTGAATGGAGCTAATCAGACCTTTATATTAGTGATTGGTTCATTTCAAAGTGACATTATTGACTTCAATTATAGAGTTTTCATGTAGTTTTAATACATGGTTTTGATTTTCCCATATTGGATCAATTGACCTTCCTATTCTAACAATTATCAATTATATAAGTTGGAATACATTATGTATAACACCAGTATTTGAAAGCCAAATGCTAGTTTCTTTACTACCACTGTTAGGCTTATTGATACATACTTATCTGAATTTATCAACAGACTTCATAACAATCTGAATAAACAGAGCAAACTATAGTATAATCAAGTAACCGGATCCTAATAAGAAGAAGATATAATATGGCTAAGCCGATTTATTTCTACCTACAAGTTTTATTTGACTCCTTAGATTCTTTTATGTATGATTACAGTATATAGAGCTGCTTTGACTGATAGGAAATATGTTTTTATTATTGAAAACTTTACTCCTGTTACCATTTAACTTCGTTCATAATATTTTTCAAACAATGAAAATAGTAAATTTTGTACTCAAGAAATAATACCTTTCATCCTTGGAATTCATTGTTACCTTTTTTTGATTACTCAGTTTTAACTAACTTTTCTCCTTTTCATTCCTGGGACTCTGCATTCTCCATTCATTTCACTGCACCTGTAACGTGAATCAGTCCTGTAGGCCAATCCTGAATTATTTATCGGTAGAACTTCAGTAACTGTGCTCTGGCCTATATTTAATATGGGGTGTATCGTTCTTTGGTAAATGGTGATTGATTTCGGGTAACAAAACCCATCACTAAAGAAAAGTAGAGTTTAAATTGTAAAGATTATTCATGGAAAGCATTTATTAATAGCTCCTCTTTCTCCACTGGGTTGTTAGTTCCTAACTTTGACAGGTAAGGGCTTGATGTTTTTCACTTTGATTCCTCTTTTAATATCCATGGGGGACAGATTTTCATGATTCTCTCCCAAAACCAAGTTGTCTGAATGTTCTGATGTTTGGAGACTGCCAGAATACTTGGCCTGAATTCTGATAATTTTTCAGTTGGTAACATACCCCTTTCTTTAGTCTCTTTTGGACTGGCAGACGCTTCGTACATATTTCCATAAGCTATTTTGAGTATGTGTATTTTGATTTTTTTTCAATCTTAGCTTTATTATAAGTTGGTAATCAGTGACACCAAATCACCTTAGCTATTAGATTAAAGCTTTTTTCAACTTAACATTAGTCATTTATATGACTTCACATCTGTCCTAGTCCCCTTCTGATTTATGTCTTCACTTTATTTGAATTGTGTTTAGTTTACTTTTGCTTTTAAGCTTACTAATCTTTTACTCTAGTATTTTTCGTAAAAATATCATGTAATTTGACTTCTGTCACATTTACCTGATCAGCCAGTCCAGCAAACTTGGAAGGCAACATGACATTTTTGAGTACTTTTCCCTTTCTAAACATACCTAATCTGTTTATTATTTAAGTGAATTTTTTTCATAATAACTCTGAAATTGCTGCTTTGGATTATTTGTCAGCTGGCAAGACTGCTTCTAAAACTTTAAAATGAAACTAAATTTCCAAGCTTTGTCATTTCCCCATCTTCCCATGACTTTTCTGGAGCTAAAAACAATTTGTTTTAGCGTTTCAGTGCAGTTCTACAAACTTCATAAACATATAAGTCCTACTTTTTAAATATGATGCTCAGTCTGTTATTAGAGTCAATCATTTATTCATTCTGAAGTAAAGCAGCAGATGTGGAATTATTCTTTGGCTCTAAGGTACATTTCAATAGAATAGAGGTATTTCATTTGAGGTAAATTGTTGAAGTAACCGTAGTTCATGTAGTAAAAGTGACAAAAATTTAAGATAACATTGTAGTTTTGGATTTTGCCAAATTTTTTAAAATCTGAGTATTGATACATATATTAAAAATTTTTAACATTTATTTATTTTTGAGAGACTGTGATCAGGGCAGGGGCAGAGAGAGAGAGAGAGATCGAGAGAGAGAGAGGAAGACACAGAATCCGAAGAGGCTCCAGGCTCTGAGCTGTAGGCACAGAGCCCGATGCAGGGCTCAAATCCACGAACCATGAGATCATGACCTGAGGTGAAGTTGGACGCTTAACTAACTGAGCCATGCAGGTGCCCCTGATATAGTATTTTAAAGTTAATTCTGTGATGGCTTTAGAAAAGAATTAATGGCTTATAAATTTGAGAGAAAATTCTTTTAACTACCTAACCATCTTTCACATCACAGAATTTTATGGATATACAATTATGAAGAGATAAGTGTATTTTAATAAGTAATAACCCAGTAAGCATTTATTTCATGCCTACTGTGTGCTAGGTAATTGCTAGATATGTTTATAGGAGATACAAGTAATTTTTCCTAAAAGTGCTACAAGTTGATTGAGTGATAAATATATTTTAATACCTCATCTAATTTAATATTTTAATGCATATTTCCTTTAGAATATTTCTTTGAAAACTGAGCCTACATCAACTGCTAGTACTTTTAAAGTTAGTAATGGAGGTCATGTAGCTTAAAGAATATTCCCTCTCTACATTTCCAAAGGGGCAAAGGGTATAATGGGAGTTCTCATTACAGAGATAGGCAAAGTGGGTTTGAGTATAAGCTATTGTACCTTAGATAGGTTATTTGATTTCCAAAGGCTTCATTTCCTCTTCTGTAAAACTGAAATAAAAATATCTATATCATAGTGTTGATGTATACATATTCAGTGAAATCATTGAAATATAAAATATACAGCATCAGGTATGGCCCATAAAAACCACCCAAAAACAAATGAACACAGAAAACAGGTATTTATTAAGTCTTCAACTTTTCTCTTTTTCCCTGGAAAGCATTTGTGAAAAATTCCCTAATCCTTTCAGGAATATACACGATAGCACATTTAGATGTTTGAAGGAATATTTTTTTTAGTTTAATTTTATATGGGATCATCCTCTTGACTCAAAGATTAGCAATATCTATTTTGGAGTATTTTCCAAATTGATACCCTATATTTCCATTTACTCTTGTGTAAGAAGAAATCTCCTTAGTCCCAAGCATATGACAAGTAATAAAACACTTGAGCGGACTATCACTCTGGGAAAAAATTGGAATGCATGTCTTTGATGTTGTTTCAGCTAGAGTTTCAATTCATGGACAGAAATCTGTGGAGAATCCAGAAGTAAGATCTAACGGTTTGGCCAGCTCATCTATTTTCCTTTCGAAGGAAGAGATAGGGCAAAACTGGATATCTCCAGAGGGAGATCTAAGTGCAGTAGCACAATAAATCCCCTTTCGACTGACAGGACTACCTGAGTTCCTTTGGAGAGCTAAAGGAAGGAGGAAGGAGAGGAAATAGAGGCTGACTGATTTAGGGACTGCACATAGCCCTTTAATATATAGAGGAGAGTTCGAAATATTTCCCTTTAGACTGTTTTGGGGAGTGGAAAGAATTTTAAATATGATAGGGTATATTCCATAAAAGAAAAGAAAAGAAAGGAAAGAACATTATCAAGTCAATCTTACCCAATCCGTGCTTTTTCTTTTCAACAACAAGAAACAGAAGTGTTTCTTCTGGGTTGGGAAATATAAACATTTTCAATGTCCTTTTTTCTAATTTTAAAATGCATTCTAAATTAAAATTTGTGATTCTTATAATGACACAGTCTCTCAACATCCCTCAGTACTTCTCATTTTGAGTATTTCTTAAGAGTTTCTGAAAACAATTTGTGGACTTAACCTATATCATGGGAATATCTGAAACACTATATTTGGGTTATTGAATTAAATAGGACTTTCCAAAGGACAAATACCTTTATTTGCCTAGAGAACCTACTGATAATGTGAGTGGTACAACCTGGACACTAGCCTGCTTTTAAATCCCATACCCCTTGCCCCGGCTCCCATCCCCAAATGTCATATTTAATTTTGGATAGCTAACCAATCAGAATTTGTCTGTCACTATGTTTGTTTAATATAATGTTGAGGTCTCAAAAGCAGTTGCTTATTGTTAGGAAGAGAGAATAATCCTTCTCAACTGTCAAACATCAAACGGAAGGTCATAAACCTTATAACAATAAAAGAAATTTCTTTTGTCCTTTTGTAGTCCTATAGGATTCCAGAATAGATTCAGATTGCAGCAGAGGAAGTTGAAACAAGAGTAGAGTTGGAAAGTCCAGACAAGATTTATCAAACCAGACATTGTGCCTTCCCCCAAACCCAGCATAGTTTGGAGTTCCTTCTTTATCAAAGAACACTGGCAGTTCTGGGAAAGTTGTCTGTCTTACCCCTGGTGTGGTTCTACTTACTGTAACATCAGTCAAGTTTGGTGGGGAAAGGGGTGAGGGGGAATGGAGGGGGGTTGGTTACAACAAGGAATCACAGAAGAGAGTATTTGTTAAAAGTCAGACAATTCCCTAGGCTAAAGTGTATGTAGTCACAAGTCTCAGAAAATAGTGAAATGTTAGGCAACTTATGCTCATATCTTCTAAAATAGCTGCAATAAAATATGGCCCAGGGGGACCTAGACTCAATGATAAGTCTGATACTGTTGATAACAAAGCAAGTGACAAAGAAAAGCACTTGTGCCAAAAACTGATGGTCGGATGAGTAGGAGGATTGGTGGGGGAAGATTTCTTTCATTTATTCTCTTTTTAATACAACTGAACATTAGGAGCACGATATTATAGTGAAAAATGAATTCATTCCATTTTCAGGTAGGTGGATGTAGAAATTCATAAGTGGGTCTGTTTCAGACTCAAATTTTTGCACACTTTTTTTAAACAAAAACTTCACTTTACAAATTCCTTTTTGCGATAAACGTATATAACGAAAGAACGTCTTTTTCTAATACTTGGCTTTACAAAAGAATAGGAGATTTCCAAATTTCACTTGCTTTGCTTTGACACATTGTAAAAATATAATGAGAAAAACTAAGGCTTGCTGGTACAAAGAAGGGAAAGAATGCAAAAGGAGCGACTTGGAAAAAATGCGGTGCATAGTGAAGATGTGTAGTGCTGTGAATGAAAAAAAAATCATACTTCAGTGAAGTCAAGTGATGCCATGTGAAACGAAAGCTAAAGAGATGGGAAGTTGTATTTTTTTCCTTGAAAGGAATTTAATACATTATAAGAAAAGCTGAAAATTTAAACCTCAGTGTATTTCTAATTACATAATAAAAGTGAAACTGACTCATAGGAAAAGCACCAGATTTCTCCATCATTAACTCTCAGAGGCTTGGAATCCTACCTAATGTCACAGACTGAACCAGGCTTTCTGTCACTGACTTTTCATACCGGAGGCCTTCCTCCTACTTCGAATGTTCACACTCACACGGTACCACTGTCTTTAGATGATTCTTTGCTTTCAGAAGGTTACTCTGAAAAGAAAACAAGGAAATGCAGGATCTCATATTTTTATTTTTGTAATTTTGTGTGTGTGTTTTTGTTTTTGTTTGAGGGAGAGAGGGAGAATGTGTATGTGTTGGGGGAGGGTGGAGAGGGCAAGAGGGAGAGAGCATCTTAAGCAGGCTCCATGCTCAGAATGGACCTGAGCCAAAAGCAAGAGTCGAATGCTCAGTGACTGAGCTACCTGGGCACCCCCAGGACCTCATAGTTCTCATAGCCCCGTAACAGTTAACAACAAATGGCCTTCACTGGGTGCATTCTGTCTTCCAGGAATTATACCTAGTGCTTTACACATATTATGTCACTTATTCTTTAAAATAACCTCATGGAGCATGTTCTATGATTTTAATTCCTAGTTTATAGGTGTGGAAACTGTGGTGTAGAGAGGAAACTTCTTCAGTGTCATGTGGTTAGTAAGTGGAGGCCCAGTTCCCAAGAGTGGTAGGCACTATCGCTGGAGACTTTTTTGTCTCTCCTCCATCCCGTGTCTCCTCTTGCCCACAGTGTTGCAATGTTACGTGGGAAGCCATGTGCCCAGCTTGAGAGGATGAGTCTTGATTTTGGCGATTTATTTCACCCCTTGCCATTGATGATGGGCTCGCCCATAACTCCAGAGGTTTACAGAAGTTTGCACCAGAGTGCTCCTGGGATACATTTCCTCCAGGTTATTCAGTAGAAGAGAAAAGACTTTTCATTCTGACTCATTTCTGTCCTTTCAAGGGCATTGTTGTAGGAGAATCCATTTCTCCCTGTAAGGCAATTGAAGGGAGGGAAAGATTTTTATTCCTGACCATTCCTGTCCTTGTGAAGATAGTGTTGTGTGGGGATGAGGTGCAGGCACTAGAAGTCCTCCTTCGATCACAATGGAGAGACATGGCAAACACATTTATATGTAGAACTACAAATGAGGGTGTGGGACCTTGACGGCCTCTCTAAGCATCGGAAACCCTAATATCAGCAACCCCCAGACTTACCGCCAACTTATTTTCATGACAGTATTCTGTCACTTCCAGTCAAATAGATGCAGTTGGCCAGGCCCCCCAAGGCAAGTCAAGGGAACAAACCCCAACAGAAGCAGAGGTGGTACAAACTCAGTGCAGGTGAGAAATAACTGTGACTACAATGAATGGCAGAAGTACCCATTAAAAAGTAAAGTCCTTTGCTTTTAAATTCGTGACCTATATTTTACACAAAGTTCTTTTTGTTTTCAGTTGCCATGGTATCTTATTTAAAACAGCTATAGAAAGCATCTTAATTTTGAAAGGGTGACCAGGTATTGGTGACCTGTATATTGAAGTTACTCCTCATTATATTGTTTAATTATAGCGGATAGGAAACACTAACTTTCTTGTTTAAAACTTATTAATTGTGGGTAGAATCCAAAATACAAATTTTTAAAACCTTAACTTACAAAATTATTGGTTTGAATGGAAAGATTCATCTTGCCAAAATATTACATACACGTTTAATTACTAGGTTAAGTTGAACAATTAAAGAGGAGGATGGATGAAGAATTCTCAACTCTAAAAATACTGCGATTGTAGCTTTGATTAAAAAAAAAGGATATTTAAATTAGGATAGTTAAATATCAAACTCATTGAATCATTTGTTACAGCAGGAAGATTCCTTTTAAAGAAATGCTTATTTTTAGTTGATTTTCAACTTTAACATTTTAAATAAATAATGTGTACATTTGATATAAAATAAACATGTTTCTTAGTTTGAAACAGAAATTACTGTTTGATAGCCCAAATTTATTCTTGATCAACACTTTTAACATGATTTTATGCAAGCTTGCAAAATAAATCAAAGTTTGCAATGCAAGAGAGGTTGCTCTGTTTCTACCTATACTTCTTTAAAAAATAAAAAGCTACATACAGTATTTGAAAAGATGCATTACCTTTTGACATCTACCATACTCATTGTTCTTTCTAAGCTTTTGTTCCCTAGCTCAGGCTGAGAATGGATAATTATATGTAATGGAAGACAGCTGTGATGTACCAAGTGTTATTTTCCCCCTTTTATCTTGTGCTTGAGTGCATAATTCCTTTCCTGCTTCGGTGTTATATAATGCTCAGTTTCCCTCTGCTTCCTTTACCCTGAAATTTTAGCGTGAAGACTTTAACAATGAATTTCAATAGTTTTGTTGCCACCTTTGGATCCTGCCATAAATTGTGGATTAAAACATAAGATTTCTACTAGTCCATCATTTAGTTGAGCAGGATGGTGGTTGCTCTGGGAAGGTAAGAAATAATGGCCTTCTAAAAAGAAAAGATAATAAAATTTTAAACCACTCATTAAATCGACTCCCTTTTCTCTTTGGCTATTTCATTGGATGATGTCGTCAACTGTTTGGCTATTATTTTCCTTTTTCTGACTCAGAACTTGCATTGGTTTTGTTTTTGTTTTGTCTTTAGGATCTCCCAGGTTTGCTGTCGCCTCCCCTATACAGCTTGGTAACCATCACATTCTTGAGTACGCGGCAGTGTGTATTGTAATCATTTTCTTCCGTGCTCTTGTCCCTCTGCTGCATTACTGAACTAGGAATACCGTATTATCAAGTCCTGGTGGGTCCCCGTGTTGGCTTTCCTCGCGTCCTGAATTCTCTCCACATACCTTGTATCAGTGGTAATTGGGTAATTAGCCAGAAACGCTGTCGCCCGAGCAAGGGAGTAAGAAATGTCTCATTGAACAAAATAATCTTTCTTTGTACTCATGATTCATTTTTGATATGCTACAACTCTATCAGCAGGGAAACTTTCCTCCCCGTCGGGAGTCTAACAAGCCTTTAAGACAAGAATAGACAGAGAGGGTCTGCTGTTAGTCTCAATTCTAAGGCAAATTGGGTTACTCTGCTGTAGTCCCATTTTCTGCCTGCACAGCATGAGATCGTAGGAGATGGCAGAAATCTTCTGTTGAAGATTTGATGAATAACAAGATAAGAGTTCTATTGTGGGCCACTTGAAGAAAATTTGTAGCCAATTTGGCTTTTAAAACAAGCTAGAAGACATTTCTGGAAGTCTGAAGAGCCCACTGGGTTATTTGGTTTCAACTTTATTTTGATGCGGTGTATAGATAATCTGGAGCAAAATGCCCTTCAGTGAAGAAAAAATTCCTTTTCTGGCTATCAGTTGCATCATGATTCCGAAGCAAATAGCTGAGTAAAAGAAAACATCCCTTAGAGACTCTACTACATTCTTATGATAAATCACAAAAACATTGGTATCAGCTTTCTTAGTCATTCTGCAAGAGTATAGTTAAGAATATTTCCAGATGTGTCTTACTGAAGGGAAGGTAATTTTCTTTCACGCACAAGAGATCCTTTCTTAACATTGAAGGGAAAAAAAATCAAACACATTTTTAGTCCTCTGCAGGTGACAAAATTTCAATTTCCTGTATCCTCTGACTGCTAGCATTTTGCCTCTATCCCATGGGAATGAAGAGATATAATCATAAGTCTCCAAATACATCTAAGGTAATATAAGTGAGGAAGGCAATTTTCTGGTTTCCTGACAAGGTAGCTTCGTGGAACAATAATCCGAAGAAAAGAAAAGAATGCAGAGGAATGGAGCTGATTGCTTGGGGTGGTGGTAAAGGAAGCATCCCTTGAAATATTCAAGTTAAGAGCAAAGAGATTTTCTTAATGAGGTACTGAATTGTTCTCCAGGATAAACAGAAAGTCCAATAAAAAAGTGTCTCAATTTGTCAAAATTAATGATAGGCCAAACCTCTCAAATAAGAACTACAAACCTAGTGGGCAATTCGTCTTCTTATTCTAATCACATTCTTGGGTGGTGGTGACTGAGTACAAAGGATCTGTACAGTCTAAACTCTCCTGTGTAAATTGAGGCTACGTATAGTGACGCAGTTTGATACCAGTAGAGATCCTTCATGGTCTGGTATTACAGACTATGTTTCTTTTTTCTCTCCCATCGTCTACTGTTCTCGAGAGATCAAAACAGTGTAGACAAAGCCCTGTATGAACTGTAATTACCCAGAGCAGTTTTCAAACCATGTAAGTTAAGTTGTTTCTACGTGGACCAGTGCAAAACAGGAATTATGTGGATGAATATTTAACAATTGTAGGAGCTCTCAGATCCCCAGATGCATTTTACGTTAGTCACCTGGATTACTATGTGAATTTATGCCTCTGCAGTGCATTATTGCAGAACATATTTCTGGTTCTAGGTCGACATAATAGTGCTTTCTTTACTGAATATGTGCACGCGTATGTCAGAGGAAATGGCATGGGGTGGGGATGGAAGGCAGGGCTCCACTATCTATCAATTTGGTAAACAGGCAAACAGTTTTCTCCTATGGCAGGAGTTAGCGGTCTCCATCTTTCCTGCCTTATTTTAAGTGAAGCGTCTCTCTTTGGGCACAGGTGGTTTAAAAACTGAATACCTTTGGGAAATGCTGTTCTCTGCACATTTGCCTGTCCTTTTTCTCATATGCACAAGCATTGTTAGTAATAAATAGAGAATGCGTTTCTAAGTTTTGTATTGCTTTTGGTTGGCAAATATTTGAGTTCATTGATGATAATCTCTCTGCCCTTCCCTGCTTGTGCTCTGACACTCTCTGTCTCTCAGAAGAAGGAATAAACGCCAATTAAGAAAAAATTCCTTAAGAAAAGAATAATTTTGTAATTTTTTTGGTTTTTCTGTCTAAACAAAATGTAAATTAAGCCTAAATTTAAATATGAAAGAAACACAGTTTTAATAAGCATACAAATAATATTTATGCCGACATAATGCAAGGATGATAGCATTCAAATGTATTTCTTTTCCAAAATGTGTAATACTTTGTGCCTGTTTAGTGAACATAAGATAGAATTTCCAAGAGGTATTTTTGTTACAGTTGGATTGGTTGAAGCTATCTGTGATATATACAGAAAGAGATACTATGAGCGCTAAATATATATCTTCTATTTGAGAACCATGTCCAACATTTGAATGCAAAGCTAGATATGTTTTATATTGGAATGTTGGCTTATCAGCCAAGGAGTCTTATCCTGTTGAACTAGCACATTCTCCCATCAAACCACAAGTAAATGAAATTTGGTGTGTCTTTTCAATTTTTTAAAATTCTTTTTAAAAATTTATTTTTAAGAGACTGAGAGAGACAGCAAGCAGGGAGGGTCAGAGAGACAGGGAGACACAGAATGTGAAGCAGGCTCCAGGCTCTGAGCTGTCAGCACAGAGCCCAATGTGGAGCTTGAACCCACGAACCATGAGATCATCACCTGAGCCAAAGCCAGATGCTTAACCAACTGAGCCACCCAGGCACCCCTCAATTTCTTTTTAAAAATCACAATTAATGTTGAGTTTTTTTCTTTCACCATTAGAGCCATTTTCTAAAAACCCTACCCCAAATAATAATCTTTTAGTGAAGAATTTTAATTCTATGACCTTCAGAATAAATTTGTGTTGCCTAGTTTGTATTAAACCTTAGAAGTGCAGAGCTAAGGTTGTATGTTTGCACAAATACATTGAACTCACATACCTTAGTGTCTGGTGAGATGACTATAAACTGGTAGTAAAATTAACCCACGGTAACTTAATTTATGAAGGATTTTGAATGATTCTCTTTTCATGGCAACTTCCCTTATCCCTTGTATGATGTGAGTTGTGAAACTTGGGAAGCCATTATAATAAGGATGATGGGTAAGCATTTGAGCTCTTCTGCTAAATTTAAAATCTAGACCAGGATGAATGACCAGGAGACCTACCACCGTAGCTCTGAGATATAATGAATGAGGCTGGCATGTGGATGTGTGTGGGGTTCTCAGGGTACCTAGAGACTGGTAAGCAGAAAGCATATCAAAAGGAGAATTCTTCCACGGATGTCTCTGTTTTGGAGTCTAAGAGTTGTTTTAGTTGACTGACAAGCTAGATTTGAAATGCAGATCTGTGTGAGATCATCAAGAAAAACTGAGGTCTTCCTCGAAAGACAGGATTGTTCTCGGTAGTAACTGGCATTACGTGTGCATATTATCAAGACGGTAATAGATGGTATGATTTAATAATAGCTAATCACTGTGCCTCAAACCACAATATAGTTTAGCTAAAAATGTACGATCATGCCTTCCATTGTCTCAAAAACAATTACAGTTTATATAACTTTGGAATATACTTAATTTAATATATACTTTTAAGATGCGTAATCTGGACAAAGCACTGTTGTAGGTACTAGAGAAGAGTACTAACATAAGACACTCTTTCTGACATGGCGTTTAAATACTTTTCTCATAAATATACACAACCCCATACCTGCCTTGTGTAAGACAGTATGTGATATGTGCAGTAAAGAAGCAATTCAAAATTTGGGGATAATATTTTTAAGTTAAAAATGGGACATCAGATATATTTAACTGCAAATGAGTGGAGATTATGGTGGTGAAAATTTGTTTTGCCATTGTGGTATTATAATGTCCTTGCCAGTTGTGAAGAAAAATCAAAACAACACAGCATTTTCACCACAGAAGTGTTGCTCTGACATTTATGGCAATTTTGTTAGTAATCCGTTGTAATTTTGCTTTGTACACTTTGTTCCAATTATTTGTTTTCCCCAAAGGACTGCAGAGAGGGAACTGTGCTTGATTTATCCAGTTCAAATTAATAAGTAAAATGTGCAGACACACATCCTGATCTAACAGTTTCCCACGAGTCAGGCAACGCTACTACAGCATCAATACTACATTACCTTCTAAAATGTACTGAATGGTAATGGAAAAAAATTGGATGCCTGTTTTCGGTAAGATATCATCCTCCATTACAAAGTGCTCAAATATGAAAATTTATCACGTAAAACTAAAACAAGTCTGTTTTCAAACTGTTTATCATCATAAAGGTCTTAAAATTAAACAATATCATCTGATAGTGAAAAAATTTTTAATGTCTTTCATCTTCTCTTGTTCTCCCCTGAATAGAATCTTGTGTTTGGTTTTGTTTTGTTTTTCTTATTTGCTTAGAGGGTTAAATTAGAGGGGTAATGTTCTAAAAAAATCCATAAGACAGACTTTCTAAATCTATTAAAAAAAGTTACTATGAAAAGCCTAAGATCTTTTCGCTAATACCATTAGATTACATTTAATTCAAAATACATCTATATACATAAGATAATTCTGAAAATGGATTTTGAGGTTAATTTAGCTATAAGTAATTAACTTAATTGTTAGGGAATTAATCAACTTTCAGACCATGCATTGCTATGTAAAAACTATCTTTCTTAATAACTTTTTTTGTCCCTGAAAAATTTATTTGCATTTATGTAATGTTATTTGAAAATTTATTAAAACCACAAAAGTATAGGCTCTTCATGCATAGACCTCCCAGGAGAAATGCTATATCAATTTATATCTGGATTCCCACAAATTACATTGCTTACACAAGGCAATTAATTTATTTTCACTTTCATAAACATTGTGAATACCGGGATTATTTCTTTTGGCTAAGAGCTAGCAAACTGATCATCCAAGGCAAAGAAAAGGGTTCAGAAGGTAAATGACGTTTCTTCATAAACCATGAAGCCAATTGTTTGGTTTGTCTGCTTGTTTTTAGAAGAAGAGGGATAGGTAAGATGGATTAGTGTAGTTTGGAAGATAATACATTAACATAGTCTTCCTGATGAGGAAGGAATAAATCTCATCAGGTTCCTGATACGGTGGGAAAAAAATAGTCCATGAAGTCCATGAACCACATTCGCAGCAGAGAACGCAGCAAGGCACTCTCTGAAGGACCTGAACGCTGTTAGGGTGGCCGTGATCTTACAGCGTGAGAGGCTACAGGCTGTTGCACAATAAATTTTAATCACAGGACATAAAAGGTTATGTTATTCTCAGCTGAACCAATGTGCCATGGATTCTTTGTGCCCTCCCAGATGAGACATGTGTCTATCTAACATTTGCCAAAACGATCTTGCTGGTCAACAGACCCTCCCATCCCTCATTCTTTCAGCTCCCAGTAGTTGGACCAGAAATAGCCTGCAGTGCAACAGTGACTACATTTGGGTATATTTTGGCATATTTCCCTAGCCTACTAACTGAAAGCAGCTGAAATTTAACTGAAAGAACATGGTGGATTGAAACCAAGCATATGAAATTTCAGATGCACAGAATACCCCGAAATGCAAAACTATAAAACAAGTGTAATTTTTGGCCTTGCTCCTGCAGTCACTGGGAAGAGCCATTGGCTCAGTGGTAGGGAGACTACTTTTCCCAGATCCCGTACACTCCCCACTACTAAAATAGCCTGCTAGCAAATGACACCAGCCTGTGGTTGGCGGTCCCTTTGCCATGGCCTCCCCTGCTGGCTTTACCACTGACTCCCATTCTGCCTTCACACTATTTTCTTCACACGTACTTGACATAATTCCTGACTGGCTGCTTCCTCTTGTCCTTTGTCCTAAAAATCTAAAGGTTTGTAGTGAAAAATGCAAGTATGGTCAGTAAAATATGAGAGGGTTTCAGTGGATGTTAGATGCTGTTACAGTTCCAAATGGATAGAATGTTAAGAATATTAAGTCTCTAGATTAATTCAGACCTGTACTGCTTCTTACATGTGGGACCCAGGCCATCTTCGTTCATTTGTTTTCTCTCAATTTCTTCATTTGAATACGAGAGAATTGGAGACTGTTGTATAGATTCTCTGAATGAAATCAGTGACCTATACTATTTAGAATGTTTCTTGGTTGAGAGTAAACATTTAATAAATGCTTTTCATAATTACTATCTTGTTTTTATGGATAGTACCCTGGTATGGACATGGTTATTTATTTCTTCTAAAAACTGGATCTTTGGGACAGTGTAAGATCCAGCTTTCAGAAAATTATGATTCTGATTAGTTTAAAATTCATTAAGTTTTTAAGAGTACTAGTTTGGTCCTGGACATTTCCAAACCAGTGTTTCTTAACCAGCTGGACTAGGGAAGGTTTGGAAGGGATCTGGGGAATGGGGTGTATTAGAATTCTCAAGAGGACATGACACCCTGCAAATATTCTGACATAAATTTCCTCCACCCAAACACTGTCCTCCGGTAATTGCTGAGAGGTTTACAAAATATTTCTCAAATTAAGAGCAGGAGAGAAGCTAGAGACCATATTTATATTTTTAAATAAAATAGTATTTTTACTTATTTAAATTTAATCAGGGTTCCGTCAGTATAAGTGACTTTTTAAGGATTATTCCCTTAAGATACTCTAAGATACTCTCCGATCCTTGACAAAAACTGCTGCCTTAAGTATGTTGTATTCATTTCCTATTGCTGCTTTAACAAATCACTACAAATTTAGCAGTTTAAAACAACACACACTTATTTCTATGTTATGCAGGCCAAAAGTCTGAGTGGACTCAGCCAGCTCCTTTGCTTGGGGTCCCATGAGCTAGAATGAAGAGGTTGATTAGGGCTGTGCTCCTTATGGAAGATTCTAGCAGAGAATCCAATTCCAATTTAATTTAAGTTGTTAGCCAAATTCAGTTCCTTGTGGTTGTGGTTGTAGGGATGAGGTCCCTGTGACTTTGCTGCCTGTCAAACAGAGGCCAGTCCTACGGGTGAACTTTGTCCCCGCGAGGGCTGACTGAGTCTCTCTCATGCTTAGAGCGTCTCTGACTTTGGCCACCTCTCTCTCATACAGATCAGAGAAAGCTCTCTGCTTGTAAGTGTCCCTGTGATTACATCAGGCCTACTGGGATAATCCAGTATATGCTCCCTATCTTAAGATGCATGGCCTTTATCACATTGCAAAGTCGCTTTTGCCATGCAAGGTAACAGTATCCATAGATTCTAGGGATTAGGACATAGATACCATTGGAGAGCTATTCTATCTACCATGCTTGGGTTGTTCTAAATCCAAATATTCTAAAATGTGAAAGTCTTAGGGAACCTTTTCCTTACTTCCTTTTTACTTGTTCAACAGCTTATATTATATATCCCAGAAAGTCTAAGAAACTTAGTCTAGTTGAGAAATAGTCTATATACACCTACTTAGATATAAGGGGCTCAAGAGAGTTACAAAAAAAACGTTTGGCACATAAAGGAAATTGCACTTATTTTAACACGAAGCAAAAAAAAAAAGATCAAGTAAAGCTTCTTTGAAGAGGTAGCTTTTGAAGGATATCGTGAAGGATGAGTAAGGGAAAGGTATTTTTTGTCTTATGGATGAGAAGACATAAAAGGAGAGACAAATGCTGTATTCAGGATGTGCTAGCAGCTAGGTAGGATTCATGGCAATATGTAATGAAAATGGAACTTTGTATAACCATGCTAAGAAGTTAGAACTTTATTCTATAATAGGAGTCACTGAAGCTTTTAGGCTGCAGGAAGTAATAGACTGAAAGCCAGGTCTTAGAAAATGAAAGCCTGGCGTCAACGTGAAGGGTATATTGCAGGCAGAAGACTCCGAAGGCAGTTGTGCAGAAGGGGAATACAAAGGCAGGAAAGTGGCAGTAGAAATGGTGGAAATTATGTAATTATGTTGAGAAGTTCTTTCAGGGTGATTGACTGACTGAATGAAGGGTTGAAGGGAAATGTAGAGTCTAGATAGGACATTTTGTAACCTTGGAAACAGAAAGGTGATGCTATTATCTGAAGATAAAGGAGTTTGGAAGAAAAACAGGGCTTCTGAGTGAGAAGATAGACTTTGGATTTGTGTATTTATTGTCCTCATGCCATCTCGAAAGAAATTAGGAGAGTTGTGGGCCAGAAATATCTTTAGGAAGTTCATCATCAATATGATAGTTGAGGTCAAAGAAGGAGTAAGGTTGTTTAGTAAAACAAATGCCGAAGAGGGTCACCCGGCTGGCTCATTCAGTAGAACATGCGCTTCTAGATCTCTGGGTGTTGAGCTTGAGCCCCAACATTGGGAACGGAGATTACGTAAAAATAACACCTTTAAAAAATGCAGAAGAAACTCACAAGCTTTGTTGCAAGACTGATGGTAGTCCACATATGAGAAGGGCGTGTCAGGAGTTTCACTGGTGAAGGCGGTTCACATGCAACCACCTGAGAAAGCCTTCCAGCAGGGCAGTTTTAAAACTAGACAAGGGAAATGTGAATTCTCTTACCAGCCTCTCCCCAGTTCCCCCAGAGAATAAGATCTGAGGATCTAATGTACAACATGGTGACTCTGCAGGACAGCACTGTATTGTGTAATGAAATTTGCTAAGACAGTAGAACTTAAATATACTCACCAATAATAAACAAATAAATAAATAAATAAACAAACAAACAAATAAATAAATAAAAGTAAGTAAGTAAGAAGTGTGACAGATGTGTTCATTAACTAGATGGGGGAACCCTTCCACAATGTGTACAAATATCAAATTGTGATAGACACTTTAAATATCTTTACAATTTTATTTGTCTATGATACCTCAAAAAAGCTGGGATTTAATAAAACAGCAACACAGTCTAGAGGAGAATTTGTGACAAGGTGGGAAAGTGCCTCCTCCAAGAAGAGGTATCTCTTACTGGAGTAAGGAAGCTTCCAGTAGCAGAGGGCAGCCAAAGCGAATACCTTGAGGGCTGGTACCTAGGAGGTCCTGGCAGAGGCTAAAAATCTACCTCTGGTTGAGGTGAGCTGAAGCCACTTCATTTGGCAGAAGAGCCCCGTCCGTGGGTTCTGGACGAGTGAAAGAATCAGGGCTGACTGTTCAATGCTGATTCGAGGTAATTTCATCTGTGGTTAGACCAGTTATTTTTGTTGAGGAATCTCTTTTTAAGCTTAATTCATTTCTATGTCCTTCTACTATTGTTTGTTGTTGTTGTTTTGTTTTTTTCATCTCCCTTAGTTTCCTGGTAATGATCCTTCTGGGGGCAAAATCCACCATTGTTTCCTCTGAATCAAGAAGGTCTTTATCATAGTTAGACCAGAATAAATGAAGACATCATTATGTCCTTGAAGCAATGGTTCTCCACATTTTTTTTCTATTTGAAGCACAAAATGAGGTAAAAAAAATATAATTTTTCTTCCCTCCTCTTCCAAAATCCCTGTATCTTTAATGTTCATTTGAGCAGACTACCTCCCAATATCCTTCCTCATTGCTATCAAACACTGGCACTCTCCAGTTCTTCTCTTCAATGTAATAATATCTTTAACACCATATTTATTGCCTTTCTTTCAATTCTAATATCCGTCACCATCTTGGAAAGTTGGCCTTTAGTTCTCTGACCTTATCCACAATAATCTCTTCCTCTACATTTCCTTGAACCTATCCTAGATCTTATCACACCTCAAATCATACTTTCTCCAAAACCTATACTTAATATGTTGTCATTACATTTAATTCATCAGTAAGGTCCTACTTCCAAAGACACCCCAACTCCATTTTTTAAAAAATTTTTAATGTTTTATTTACTTTTGATACAGAGAGAGACAGAACATGAGAGGGGGAGGGGCAGAGAGAAGGAGACACAGAACCAAAGGTAGGCTTCAGGCTCTGAGCTAGCTGTCAGCACAGAGCCCGATACGGGGCTCAAACCCACAAACGTGAGATCTGACCTGAGCCGAAGCCGGACGCTTAACTGACTAAGCCACCCAGGTGCCCCACCCCAACTCCATTTTTAATACTTCTCTCTGTCTCTACTAGGACCACCGTGACATGAGTTACACTCAACCATACTAATTCAGGGGTCTGTCCCTGGTCTCCTCACCTCCCTACACTCCACCTAGACCCTACATGGTACAGAACAGGAGTTCAGCAGATAGTGGTTGAGTGAATGAGTGGTTTATGCATGTTGAGGAAAAAGGAAGCATTTTGGGATTTTTAAAAAGCAGTTCTCAGGATATATCCTGAGGTAGTTATGGTCAGTACCTTCATTATTCTTATTTCAGTTGTGGAAAACCTGACTTCTAGACATGGCCATGGATACACCTTCCTTTACACAAAGTGGTTTGGACACGTGCCCACGCTGATTCCAGGTTTCATGTTCTAAGGATCTGCCACTACTGACATTCTGGCGAGCACTGATGGTCCCAGTGTTGGGGCTTGCTTCCAATAATAGCTTGGGTCGTGAGGCATGGTTCACCAGAAGTCAGTTTGTGGTCCTGGTGAGGGAGGCATTGGGATGGATGAAGAGGTAAACAGGAGAGCTCTTTTAGAGATGTGGGGCTTGACTGTTTGCTCCTGGTTTCCTCCAATGTGTCCTATGAGAGGAGGGATGTCCCCTATTCTGTTTGCTTCCCAACAATAAATAACCCCCTCCTTGTCAGAGCGCTAGTCCTAGAACACTGTGTCCCCTCCCCCCACCCTGTTTAATGAAGAAGGCCTGGGTATAGTCTGAGAAAGGTGGAATGGAGAATGTGTCTGGCCACATCAGCAGCTGGGAGCTGGAGGCATTATATATTTCAATCTCAAATCTTGATAATATATCAGGAATGTTTCCTGTGTTTTACATGACAGTTGAACATTTGTCAGAATGCCGACCTTGAGGCATTGTAAGATTCTGTAACATCAAAGTTTCTATTATGTGCAGCATACTCTCTTTACCAAAAGTAACCCAATTTAGGAAGAAATACAGATTTGAAACCAAAAGGGTTGCCTTTAACTGAAGGTGATATATAGGTACTGACTTAAAGCTTGGGCCGTAAAAGAGGGAAGCCGACCTGGTTCCCCTCTGGCTTCACTGATGACTAGATGTATAACTTTAGGCAAATTAACCTATGGTTGTTCTAAATTTTAGCATGTATCACCACTACCTGAAGACCTTGATAAAACACAGATTGCTGACCGTACTCCCAGAGTTTCTGAATCGGCAGGTCTGGCGTTGGGTCTGAAGAGTTTGCATTTCTAAAATGTTTCCATATGATGTTGATACGGCTGGTCAAGAGATAACGCTTTGCAAACTACTCCCTTAACCTCTTCAAGTCTGTTTTCTAATATCAAGAAGAGGAATCTTCAGAACTGTGGTAAAAATAGAGCATGATTCAAAGCATCAGGCTCTTAATCAGGACTCAACCAATGTTTAACTCATAAGTTAACCATTTATGGTTCATTACCAAAAGCATACAAAATTTAAATTTTAAAAATTTCAAGTTTTTTATGTCCACCCATTAACTTACTACAGTTGCAAAAAATATACTTCCTCATCTCATATGCAGCCATGTCCACTGGTTAAAATATGAAACTTGCCAAGAGGATACAGTATCTTTTATGTATATATTCTCAGTACTTGTCATATTCATTTGTTTCCACAAATTTATCACCTAATGATTACACCACCCATTCGGGGCCTTGAAAAACAGCTTTTAGAAGGTTGAATATCCTTTGAATAAATGTAATAAATCGTATTTAGTGCCTGAGCTCTGATTGGAGATTTTTAAAAATGGATTTAAAAATAACTAAAACTGTTAAAGTCACTTCTAAATGTAAGGAGCCTTTAGTTAGCCCTGTAAACATTGTTGTAAAAAGTAAATAGAATAATTTGCAATGGGATTTTTCTACATGTTTTTTTACATTTTTTTTTTTAAATTTTTGAGAGACAGAGAGAGAGACCCAATGTAAACAGGTGAGGGGCAGAGAGAGAAAGAGATACAGAATCCGAAGCAGGCTCCAGGCTCTGAGCTGTCAGCACAGAGCCCGCATGGGTCTCGAACCCATGAACCGTGAGATCATGACCGAAGTTGGACGCTCAATCGACTGAGCCACCCAGGCGCCCCCAGAATGAGATTTTTTAAAGGAATAAGAAGATGAAATTTAGGAATGGCTCTTTAGCACTAGAGAAAATAATGGTGATAATTTTCAAATGTTACTTCTTCTCTTTTATAGATTACAATGACAGTCCAAAATGTGAAATAGATTTGGTCAAATGCAGATTATTCATTTCATTGTGCGAAATGTAATTTTAAAGAGAATTCTTTTGGGTCAGTATGCTCTAAACATAAAGTATATCAAAAGGAGGTTGGATAATTTAGTTTATTTTTATTAAGTTGGATTGTACCTAAAGGTCAGGGCACATAAGTAGATCTGGACTTAATGAGATATAGCTGGAGCTCTTCCAATTATTGGTTATACACTAACTGTTGGGAGAATTAATTGTATGTTCTTACAATGTTTGGGTTACCTTGAAAAATTCAGTGACCTTTAAATTTATGGTACTATATTTTATCTCCCAAGATGACATCCTTGTAATAAGCATAGGAAAGTTATTCAGCCTTCGATAGCTTCTATATTCTTCTGGTGACATGTTTATTCACTTTGTTTATGTGCTTGTTCTTGGCCTTTTCCCCTGGATTTTCTTATACTGTTTTTTTCACTAGGGTATGATATTTACTATGGATTAATACACTTCTCAAGTTTAGCTGAAGTTTTGTGTTTTCTATAAAAACATTCTACAATAAGTTTTGGACACAGCCATCTACATTTCCTGCTCAGAACCCATTTCTGATATTCAAAAGCGTAAAGGAATTAAAACCATTATGTAGATTAATTAGAAAATAGATCCTCCTTTTAGAGTACAATCTGTTACCCATGAAGCTTTAAAAATATATAAAGTTCTGGTAGTATATCCTTTCTGAATACTCCCTTGAAACTAACCATATTTTAACCTTTAAATGCTTTCCCTTCTTAGAATAGTAAAACATGTAAAAGTAATTTTTGACTTGGGTATAGTTTCCACTTTTATTTCCCTTAGTGTTTATAAAACAGGGGGAGGATTCACCTAAATATTCATCATTTTATGTTGAGTGAATGAGCAGTCTGTGATAACTTCAAGTTTTTTGCCGTACTTCTTTTTCTTCTGTTAGGTTGTTTGTGTAAATAAAAATATTTTTTTCTGCTTAATGGTATTTAAAATAAAGTTTTCTTCCTTATTGTACTCTTGTCTGTGAGTGATCTAGTTTTAAAAGTTAAGCTTAAAATAATGTTAGTTGTAGGAGTAATAATAATGCATGAAGCCTGAGCAGAGAATTTTAAGGACACATAATAACATGTAAAGCATAGTTTAATGAGGTTATCTGAGCCACTTTAAGTTTCAAGGACCATATAATTAGAATAATTATGGTGTAAAATATTAATGAAAAACTCACGTTGCCTGGCAATGTAGAGATGTGACAATTATTTAAGGCAAATTCTCTATCCAGGTGGCTCTCACAGGGTGGCATTAGCAAATTTGCCTTGCCGAATCTACCTATGTCTGTGGACTCTACCTATGCCTGACTTTGTGGGTTCAGACACCTAGTTTGTTAGCACTTCAAGAATAAATCTTTTGTTCAGAATGGATTAATATTAATCAACTCGGGGCGCCTGGGTGACTCTGTTGGTTAAGCATCCGACTTTGGCTCAGATCATGATCTCACATTCATGGGTTCAAGCCCCGCTTCGGGCTCCATGCTGACAGCTCACAGCCTGGACCCTGCTTCTGATTCTGTGTCTCCCTTTCTCTGCCCCTTCCCACTCATGCTTTGTCTCTCTCTGTCTCAAAAATAAATTAAACACTGAACAAATAATATTAATCAGCACAAGGAGACTTATAGGACATAAACCAGACCGCTAATTCAGACATTCAATGCTCTCCAAATCACCTTTTTCTCTTCATGGCCATAGTATAAAGACATACGTATTCCCTTTGGGCTACTGCTGGGTGAGCATGAAATCAGAGTAAATGGTCAAGGCGTGATACAAATATTTAGCTTTGTGAACTTAAGGATAACATCTTCAAAAGAGGTACTCTGTGTGCTCCCAGGACCAGGTAAATCACATTTTTGTCTCTTGGCACCTTTCTCAATGGACAATGGTTAGATGGTTGATCCCATACAAACTTCTGTTTTGTGACCCTCTTTTTGTCTGTTACTTTGCTGATCAGTTCCCACCCTTTCTAGCTATAATCTTCTCTCTCTCTTTTTTTTTTTTTTTCCAGATATGTTAGACCATCTTTCAGAGTGTGAGCAAAGTTTGGTACTCTGGAAAATATCCCATCCATTTGGCCAAGGCCAAATGTTTAATATTTTTTTAAATGTTTAATATTTTGGCAAACTATAAAAGTTAGTTGAAATACATAAAAGGAACCTATAATCCTCATTGTATTTTTATTATACAAATTTCTATATTAAAATTGTATACAATTTCCAACATGTATACAATTTTGGATAAAATTTAATAGTTGCCATAAAAGGTTTATTTGGCAGTTATAATATAAATTTCTAATATTTTAGTTAAAAGGGTTTATGGCTTGTTTCTAATTATAAAAGTAAAACTAGCATATGTTCTTTCAAGAAAAATCATAGAGGGGAGCCTGGGTGGCTCAGTCAGTTAAGCGCCTGACTTTGGCTCAGGTGTGATCTCATGGTTTGTGGGTTCGAGCCCTGTGTCAAGCTCTGTGCTGACAGCTCAGAGCCTGGAGCCTGCTTCAGATTCTGTGTCTCCCTCTCTCTCTGGCCCTCCCGCACTCATACTCTGTTGCTGTTTCAGTGATAAATAAACATAAAAAAAGAAAGAAAAATCATAGAATATTGAACTGAGTAGTTAAGAAAGTGGAATTCATCCATAATCTGGACATGCCGAAAAAGCTACTATTCATATTTTGTCTATGAAGTGGTTACATTAATGAGGCTTCTCTAGAGAAACAGAAATAATACTAAGTCTACATACAGGAGGGATTATAGGAAAAACAGGAAATGGGACAGGGCTGACAGACAAACAAAAAATCTGCAAGGCATGCTCACAGGCTGGAGATTCAGAGAAGAGCAGTGTTGCTGTCTTGGGTCTGGAGGTGGAACTACTTCTTGTGTGTGTGGAGGGGTGAGGTATGGGAAGGCATCTCTGCCTTTTCTTTTAAGGCCTTCAACTATTTGGATAAAGACTTCCCCAATTATGGAGGGTATTCTGATTTACTTAAAGTGTATGGATTTAGATGTTAATCCATCTAAAAAATTCCCTTATAGGAACATCTAGACTGCTGTTTGACCAAACAACTGGGTAATATCGCCTAGCCAAGATGACATATAAAATTAGTCATCACAGTGACTATATGTGTGTGTGTGTGTGTGTATACACACACTATATAATACATATTACCACATATATTGTTTATAGTATATACACTATGCTATACACACACACACACACACACGTGTGTGTGTGTGTGTGTATGCATCTATAGTGTGTATATGTGATGTTCCCTACTCTTCCTGTCTCCTTTATGTGCACTTTTGCTTACTGTTCTTTCCCGTTGCCTCCCCTCCCTCTGTTCCTTCCCTCCCATCCTGCATCTGACACCGCCCCCCCCAGCCTTTTCAGTCACTCAAGTAACTGATGACTAGAAGAATCCTGTTCTAAAATTCAGACTCATAAGTACAAAATGCTTACTGTGCTCTTCACTCTGGTCTCCTACGATCACCACAAAAGTATCTGAAACTGAATTTATTATCTTTTCAAATTCATTTTTTTCTTCATTTCTTGTTTCAATGAATTTAATTGGCCCAGGCTATTTTTAATGTCCCCATTGTCTTTCCTAACTGTTAACCATTATTTCCCATTCAGTGGCCACCATGATTAGCATCTGGTGTCCAGACACCTCACAGTCCATCACCACCACTTGGCAATTCTTAACTTGCCTCCGCTTATGGTCTCCATCCCCTGTTTTTCTGTTTTTCCGTTGTAAAAATCCATTTGATCTGCAAACCCCGTCTCATCATTTACTTTCTACAAATCTCTCACAGGGTCATTGTCTTCATGGTAAAATCCAAATTTCTTAGCTTGATACCCAAAGTCCTTTATGATTCGTTCCCTACCTAAATCCGTTGTTTCATCTATACATATCTTCCTTCTCATTGTTAAAATAACAGAGCATTGAAGAGTCATGACAAAGAATTGAACAATGGGTAAGCATTAGGTATTTTTATGAAAAATTATAAGGAAGAATTAAATCACAATCCTGAACACATTTTCCCCCTAATATTTGTTGGTAACTTTTTCTTTTCTTTCATTATTTTTTAAAGTTAGCTCTAGGCCCAAGGTAGGGCTTGAACTCACAACCTCAAGATCAAGAGGTACTTCATCTGCTGACTGAGCCAGCTGGGTGCCCCTCATTGGTAACTTCTTACTGTTGCCTGAATTGCTAGTCTCCAGTTAAAGACTCTTGTCATTGGTAGTATTATTTAATAAGAATTATTATAACATATTATAGAAAGTGGAATTGACATTACTATGGAGAAAGAAGAAATCTGTTATAATGATAAAGATTTTAACTTAATTGGAGTCAGATATATTTCAGAGTTTTTAAGTACTCCTTCCCATAAATCATCTTTGTACTTCTCCTTAACATGGATGAAATTGCTTTGCTTAATTATAAATATCCTACAATACTAAATGAGATCCTTAAATAGTGTTAGGGATTGATAGAAACTATAAAAAATGACTGCATGCTAGATGTTATGTTTCATTTCCTAGAAACTGATTCTAAATTAAAACATGGCTTAAATTTCTGGGAATCTACACACATTGGCTTAATGTATTGCTTGAATGTATAATACACAGAGAGATTACTATTTATAACATTATTGATAACTAGCATAATAAGCATTCCATAAGTGTTTGCTTATAATGTTTATATATTTGTGTTATGTTATGCTATGTTATACTAAAAACACTGAATTTTTAGTATTTTTAATAAGAAATCAATGTGTTGGCTGGCAGTCTATAAATTATTTTGAGTTAAATGAAGGGGATTAATCTGAAAAAAAAAAATCTCAACAGCAAAGGCTGCTTGACTGTTTTCAAAAAAGTTATCTATGCTTTTTGTTGTTTTATTTTTAAATAGTTCTGTTCCCTTTTTGTATTTTCCGTATCTTACACATTCGGATCAATCAACAGTGGTTTATAATACTAATAGATGCTTTGTAAAACTGATTTACATATTCTCAAGTGCTTTTGGGTGCCCTTCCAAATAAGTTTTCTATGTTTCCTTTGAGAATTACTAGCTATAATTTATAAACATATAGTAATGAGGAGCCTGAGTGTTCTTTGCATAGTAGGTATATAATATTTCACCTCCATAACTACCTTGTATGAGGAAAGGGAGACCTCCTGATAGTCCTGGCTTACCTAAATGCCAAGCATTCTTATTTTCTTAATTTTGGAGCCGATGACAAGTAGATTTTCTTGACAACATTTATAAGTAAACTAATAGGCATGCTTTTTTTAGATGTAATCTTATATGTTTAAAATTATTTAAAAGTTGAATAAGGAAGAGTAACAGGTAAGAAAGGGTGTTCTCCCCTTAGTGAGCTGTTTCCCAGACCAGAAATGGACTTTCCAGGGACAGAAATGTCCTATGTTTATCTTCTAGCATCTTTTGTAATTGTCTCCTCTGTCAGACCATCTAAGGAGACCGCTAAGCAGGACAAAACATAACGGACCGCACTGAGAAAATGAAGACGTAATTGGCTGCAGTGAATGGGTGTGCCAGTCCAAGCAGCAGCACTTGTGCCTGAAGCATTGTGCTTCCCAGCAGGATGGCTGGCCCTTGTCACCACCTGGGCCCTTCTTGTCCTTGTAGACCTTTTCCATGTTTGACTTCCTGACAGATTTTCTGTTCCTTAACATTTATGAAAGACTCTGTTTCGTTCTGTATCACATATTTGCTTCAGTATTCTACCGCACTTTGACTTGCATAACAGAAGGGGATGAAAAGGGATGAACTGTTATTTTATTGCCCTGCTGTATAGCCACGGCCCTCAGTGTGACTACTTTAATCCTTTCTCGTTAAATGTGGTTTTTGATTTCAAATTTAATATTAAACTTTGCTAGTAATACTTAAAATATAGATAGAGGGGCTCCTGGGTGGCTTACTTGGTTAAGTGTTTGACTTCGGCTCAGGTTATGATCTTGGGGTTCAAGCCCCATATCGGGCTCTGTGCTGACAGCTCAGAGCCTAGAGCCTGTTTCAGATTCTGTTGTCTCCCTCTCTTTCTGCCCTTCCCCTGCTCATGCTTTCTCTATCAAAAATAAGTTAAAAAGAATTATTTTTTAAAAATATACATTGATATAGTTGCCTTTTTGGGGACTCTTTTTCTGCTCAAAAAAAGTTATTATCATACTCTGAAATAAAGCTTATTAACTCATATTTGAAAACATAATTTTGCAGCCAAACTCAATGCTCAATGCCACCCCAAAAGAGGGAATTAAAATATGTGTTTCTATCTGTACATGTATGTATGGCTTATGAGAGGGAGGTTGATTGCAAATAACATAAAGGTCCTATCCTAGCTTCATCTGTGTTAAACACATGTGGAAACCAGGAACTAAACAATAAAGATTAGATGCTACTCATAAAAGGATGGCTTTGAACCTCTCCTCAAACCTTTTTATATCATCTATACTTACTCTTAGAAGGCATAGTGATAATGGCTAAAAAGGAAGATGATATGGGAGTTAAAATTATTTCAAAAATAAAAAAATAGACCTCAGATATTTATTTTCAACTCTATGTATTTATTGATGTTCTCGTAATAACTGAACCATTCAAAAGAGACTAAATTTGTCTTTGAGCCTTCTCAAAAAGACAAGTAAAATCACTTTCACTTACTCAAATATTTGAAAGTGTAGTCCTTTCCTTAAAGATCCTTTAAAAAATGACTATTTATTCACATACAGTTATACCATGATATATTGAAGTAAGAGATAAACTAGATTCACAAGATGCTAGTAAACACGTGTTTCTGAGAATATTCCCTGTACTTCCCTACAAAGTAAATCAAAGTTGTTGGTTAAGATCCCTTAAATCTCTATGTTTTAAAACATGATTCCACTGAACTCTGCTGAACCGCCTGCTCAACGTCTCTACTAGAAAGCTGAAAGACCCCTCCCAACCTCACTGTGTCCAAAACAAGTGTCTAAAGACCGATCCACCTCCAGCTTTCCCAACTCAGTACATAGAAGTTCCATTTTCTAGTTGCTCAAGTTAAACGCCATAGAGTTGTGCTTGACTGCTCTGTTTCTTTCCTCCCCCTCACCCAGTCCGTCAGCAGATCCGGTCATCTCCACCTGCACCACTGTGCGTCCAGGTTCTCATCCTGGTTTTGCATCACCCCTGCTGTGGCAGATGGAGCCACCGCTATTTTCCTTGAATTGCTGCGGTCACCACCTAAGTGGGCTCTTGCTTCCACCCTGCTCAATCCCCTATCTCTCTTCCTTCTCAAGGGAGCTAGAGTGATCCTTTCAAAATGTAAATCACAGGGCACCTGGTGGCTCAGTAGGTTGAGCGACTCTCACAGTCCTTGGGTTTGAGCCCCGTGTCAGGCCGTGCTGACAGCTCAGAGACTGGAGCATGGACCCCTCCCCCACTCAGTCTCTGTCTCTCTCTCTCTCTCAAAATACAATAAAGACATTAAAATTTTTTTTAAATGTAAATCACTTCATGTTCTTGGATGTTTTCAGTCTCCCTTTGTGTCAAAGCCAAGGTGTCCACAAAGATTATGAACCTGACATGATGCTTATCCTCACCCCTCCACCCACCTGCTCCACCTGCCTATCTGACCTTATTTTCCCCACTGAGGCTTATTTCTCTCCAGGCTCACAGGACACCATCAGCCCAGACAGTTTTATCTACCAGATGCCCACTTGCTGTGCTTATGTATTGCCTTTAAATCTGTGCTGCACAACAGTAATGAAAATAGACGGCCCTGATTTCTTATTTTACAGCAACCTGCTCCCCTCTCTGTATTCTCTAAACCCTTCACCCTGCTTTAGGTTTTCTCCTTAGCTCTATCACCGTGGGGGCAAAGACTCCATCTTCTCTGTCCACTGCGTCACCATCAGGACCTAGAACACATTCAGTTGAACTAATGATTGATTGAATGGAAGTATTTCCTACTGAAGTTATGATGTAACTCTTTAAAATTTTCTACTTTTATGGGTGGGATAAAAAAGTAATACCTATAAAACTCTTTTTCCTTTAAAACAACTAAAAGGCCAATTTGAATTAACACATGTCTTTGGTTACTGAGAAAACGTAAAATCATGGCATGTTTCTTGTGTCTTTCATGATGGTATAGTTCATTTGCAGAAAAGTAATAAGGTTCTTCTCATTCAGAATGCCCAAGTTGGGGTGTTTTTTTTTTAAAGTAGTTTATTGTCAAATTAGTTTCCGTATAACACCCAGTGCTCTTCCCCACACGTGCCCTCCTCCATCACCACCACCTCTTTTCCCCCCTCCCCCTTCAACCTGAGTTCGTTTTCAGTATTCAGTAGTCTCTCAAGTTTTGCGTCCCTCTCTCTCCCCACCATGTTGGGGTGCCTGACTGGCTCAGTTGGTAGAGCATGTGACTCTTGATCTCTGAATCATGGATTCAAGACCCCACATTGGGTGTCTCCTAACAGAATGAATACGTTAATTTTATGCTGCTTTTTGACAAGAATAGGTGGGGAGAAAAGATATCAGAAGGCTGCTTAATTGCCGGATAATTTTTATAATCTTCTGTCAGGCTGACCTTTTTCCAAAGGCACTGTTTGTTATACAAACAAACAAAGCAATTATATATATAACATATAATACATTTAATTATCTTAGCTTTTCTTTTTACCTGAAAACAGAATTCACTGCAAATGAGCAGGGAAGAATTTCTAGACCAAGATGAGCTGGCCTAGTTATATTTTCTCTTTAACTTAGTGTGTGGCCTTGGAGAAGTTACATGCCCTTACCAAGCCAGGGCCCTTATCTTTAAAACAGATGTAATAATAGGTATAATAATACCACTGTCTTACCTGCCTGACTGGTTGTTAAGGTTAATAAGATAATGGATGTTTGGAACTTTGAAGTGTTTGGAAGGAAGGAGTTATTAATATGAGAAGAAAAGTCTTACATTTTTCTGATTTTTTATAAGTATTTAAAAAAAAAAACAAACGCCGTGTCAGATATTTTGCCATTGCTGCCCTGACAGATTTCTGAAAGCCTCGGTTGTCCTCCTTAAGATGACTGCTTTGGGGTGCGGCTTCAGGTACCCGCCACGTTAATCTCTAAGATCTGCCAGCTTTACACATGTGTTCTGCAGTGTAGCTATTAAACGGAAATAAACTGTGGCCCGAAACGTTTCCGCTCTTACGGAAGATACATCAAACCCCCATTTTCTAGTATAGTAATTTGAAGCTTTTTAGAAGTACCTGTCCAAGGTAAACTAGGCTTTTTTTTTTTTTAAGATTTTATTTTTACATAATCTCAACACCCAACATGGGCTCAAACTCACAGCTTTGAGATCAAGAGTCACATGCTTGTTTGTGGGTTCCAGTCCCGCGTCAGGCTCTGTGCTGACAGCTGGCTCAGAGCCTGGAGCCTGCTTCAGATTCTGTATCTTCCTCTCTCTCTGACCCTCCCCTGTTCGTGCTGTCTCTCTCTCTGACTCTCAAAAATAAATAAAAAACATAAAAAAAAAAAAAAGTCACATGCTGACTGAGCCAGCCAGGTGTTCCTAACTTGGTTTCATAAGAGGTTATATTCCATCCTCTATATGGTGTATTTTAGCCAAGATGATGTCTCAAAAGCAGATAACTTTAAAAAATCTAAGAGGATTTCCCCTTCACTTGCCTTTTTTTTTTCTCTCTCTCTTTTGAATCATTTTGTTTTTCAGCCTGGAGCCTAGATTTGATTAATCGATTTCCCTGTTCTGTTTAAAGATTGTTTTTATTAATGCACTTTTCAAGCCGAGACACGGCATTATCGCCCTCTCGATCATTGTACTAAGTGTTGAGATTTTAGCAGGCCAGCTGCGGCAGCTGTGTTTCCCCTTGGATCTCAAAGCTGAAAACTTTTCATCTCCTTTGCTGTCTCAGCTGCTGGTCTAAGGCTATGGCCTTCTCATAACTCAAACCGGTTTCAAAGCAACGTAAGTAACCTCTTTGGAATGCTTTTGGAAAACCACAGAAAGGTTCCTTAAAGTACACCACTTATATACTTTAAATGAATGTTTCCATTTTAAGGTAATAACAGCGTAATGTCAGGAGTCAACACATGGTATTTAACTACGCTAGGAACATAGTGTGGGCTTGTCTAGATAGACCAATTAAAAACAAGAAAAGAAACACTGGGGTCGATTGGAATCCTTAAATTGATCTCATGGTTGTGGAATCTATGAATCCAAGATTTTTTCAAAATTCTACTTATAGAGTAACATTTTCTACAGGTTAAATTTTATTCTTTCCTATCTAAAATATCGTGTGAAAAGATAGTCATCAAAAATGAAAATGGAATTGATTATTTTAACTGGAGAGTCACAGGAAAACATTTCAGATTGGACTTTGGTTTACTTGGGCTTGAGGAAGATCAAATTTGCATAGATTTAACTAGCAATTTGTTAGATCAAAGCATCGAGGCAGTAAGAAGTGATTGATGATTCTTAAGATGAAAGGTAATTTTAGTGAAATCTGACATTTACCTCCAAGTCTGAACAAGGAGAACAGCTTTTGGCTTTTATATTTGTCTTGTCTTCATAGAGGAAATTGTCATTCAGACCTCACTTATTCTGACTCTGTGGTGACTTCACTAAAGAAGGACTTCGTGATGCGTTTGTTTGTAATTACAAAAGAGATTACAAATTAGATTGTACATTTAGATCTTTCTTCCCATCTCCCCAGTATTTAGTGGCAGGAAGAGGCCTCATTTTAGGACACTGGCAGAGAAAAAGAGGTCATTGGGGCTAATTTAAATGTCTAGTTGATATTCTATAAAAATAAGCTCAATTCCAATATTGCAGAATCTCCAAGGGCCACCTTTACAAACCAGCGAAGTAGAACACGCTGCTGCAATCCAGGAAAAATAATTTACCTGCCTCAAGAATTCTGAAAACATTGTTTTTTTTAGTGATTTACTGCACGGATTTTAAAGCTTTTCTTCATAATCGCGTGTATTACCTTATCTGGAAAGGCAGCTTATTTCAGTCCTCCAGAGCGACTGCCCGTGCTTCTGGGGGATTAAAACATGTAGACATGCTATCACTTTCCCTCTGGAGGCTGCCCAGACATCATGGGCATTATGCTTAGCTTCTGGTGACCTAGTCTTGAACTTGTGCCTTTCAAAGCCAGCGTTTGTTTGTACAGTAGTTAGAATGGCCTTTAAAAAAATCTACATGTTTCATGAAAATACTTTCTATCATTTAGTAAATTCTTTTCCAATAACAGTTTTTCCCCCTTAGGAAATATATATAATATATAAACCTATAAAATGTATATATTATTTATCATTATTTTCTTTAGGAAATATACTTATCTATCTAGAAATATATGTAATATGAAAATATGTCCATATATGCATATGCACACGTGTACTATGTGTGTGTGTTGTATGTGTGTATGTGTAGTGAACTCTAAACCACAAACACATAAGGACGGGAGACATAATGTAAGGTATGAATGTAAACCCATGTATATATTTATTTTTGTTTTATAGAAACCGTGTTAAAAGGAAAGCAGAAAAGTAAAACTAATCTTAATAATAAATTTTTATTTACCTCAGTATCCAAAATAGTAGTGTTTGAAGGTATAATCAGTATAAAAGTTATTAAGATCTGCATCTTTTTTTTTCATGTCTTCAGAATCTCTGTGAATTTGACACTTCCAGAACATCTTAATTCAAAGCAGCCCTGTGTTGTTAGCGGCTGTCTTATTAGACAGTGCTTTAAGTACACCTATAGACTAAACGTCTACTTTGAAATAAATCTTTAGGTAGACTCTCAGAATCATATTAATTTCAAATTTTGACCATTTTTCCTTCAGCTTCTTCAAGTTTAACATAATTAAGAAAGTGTTCTTTTATTTTAACAAAATTACTTTAGCTGTAGACATATCTTTTAAAATAGCTTTGACCTTGGGGTGCCTGGGTGGCTCAGTCCGTTAAGAGTCCGACTTTGACTCAGGTCATGATCTCGCAGTTTGTGGGTTCAAGCCCCGCGTCGGGCTCTGTGCTGACAGCTCAGAGCCTGGAGCCTGCTTCTGATTCTGCGTCTCCCTCTCTCTCTGCCTCTCCCCCACTCACACTCTGTCTCTCTATCTCTCTAAAACAAATATACATTTAAAAAATAATAAAAAAATAAGATAGCTTTGATCCATTAAGGTAATAGACATGCATATTTGGTGGTGCACGTAACTCTCTACACTCCGTTTTCCTGAGACTGGTTTGGAGGAATTTCAAGGCATTACCCATCCATACTGAAGTGTAAACTGGATTCATTGATTATTAAATCATGAGGCCATCCTGACTTTCATATTACATATGGAATGCATGCTCTTGATTTCATTGAAAATATATGGAAAAACTTGAAGTTAAAATATTTTAAATGTTAGAACCTGACTTTAAACTTGTATTTTGTTATATTTATACTGAGAACTGTAGTGCAAGACAGGAGGATTTTCAGGGGAGACAAAAGTGCGGGAGGAGTGATCCTGCCCAAGCACAAGGTTTCCCTGAACCCTCTAAGTGATTTGCCCTTTGCTCGTAAATCTTTCGTCATGGTCAACATAGAGCCCAATATTGATTTACCAGTGAACTATCTTGTCATCTTTGGGCTTGGATCCTTTGACCTTTTATTTGTTCCTGTAACATTATGGTGTATCACAAACTTCTTTTCTAATAGATTCTTAAACGTTGAAAGGCCAGGAGCCTCTGTGTGAATATATTAAACAGTTGGATAACCCAGAAAAGGAGGTTAAAAAAAATAATTTCAGAAAGCGAAAGGTCAGAAAAATGCTTATTGAGTCCAAAAACACAGACAATTCTCTTTGGAAGAAAGGACGGAGTATGAGAAGGCTTGAGTTTAGTTTGATGTTAGCTAGCTAAATTCACTTTGACTTTCTTTGTAAAACATGCCAAATATGCATTTCCTTCATGATAGCTAAGTGGGGACAAAGTGAAGTTTAAAATGTGACTCCTCCAAAGCAATGTAAAGGGAGCCCAAACAGCGATTTAAACAGCATAATGCATGTGAATGGAAGAATTACAATTTTCCCCAAAATACTAGTATTAACATAAAGTGACGTACATGGAGTTCATAGTCTTTTGGTGTTATTTGTCTCTCTCACACACACATAAACACTACACACTTAGGTATGCCAAATGTAGTCTGATTTACAAATAGTTTCTGTAGACTGAATCTTTTTTTATTTATTTTTTATTTTTGAGAGATAGAGAGAGACAGCATGAGCAAGGGAGGGTCAGAGAGAGAGGGAGATACAGAATCTGAAGACAGGCTCCAGGCTCTGAGCTGGCTGTCAGCACAGAGCCCGATGCGGGGCTCAAACCCACGAACTGTGAGATCATGACCTGAGCCGAAGTCAGACGCTTTAACCTACTGAGCCACGCAGGCGCCCCATCATAGTGAATCTTAATGAAATAAATGCAGAATCAGAATTTAAACTTTCATTCAATTTATTTATATCCTTTAATTGAGTGTAATTTATTATACTAGCCTACCACCTGTTAATTTCTCTGCTACATATATATTTTATTTGTTCCAAAAGAATTTTTTCTAAACTTTAGACTTTGGAATGATTTTTTGCTAGAGGTCTGTATATAAAAAAGAATGAGAGTGCCTGGATGGCTTAGTCAGTTAAGCGTCTGACTCTTGATTTTGGCTCAGGTCATGATCTCACGGTTCAGTTCGTGGGATCAAGCCTCACCTTGGGCTCCGTTTTGACAGTGCAGAGCCTGCCTGGGAGTCTCTCCCTCTCTTTTCTGTCCCTCTCATGCTCACATGTGCATGTTCTCCCCACCAAAATAAATAAATATTTCTTAAGGAAAGAATGAAAGGAAGCTTTGCATTTTATATCATAAAATTTATTTCCAGACCATGATATAGGTTTTATTAAAACTTTTGGATTTCTTCTTCAATATAACTTTGGCTATTCGGGGTCTTTTGTGCTTCCATATGAATTTGAGGATAGTTTGTTCTAGCTTTGAGAAGAATGTTGGTGCAATTTTGATGGGGATTCCCCTATGAACCAGCAATAGCCCTGCTAGGGATTTACCCAAGAGAGACAGAAATGCTGAGGCATAGGAGCACATGTACCCCAATGTTCGTAGCAGCATTGTCAACAATAGCCAAAACATGGAAAGAGCCTAAATGTCCATCACCTGATGAGTGGATCAAGAAGATGTGGTATATATACACAATGGAGTACTACATGGCGATGAGAGGGAATGACATATGGCCATTTGTAGGAAAGTGGATGGACCTTGAGGGTGTCATGCTGAGCGAAGTAAGCCAGGCAGAGAAGGACAGATACCATATGTTTGCACTCATAGGTCTAACAGGAAATTTTCAGAATGATCTCGCTTCAAGAAAAGCAAGCAGTTAGCAGT
>NC_043704.1:32665996-32699601 GCF_006229205.1 Suricata suricatta | reverse complement strand
ATTGCCACTTCAGATAGCTGTGAAATTAGGTGATTAACTAGCTGTTACTTAACCTTCTAATTTCTATATAAGTCTAATTACATGAAACAGAAGTTGGTGTTTTGATTTTTTACTTTGCTTTTCTGTCTGGAGTGTCATTGCAACGACTGTATTGTAAATGATGGAAAATAATTGCATATGTTAATAAAATATGAAACTTTATCAAGTAAAAAAATAATAAAATTTTTAAATTAAAAAAAAACTTTTGGAGGAAAAAATTCTCATTCTGGGGCATGTTTACAAACATGTTTGTCCCAGGTGCTACTAAAATGATGTTTTCTGTGAAGTATAACTTACTAATGGAGCATCAGAGAGCTTCAGGAGAGTTCAATAAGTATATTTAAAACAAGGAAGATTTCATTTCTCCTCAACAAACTTTTGTTCAGATGTAAAGCAGTGCTGGAAATGGAATGATGAATTTAAATGTGGCCTCCTGAAAGGTGACTCCCTCTCTCCTAATCACTGAATGAATGAAGCACTGAGGTTTGGTTCTGAAGAGCAGATTATTATTTTTCTAATTATGTTTATAATAGCTAAGACATTCCCATAGTTCATTATTTAGAAACTTCATAAATGACCTATAGCAAGAGTTTCCCGCTTATTAGTTCTTCTCCATAGGAAACATTCAAATTTCCAGGTTTCGAGGGATCCTTCCAGAGATAATTTTGAGCATATGAAAGTAAAGGCATGCGCATCACATAACTAGTAGCATATTACACATATCGATATCAGTACGTAAGGGACTTCCTTATTCTTTATTATAGTGGATAGTATTCAATTACCTGGATAGATAATACTTTATCCAGTTCTTAATATACATTTATATGGTTTCCAGTCTCTTTAAGGTAGCAAATAGCTAATCCTATAGAAATATCATTTTGCAAGTGTGAAAAATTATGAGTAGGATAAACTCCTAGAGTTAAATAAAAATGTATGCATCAATATCTTGTTAGAGATTGCAAAATTTTTCTTCCTACCAGTTATAGAAATTATTGTCCCCCTATAGTTATGACAAGATGCCTCCCATTTCTCCAACCTTCCCTAATAGCATAAAATCATTTGTTTTGTTTTGTTGAATTTTAATGTCTGATGTATCAGTATGGTTTTAATTTACATTCCCCTTACTAGTGGTGATGTGGAATGTTACTTTATGTCTTTAAAAGCCATTAATAGTTGTGTGTGTGTGCGTGTGCGGGCACATATGTGTGAATGGGCAGTTTGGTCATATAGTTTTTGTGTTTCTTTTGTTAGTCTTTTTCTTAATGATTTGTATAAGTCTTCATATATTAAAGAAATTGGCTCCTATCTGTAATATGTCTTAGGAATTGCAAATATCTTCACAGTTTGCCATTTATCGTTTCATTTTGTTTATGGTGGTTTTGAAGTACAGAAAATTGGGGTTTAAGTAATTGACTTTATTGATTTTTTTCTCTTTTACGGCTCTGGCTTCTGTGACATCATTAGAAAGGCTTTCCCTACTCCTGGGGTATAAATTAGTTCTCCCATCATTACTTCCACTCCATTTATGGTCAAAATTAGGTAATTGGACTGAGGCAAGTGTCAGCACTTCTGAACATCCTACTGCTTTGCCAGTTAATTATGGCCAGCGAGCTGCAAAGGCCTGGTGCTTGTTCTGACTGAGGAAAGGAAAGGGTCCTTAATGTTTCCCATGGGACCCAGCCCCAACACTTGACTGAATCTCCTTTAAGCCCAAAGGGTCCAGCAATGAGAAGCTGTCTTATTTCAAGTCTTATTGGGGAGATAAGCGAATGCCAGATTACCCTACACTTTATCTATGGTTTGTATATGTTCTGATGATCGAGAGTGAAATATAGTTCTTTAACCTGTGATTTAGGTTTACCCATGAGCCTACACCTCACGATTTTACATGTTCTGAAGTTAACTGTGTGTTATTAATGTATATTATTGTACTAATACATAACATTGCCTTAATTTGCATTATAATGAACTGCAAAAAATATATATATTATTCACTTTTCAGAATTATTAAGATTAAAAGACATGTTGTTTTTACGTCTTTTACTTCCCATTCTTTTATTTACATCAATATAAATATAAATTGACTTTCTACATTAACATTGCTTAATATTCATTTCAACTAAGTATTTTAATCATGTAACGATGGAAGGATTAAGGTTTGACAGTAGGGTGATTCAATTATGTGCAATTTTGTACAATTATTGCCTAGAACTTGTGCAAGTGTGGCCTCAGCACTGGTTTCCTCATCTTCAAAATGTGGATCATAATAGTACCCATCTCAGAGGATTGTTGTGAGGATGAATGAATTAAGACTTATGAAGCACTTAAACTAATTTATGGCCTACATTAAGACTTTAGTAAATGCTAGTGATCATTTTTTATATTTTTACATTCCAATTATGAAATGCAGATTCAGATAATTTGGTAGAGGGTGAACATGACTGCTAGACGGCTTATACTCTGTACACTATTCGTTCCATATGAAGGTACAATTTTAGTCATTTTCAGATATCACCAGATCACAGCAACTGTTTTGTTTTTTTTTTAAACTCTGAGACTGTATCTATTTCCTCTGGATGATCAAGACAGCTGAACATCTAATCCATTCATTCTGGCCCTCATTGTGATTGAAACAGCTGAATCAATCATGCAATGATTTGCTTTGATCATTAAGACAGCCAAAATGAAAGCATTGGCCATGCCGCCTAAGGTCCATTTATTTTGGAAATTACTTTTGACAGGTAAGACATAGTCCCATATTGCCTTCCTGACATTTCACTGATATCTTGTGTGGCTTCTGGTAGCATATTTATCATTTAGCTAATACACTTTTTGTTATCATTTGTTCTCTGTTATCTTAATAAATGTAAACAGATGATTCATGGGGGTGATTCATTCAGAGCCATTTTGCTACAGATGGCCTGAGAAACAGCAGAGGAGGTGGCATTCTGTGCTTTTGTTGCTGACGGGTGTGATCTAAAGGATGGGCATAGTTCAAAGAGAGCAAAGTGAAGTAGTTCAGCAGAAGAGATGGATTTCATATGCATACACAGTGACAGGTCTAAGATTTTCAATCTATAAAGATTTTGTTTGAAGTGGGTATGATTAAAGGTGATAAAATTATGCCATTGCTAGTATGAACATGAATTTGATCCGAATGAAGGAACTTTTTAAGGAATTGCAGAAATAATTGTGTCAGAAATAATTATTTAACGAATCTTGTTTATCGGTTTTTATCCTGATATTTACTGTGATATTCCATTAATAGTACTGACAAGTATTATTGAAAAAAGAATATCCTATGCAAAGTGATACAAATTCCTGGACTCGGAAGACCACCAATTTTCTACACACACACACACACACACACACACACACACACACGCACGCATGCACGCGTGCACGCATGCACAAGATCAAGTAATCAAAAATGCTTGCCACCACACTTTCATTTTATATGTTGGACAACTGTTAAGAATGAAATGCAATGAATCTTAGCTTTTAACTCTTTAATATCTCCTAAGGAATTCCACATCTCTGATAGATCAGTAGGCCTGGGGTATGATTCTTAGCTAAGGACAGATTTTAGCAAAACGATAAGCCCACAGAGAAAATTGCTCAGAATCTCTGGGGACATGTTTCTTGTTTGTTTGGCACACAAGCTTATGGTTTGAAACAGTTGAAGAGCATGACACCAACCCATTGTAAGTAACATTTAGCATGTAGATTTAGTCAAGGGAATACCGGAAACATCTATGTTGGGAATGATGGGATGGGGAATAAGGATGAGAATCCTTTGGCTGTTTTTCTTTGAGCAGTGACTTCTGTCTCAGTGGGAGAATTAAAAATAGTGATCAGCTTTGCAAGTAGTCAAATCACATGGCAATCCAGAAAGAGAGCTACACAAGACTCGTGGCCATTTATTGATACTTAAGCACACATGGGGCGCTTGGGTGGCTCAGTTGGTTAAGCCTCTGATTTCAGCTCAGGTCGAATCTCACAGTTGTGGGTTCGAGCCCCGCGTCAGGCTCTGTGCTGACAGCTCAAAGCATGGAGCCGGCTTCAGATTCTGTGTCTCCTTCTCTCTCTGACCCTCCCCCTCTCATGCTCTATCTCTCTCTGTATCACAAATAAATAAAGCATTTAAAAAAATTTTAAAAAGTTAACAAAAGCACACATAGTTTGTGATCACTGTAAATAGGACCCTTAATAATGATGTATACTTTTTTTGTACTTTCTTTCATAATGGCCATTTATGGAATGTGTGAAAAGGTTAACTTGTAATTTCTTATCAACCTGACTTTAACTTTTAAAAATTGGAATTCAGCCTGAGATGTTAACATATTAGCTGAATTTATGGTCCAAGTGGGCATTCTTATTTTTAAAAATGTGTTTGGCACTATTAATAATCTTGAGGTTATTTAGAATTTTAATATTGTTTTTAAAGATAGAAGTCAAATACTGAAAATGGTGAGATATATTTGCAAAATTGGAAACTTAATTGAGTAACTTTGGAGGAGATTTGCCATACTTAGAATCAAGAGTTATCTCATTATGCAGCATAGTCCTTGTTTTGTCATTTAGTTATTTGGTACTGGTTGTTGCTCTTTAATGGTATGCCTGTGTGTGCAGGTGCGTACATGTGTGTGCACGTGCACGCACACATATGGAGCTTTGTAGTGATCCTGAATATTCTTTATTAATTTTATTTTTGTGTATTTTATATTTTTGTGACTATAATGAATCATTGTCTTTGTAATCTTGACATTTTCATTATTTAGTTTGAAAACATTCTTATATATTCTTACACATCGTCAGCTAATTCTTGTAGATTGCCACCTAAGTGCTCATATCATCAGAAAGTGATAGTTTCGACATTCATTTCTAAATATCTATCCTTAATATATTCTTTCCTTCAGAGTGCATTGGATAGCACTTTCGAAGAACACAAAATAATAATTGTGATAACATATTTTTCTTTGTGAATTTAATAATACTTTCTCACTTATAAGTTGATGTTGCCAATTTATGTAATAGGAAATAGCCACTTTAAATCACATTAAGTCCTTTTTTTTTTTTTTAAACTTCTCTCAGCACTGTTCTGTTGTAGAATAGCTACTTAACAAAATTCCCACTGTTTGGCAATGTCATAGAAGGGACTTTTTAGGTAGATTCTCCATCATTTAGAAATTTTTACTTATGTACTTTTCTGTTAATTCAATAAAACTACCAATATTTTTCCTTATTGAATTTTTATTTTCTATAATGCTTATTTAGTTTTGAGGGAGAGAGAATGAGCGTGCATGAGCAGGGGAGGGGCAGCAAGAGAGGGAGAAAGAGACTTGCAAGCTGGCTCCATGCTATCCACACAGAGCTCAGTGTGGGGCTAGATCCCACAAACTGTGAGATCATGACCTGAACCAAAATCTAGATGGCACAGGACGCTTAACCAACTGAGTCACCCAGATGCATTCCTTATTGAACCTTTATATTCAAGTTTGGAGTTTGATATAGCCAACGTTATAAACAATATATAGACATCATTTTGGTTAAATGTTTTTTAATTATGAAGAACAATGATAAGCCCACATTTGTTTTAAGTAATTGTTCTGTCATTTAACATCTACATCTATTCATTTGTGAATTACAATTCTTTTATGATATTTATTATACATTGTTCTTATTTCTCATTTTTCCCATTATAGCAATAATGTTTTTAGGCATAGTCTTTAATAAATTAATAGAGAGGTGTACAGACAGCATAGTGACTTCTCTTGGTGTCATTGCTCTGTGCGTTACAATAGATGCTTATGGTCTTCCACTTTCTTTTGGTATAAAAAATATTACTGATCAGTAGATTTGAGTACTATAATTTAACATGGCTACTTTAAAATGGTTCTGTCATATTCTTACATCAAAAAGAGACTTGGTTTACAACTAAGTGTTAGGATAGGAGGAAAAAAATTATTTTAATTTTAAATGGCAAACAATTATTTCACTGTAATTTCTTGACTTAGTCTCAGCTCTAAGTTGTTAACGATTATTTATCATAGTCAGGAAGCTTCTATGTTAGAGTTTTCAGTTGACACTCTTAAATATGAGTGTTTTCCATGCTCTCTAAAGGAATTCTTTTTTTAAAAATGTTTATTTATTTTTAACAAAGAAAGAGAGGGAGAGCGTGTGAAAGTAGGGGAGGGCCACAGAGAAAGGGACACAGAGGGTCTGAAGTGGGTTCTGCGCTAAGAGCTGGGAGCTTGATGCAGGGCTTGAACGGATGAGATTGTGATCTGAGCTAAAGTCAGATGCTAAACCAACTGGGCCAACCAGGCGCCCCTTGCTAAAGGAATTATTAAGTGGTAAATTTTATAAAGAAATTTGGGTAAAGCCCTGAAAGAGGACCAAACTCTTTTACAAGTAAAATAAGGAAATAGAAGCATTTCTAGGTAATGGTTTACACGAATCAGTCATAAAATACATTTCACTGATATTTAACAGAATAAATGGGGTCAGTTGGTTTAAGCAGCATTGTTTGTTCAATGCATATTTTATCTTTTGATCCTACCAGATTTTCACGTCACTAATTTCTCTAAAATAGGTTTGGTCTAACCCAATTGGAATGATTTAGTTCAACTACAAAAATAGGTGAAGTAATTTAAATTTTCAAGTGCTTAAAAAAGGTTTTAAGTCACAGTATGGAAAATGTCATCCCTAAGATTGTAATTAATTAGACTCTTGCTTTTCTAAGACAGGAATAATTTTAGTTTAAAACCTGAATATATGACTATGGTTTTAAAAATGTTTAATTTGGCTGTCTTGCTACATTGAGATGTAGAAGATTAATATAGCAGTTAGAAATACAATGAAATGTGCATTTCCCGGTCGATTAAATGTGGGAATTTATAATTTGTTACGTTGATACAATTTCTTAGACATATTGTTTGCATAAAACTATGAGTGTATCATCTCCCTGTAGAATTCTTACCTAGAAAGTACTGTTTTATAATGCAATAGCAAGCATCCATTGTAGGAAATCTAGCAGACAGTGTTGTAATGTGAAGCATTTAGGCCACTGTGTCATAGCAGTTTCTTAATTTTCTTTCTCCATTTGGAAGCATTAATAATGCTGCTTATAAACCCATGGTACTGAATCACTGTCTTTTAAGAATGTCATGTTCAGGTGTTTTGTCTGCCAAGTTGTAAATCTCATCATCTCTGAGTGCTGTTCTGTGTCTTTACTCGTCTTGGTGTATTCTTGGGGTAATTTGCTTTTCTATTGATTGTCCTTTGTTTCATCTTGAAACGAAAAATAAGACATTTGGAGAATATTATTAAATACATAATTTTTGGTGACAGTACTCACGGAGAAAACAATATTTTGGTACCTTGAAATGTGGGAATTGAGGGGGATGATTCTAATGGAAGAATCTCTGCTGTAAGTAATGAAAAAGGTGGATGACAAAAACATCTGTTTAATATAGAATAGGCTTTGATTTGTTTTTTTGGCTTCACTCTGTTACAACAGTCAGACTGAAAATCCACAAATCCCACTAGTAAAACAAGTTGAATGTATTGTTTATAAGGTTTTAGTGGGGAGTGAGGCTCGCTCAGTTGGTAGAGCATGAGAATCTTGATCTCAGGGTTGTGAGTTCGAACGCCTTCTTGAGTATAGAGATTACTTGAAAAGGTAATAGCTAAAGCTTTACTTGGGGACAAAAGCTTCACTCTAGCCTTTTTAGGTCTATGTCATTTATTTTGGGAAACACTTATTTTGGGAAATTTGGGGGAAAATACTTATTTCCATAATTAATATAGGATAGGGAAAACTTACTCTGCACTAACAATTCATTATCAAGTGATTATCATATTCTTACACAACTCTTTAAAATATTTTCAGGGCATGTTTTTAAATATCAAGTCCATAAGTGACTTCTATGAATTTAGCTACTTCAGTTGAAAACCAGGCCAATTTCTAGATCAGCTCAGTTGGGCAGTTCATTGATAGTCCCTGTTCTGTGTCTTCTCTCAGAAAAATATGAATGCATTTAATAACGTTTGCTTTTTAATACTTGGATTATACTTTTCAAAGAAATTAGCTTCTCTCCATGTTAATAATTATTTTGATCATTAGATTGTTTAAGCTCCCTGATGATGAAATTAATACAAATTGGAGGTTATAATATGATTGCAGAAGTACTAGAGATATATTTCAAACAATCACATACAAAAACCTCACTTTAATGTTCTTTTGTTTTCTACATTCATTTACCTTCTCAAACAGTTTCCTCTTCTGCTGCTCCTCTCTTACTCCATCTAGTTATTTCTTCCTTCTGCTCCCTCAAACTCTGATTTCCTGTGAACTTCCTTCTGTAAATATACCCAAGCTTTCCCACCCCAAACCACTACCTCAACAACAAAATACATCCCTATATCCTGTAATCCATGCTCTTATCTCTCCCTTTCCCTTGTGACCCTCCCTCCCTTCCTTCACTAGGATTTTTCGAAAGTTTGGTATATAGTCTAGTTATTTGTACTTATTAACTTCCATTTTCAAGGAAAACTATCATGTGGTTTTCAATCGCTTTGTAACTCTTCTTATTCAGCTCGCTAGCGTCCTTCTATTCCCAGTATATAAACAACCACATTCCAGTCATCTTTCTGGACCTCTGTACTCTATTTTGCACTTCCATAATATTATTTCCTGAGGTCCTGTGAGATTCATCCCCTCATATAAGACTACTGTTCTTTCAGCTTACCCCAGAATCGGTGGTTGCTAAAGTGTTGGAACTTATCATTTTGCTTTGTTGTTGTTTTATTTTGTTTTATGTGTTTATGTTTTACTCTACACACTCTTCCTGATTCAACTTATTTAGGATCATAATGTCAGATACGATTCTGGTTTCCAAATTTCTCACTTCCTCAGACCTTCCCAAGTGATCTCAGAATTTTTTGCAACTGACTGCCTATTAGTCATTTCCAGCTTATTTACCATAAGTATATAAATTATAGGTAGCATATATGGGACATGTACTGTATACCCAGCCCAGTACGAAGTCTGTATGTTGTATTTCATTCATCCCCAAAAACAATTCTAAGAAAATACCCCATACTGAACTCATCTGTATAATTAAACCCCTTTTTCCTCCAGTTGTTAGCACAACCATTTACGTGGTCATCTAAGCTAAAAAACTGGGAGTAAGTGTTTGCTTTTCCCTTGCTGCACTCTTCTCTTATGCCCCACATCTAATGAAAAATTAAAATCTGCTTAATGTATGAGTTGATTGTTAAACAATTTCATCCTTTTTTTCATCCTTATTTTCACTGCCCTATATTAAGCCCTTATTATCACTCATCTGGACAATGATAATACCACTTTCGTCGATATCCCTTTGAAATCAACCCCGTACAGAGTGTTTGCCTGCCTATCAAGAAGGGAAATCTGATCACTTCATTTGCTTGTTTAAACATTTGGTTTCTCATTACCTACAGGATAAAGTCCAAGATCCTTACATATGATAGGAGGCTGTCTTTTATCTTGCCCCTGTTAGACCTCGGGCCTCCTCACCAGTCATCCCAGGCCTCCCTCCTCAGTCTGTAGTGAACATTAACCGTTTATCACTCTGAATATACTACCTTGTTTGTCTTATGCTTTTCCTGGGGTTGCACTCTATACCTAGGGGACCGCTTCCTACTTTGTATTCACTGTTTTACTACTGTGCTCAGGAAGTACTGCCCCAAGATATTTTTTTCTTACCTAACTTTCTGGTTCATTTGAGTAGCTTTGGTGTCACTCTTCTGCGCTTCAAATTCTACGGAATACTAAAACACACCTATTGCATTGACTTGCTACCTAGTGTTGTGTGGTCAAGACCCAGATTGTGTCCCTGTTTGTCTTTGTGAATCTGGCTCTTAGTACAATGTTAATGTTTACTTCATAGTTGATAAATGCTAGTTAAATAAGTAAACAAATGAAGTCATGAGTGAATTAGTTATCCTCAAGCATCGCTATTTAGCAATTAGAGGAAGATGCCAGATAGTTCACGAATAAAGGAGTAAGAGAAGCTGAGGTCTCTGTTGCTCAGTGATTTTTGCTGTGATCTGCTAGAAAGGTGGGACTTACATGCACCTGCGTAAATATCTGGGCTTGCACAAAGGAACAGAGGATGTATCAAAGAAAATATTTTGAGTTTAAGCAGGAAAAGACTACAGAGAAAGGTTAGTGAGTGAGACCAGAAATTTAAGAAGTATCTAACATTAAATTGTCTCTGAGCTATTGCATGGGAAAATAAGAATCTATTTCAGCTGAATAAAAGGGTATATGAGATTCAATGAGGGATTGCTTTTTTTTTATTATTTTGAAAATGTAAAACAACTTCAAAGGTAGAACAAATAGTAAAATTAACTGTGTGTATCTATTAAGCCTTAACAAGTATCAGTATTTTACCAAAGTAGTTTCATGTATCATCATCTGCCTCTCTTACCCCCTGACACATACTACACACATTTAGTGAGCGGTTTTGGGTAGCGAGTTCTTGGAGGACAGTAAGCTAAGTGAAGTAAGCCAGTCACAGAGGAAAAATACTACATGTTTTCACTTACATGAAGTAACTAAAATAGTCAAACTCATTGGAATGGAGCAGAGTGGTGGTTACCAGGGGTTGGGAAAGTGGAAGAGGAAGCATTCTTGTTCAACAAATATGAATTCAGTTATGCAAGATAAGTGAGTTCTAGAGATCTTTTGTACAACATAGTTCCTGTAGATAACAACCAGTATCATACACTTAAAATTTTGTTAAGAGGGTAGATTCCATGTGCAGTGTTCCTGCCTCAGTAACGCAACAAAGGGGACAAGAGGAACCTTTTGAAGGTGGTAGATATATTTATTACCTTGGTTGTGGTGATGTGATGATTTCATGAGTATCTGCATATGTCCAAACTCATCAAACTGCATACATTACATATGTCCACTTTTTGGGTATCACTTACACTTCAATAAAGCTACTTACGAATAAATAAATTCTCCCTGGTAGTCACTTTCTGATGGGTTGGATAATCTGGTGTCTCCTCTGTATTATGAACACCTGAAAATTTGTGTTGTGTATTTTATTAGCTATTTAACAAAGACAGTAGGAAACACAGAGAAATAGCAGAGTAGAGGCAAATCCATTAGGTTGTCTCTCATATGCAGTTTACATTCTAAATAAATATTAAAGAAAAACAAACTATTATCTGCAGAATGTTTTTACTCATCTATCTAAATATTTATAGAAGCACTTGTAATATCATTTTAAATATGAGTCAGCATTGGTATTTGTGTTACCAAAGCTGTAGAAGTAATTGCTGTTGTTTATAATCAGATTTGCTCATGTGTCAGAGAAGCACTTTGTCAATAAATGTGGCTTTAAAATTAGAATCCAGGGTTGCCAAGCGGAAGTTGTAGAGTGGTGATCCAACAGTAGATATCCCAGCCACATTCTGAACCTCCTTCTAGATTTATATTCTGGAAATGTTCTGTCAGAAATTCATGAGAAAGGGTTTCAATACTTTTTGCCCCTATTAATTAAAAGAATGACCAAATGAGTCATTCAATCTGGACTTCCTTTTTATTTAAATCAGAGATTCTGGATTATGATTGCCAGGGTGTCTTCTAGCATATGGGCATGCCGCCTACATCTGTATTCCAAGTCGTGAAGTAATAAAGTAAGCAACGTCCATATTGTCAGTGAAAACGGCAATATCAGGAGAGAGGTCTTGGCAGTGGTAGCCGGGTGTTGCTCTCTCACAATCTGGTCTTGCAAAATGGAGGGGCAGATCTTTTAATCACTTAAAAAGGACCAAGAGACAATGATATATAAAAGAAAACTAGGACTGAGTGCATGACTGAATCAGTCCCCAGCCATCAAGGCTGGATTTGGTTTTTCACTTTTAATGGAAATTGGCTGATGATGAAACAAATCTGCACTTAGATTCGCATCACTTTTATTTTACACAACTGCATCATGTTTATGGAGATTGAGTAGAAAACTGTAAAGTCTACCACGAATCTGTTTATTCATCCTGCCCAATGTCTCCTCTTTAAAGGTAAAGGATAGTGTTCATAAATTAAATAATGGTAACTAATATTTCTGTATTTCCATTGTGGAGTATGTTCACACAGGTAACTATCTGGCTCTTGTTTACACATAAAAACAAGACATACAACCCACTTCTAAGTAGAATCTTTCCCTCCAAGATGAGTTAGAACTCTTCTTAAATCAATTACCTTCTTCTTATCTCATGAGGGAGCTTTATGGTCTTTTTATTAAGAGTGAAAGCAGGCACAAAAATAAGGACCACCCTAGGAAAATTATAGAAGCTAAGATCATTAGCTCTTGATGACATAGTCATATTCATGTTGTCATAGATCTCTCTTCGTGTTGGGGGGAAGAGCATGTAAACACTGTTAGCTCTTATTACCTACTACATAGATGGTTATGGGCAGAAAAAGGGACCAGAAACAAACAAACAAACAAACAAAAAGATAAGACAAGATTACAAGATTAACAAGAGTTTATCCTGACCTGTTTACAGTAGATTGTGAAGGATGCTACTAGGAGGAAAGAAACCCATCAATGAAATTTAATAAGTATTCCTTTGATCTACTTGGCTTTCTAGATATATTAAGAATCATATTTGCTTCTTGAAAATGACTATGTCATCATAACTCTGTAGTTCTTAAAAAATTTTCCCACTCCATCAAGTGTTTATTGATGACTATTTCAGATACTATTCTGTGTTTGCTTGTTTGTTTCAAGAGAATTACACAATATAATTACAAATTTGTTATTCAGCATATTGTAAATGGCAACTAATATTATGTTTTTATTACACTAGTAAAAACACTAGAACATGAGTGTGCTTTCCACAGAGTGATTCCTTGTACTTCACCTGATTCTAAACACTGCTTGTGTGTTATTGAACAGTCCTTAATGCTGTCCTATGATCTACAAAATGAGTCTCTAGGAAATTATTCTACATAGTTTATGTCATAAAAAAAAGTTTATTTTGAGAATATATGAAAGTTCTTTTTCGAAGTTTAGCTAGTCGATAAACTCCCAGGTTGCAAATTTTTTTTTTTTTATTACCAAGTAATAGTTCTACAAACTTGATTTTATGTAATCTGGGATCAAGAACCTTCCCCATTGGGAAGCCACCTATTATTATAGTTGAAAGAATACAAGGCACTGAGTTTTCTGACATGGTTCATGTCTAACAAGCTGTTTGACCTTTGCCAAGGGCAGGAGTTTGGTCATCTAGAAAATAAGGAATATAGTTTAGAAATATTCTGAGATCCCTTTAAAGTTACAGCATTCCTTGATTCTTGCATACACGAGTGATCAAAATCATGAAATAGTGTATTTAGGATTCAATATTGGTAATTTCTTTGTAATTAAATTCATACACCTATCTTTTCCCCCCTAGTACTTGATGGACACATTTGTTTTAGGGTTAGTATGGTAGGATGAAACTTGTCTGCCAGTAAATTATTGTTCTTATGCTTGGATGCATGCAACATTTTCCTAGGTCATTAAACACACATTTTCAAATGAAGACTACAGTAATAAATTAATGTATTCTAGCGGTGCAATCTGTTCCACTGACCACCTTTTGCCCTATTGGAAATTCTCTGGAGCTTGTTAAAAAATTGGCCCTTTAGACAAGATAAAACTACATTCTGGAAGACTTAATATGCATAACATGGAACTGAAAAATGCAACATCAGTGAAAATCAACTTGCAGAAAATGAATTTTATGCTGAGAAGAAAAATAAGTAAAATTAATGTTGCAGTCAGATTTTTTTTTAGCTACTGGATAAGCTAACTGGCCTTCCAACTTTCCATACGTAACCTACTCTGACTACAAAGCAAAATAACCTAGCTACAGAGCATGGGTTTCATTTAAATCTTTGGATGATTGTACATCAAAATGTTGATAGCATCTGGTTTTATTTTTTTCCTAAATTGAGCCTTTCAGCACCATTTGATGGTGAATTTTATGTGTCAACTTGGCTAGGCCATGACACCCAGATATATAGTCCAACACCCATCTAGACATTGCTGTGAAGGTAATTTTTAGATGAGATTAACATTTAAGTCAGTAAACTTAGAGTAAATCAGATTATCTTCTCTAATGTGGGTGGGTTTCTTCAAATCAGTTGATGGCCTTAAGAGTAAAAGACTGAAGTCCCCTGAGGAAGAAGGAATTCTGCCTCCAGACTACCTTTGGACTCAAGTTACAGAATCAACTGTTTCTTGGATATCTGGCCCACCAGCCTGTCATGCAAATTTCAGAGTTGCCAGTCTCCATATTTGCAAGAACCAATTCCTTAGACTCTCTCTTCCCATCAGTCCCTCCCTCATTTCCTTCCACACTGTCTTTGTATACACACAGTCTCTCTCTCTCTCTCTCTCTCTCTCTCTTTCTCTCTCTCTCTCTCTCACATACATGAGAGTGCATGCACACACACACCCACCTACCATTGGTTCTGTTCTATGGTGGAGAACCCTAACTAATAAATATGAGAAAGACATGATTGCACAAATACAGATTGTGAAGTATTAAAAACGATCACTGTCGCCTGCTATGTGAACTTAGATCTAGTCTCTAACTTTTGGGACTTCAGCTTTCTTAATTATTTCAGGGGATTGGAAAAGATATGTCTTTTTAAGTCTCAGACACAAAAAATTATAGCATAGCATAATAGACAACCTTTATATTCCCAGTGGAAAAAATGAATAATATATTAACATACAGAAAGACATTCCAGTCCAAGAAAGCTAAGGAATTATTAACTATATCTTACTGTTTAAGCACAATATTGACAATAATTTCCCACAGATTCATACATGTCCTTTTCGTACCCAAGGGAAACACATCCATTGAAGTATACAGTTGAAATTAAAAAGGTCTCTTCCTATATGCTTAGTTTAGATTTATAATCACAATACGTTTGAGGTCTGTGCTTACTAGTAGTGTCAGAATTTCATTTCCTTCTTATTTTTTATAAAATAGGAGTAAAACTTAAATATATATGCACAAGTAATGAACAATCATATATTAAAATAGAGATGCATTGCTGCCCAGAGAAAGATGGCAGCTGGCAAACTTGAATGCCAGCTGCTATGTGGTGTTGCTATATAGTTACTTTAGCTGAAGGTCCTCATGATACAAAGAGTAATTTGAGGGTGTCCAACCTATAATATTTGAATATGTAGGTTGTATGTGAGATGAATATGTCAAGGGATTTGGAAAATGAGATTTCACTGTTCATATCTTTATCCCTTCTCCTCTTCTCCATGGTAGCACTTACAGTTAATTTAGTGGAACATTTTGGTGTCTGAAAAGTACAGATCCTAAACGGCCTCTACAGTCAACTTCAGCTCTTGATTCTAACGAGGTTGCTGATGAGCGAAGCACTTGTTATATAATCATTTCTCACCTTCTACACTAAACACATGCTAATACCTCTGATGGAACTCTAGCAACCTCCATAGATGTTGAAACATCACAAAAGAATCACTATTTTTTCCTCAGGAACTATTAATTTCTGTCTAAGACTCCTGATATATTATGGCTTAAAAAAAAGACAAATTACAGTTAAAACTATTTTTGAGAAAGATGTTTCTGTAAAGGCTCAATAAACAAAATGGCCATTGAAGCAATAACGTGCTAGTTAACACACTAATTATAAAATGTAATGTGCATTGTATATTTATCACAGAATTATATAAGATTTAAGGAGTAATGTTTAAAAACTAACTAGCCTTTCCTGAATCTGTTACTCCAGCAGAATTCCTTGATGTCAGATGATGCAGTTTCTAGAAAATTTACTTTGGCTTGGACCACTTCCTTAGTGAATTACAGCTGACTTAGGACTTACCAGAGAAAATAGAAACTATCCCAGCCCTGTGACTGTACTGCAAACAGGGGCACGAGTGTGCTGATTCACAGATTCTTAGATCTCCTCGATAGTAGGTGTCCTTTGCTAAATGTAGAATGTTTTCTGCCAGTAGGAACTCTAGTAAAGTGATCCTTGTGGATACTTCCCATTTTTCAAAATCTTAGCAGGAGTCATCATCCCTTTTATTTAATAAAAATCCTTGGGATATGACAGATTTAATTAAAGCATCGAGGTCGAACAGTATCAGCACATTTTATATGTGATGATTGTCTCAGAGAGAATATCATTTTGCAGTTGATATCCAAATCAGAGTTGCATGAAGCCACAGCCTCTTGAATTTGAAACAAAGCTGACATGTGATCATGTTGAATTTAATTTTATCAGGTAGGGCCTCGGTTAAACACCTTATGTGAAGACACCTTCTAGGAGTGCATGTACTGGTCTCTTTCTTCATGATGATGTGATTCAAGAGACTAAAAAAAAAAGAAAAAAAAGGACAGCAGAAAATACCTTTTGCTTCTCTCTGTTTTCTAGAGAATTGATCGCCAAGCCTTTATGAATAAGAATACTAACTCTTTGAAGAAAGACCTATGTGACTGTCTCAGAATAAATTTCTGTTGGACCTGGGACATTTCTGATTTCTCTCCTGAGAAAAATTTTAGTCCACCTGTCATCAGTTACTCTGGTTTACATATTTTGCTTCTGGACTCTTTCTTTCTTTTTCAAGTTCAGCAACTCTTCTAAATCAGGGCTCATTTGATGAGTAATATCATCTGGCTAGAGACCATTTTGCTACAGGCCATATTTTCTGCTGACATCAAACTGGTTTGGCTTCCTTTGTGTACTCTCCTTCTTACTATTAGGCTGGTAGTTTTTAAGCATTAGAAATGCCTCTGTGAGTGTGAATGGAAACTGTATAAGTCTGCTTTTTAAAAAATGCAAAATGTTTACCTGTATTCATTCTGTATGCATTTGAAAAGTTCTTGTCTTGTTAGAATGATAGCTTTAAATGGGGTTAATTTGAGTTTTATAGAAAAAAAAAACATTATTCAGAAAAGAATTTTAACAGAGGGTGGAAAAGTGAGATGCAAAATGTAAGTGAAAAGAGCTTTATGAAGGAATTGAAACTCACTTCTGAGATGGAATAACTATCAGGCGTTAAGTGCCTGAGCCAGAGGTAAAGGGGAGTAAAGAACAGATTAAGGAATTTACATGCTTTGCCTAATAAAACAATAATCAATAAGAATAATTACTATACTCAGCTGTTCTTTAGTAAGAGGTTACCATGTGCATGCCTATGTGCATCATTATACTCTTTGCTTAGTTTAGGCTCTCCTGATCCTTACAAAAAATATAGGGGTACTATTATCCCTACTAAACCTTCTTTCAGGGAATCTAAATAAGTTGCCCAAAGTCATATACCTTCTAGGTAGCTCAATCAGGACTTGAATCTGGCTTTATTTGATTCCAAGCTTGTTTTCTCATAGCTTCTATCATATCCTGACTTCCATCGTTATCAACTACAGTTCCAAATAGTGTCATAAGCCAACCTTTGCACTAAGCATTACAAGTCGTTGTTGTCACTGTTCAAAATCTGCCGTGAATAATGCAGAAATCAATGCATCCTTCCTAGTTGTACCTTTCATGTTGACTTTATCTCAAATGGGGTAAAAGAAATCTCAAAAACAGATAAAATTATTTTAAGAGAGTGGAAGATAAAGAGCATTGATAATATATGCCTTTTGCCACAGACAACTATACTTCTTGCTGCTGAATAATGTGAAAATTTAGAAACCCTATCATAATCATGTTGACTGATTTACTTAATTCAACAAACTTATTTTTTAATGTACCCACAATGTGCCAGAAAGTGTTCTGGGAATAAGGAAGCAAAAATGAAAAATTTCTCATTTGTGTTCTTAATCCGCTAGTGTAATACAGCCTCGTGGAATTCAGCAAGTGATGTCTCTCATTAATGTGAATGAATAATAAATGTGCAGATTTCTATTCCAAAGTTTGGAATAAAAGTTAATTACTATCCACTTACTCACTTAATTGATTCATCTTAGTTGGATAGTCACTAAGTGAAATAAATGATGGGTCCATGAGAGCATAAGATACTGAAATGCTGTCTGGTCTCATAGTCGTACTAATCACGAAGAAGATACACATGAGCACATATGCTCACAAGTGTTGTGGCAAAGTTTATGAGGAGCAGAAGGAATACTCTGGAGGAATGCTGGTAGGGGTCTACCTTAAAGGTGGTAGTTAGGGGAAACAATCTCTAGGGAGGTTACAGGTACCTGAGACACACAGGAGGAGAATGGATTAGGCAGATGTAGCTGAAGATGAGTGTGCAAGGTGGATGGTGACTGGTCTGGGGGCAGGAAAGAGCTATTCACGTTTGTAGACAATAAGGGAAATGATGTAAGCTGAGGCTGGCAATGTAGGCAGGGCCGGACCTGAAGGTCAACACAGAACATATCCTTTTGTAGGTTTTTATTGCCCAGAGGACAGCTTAAAGGAACAGACAGCAGTCTTTCTGCCACTTAATTGTATATGGATGATTTTTACCATTTGTTAAATTACTGGAGGTAGCCTATTTGCCTTCAGTTACTTATTAAGGATATTTGTTTAACTTTTTCTCTGTTCTTTATTTTACCCTTACATCTTATACTTATCAGTAAAGACATAGGGTAGTAAGTTATCTTGAATTTCTAGGTAATTTATATATTATAAATATTTGCTCGTCCAGTGAGAAATCTTTGAACTAGGATATTTTCTGTATTTATGGGGATTGTGAAACTGATGGGAAAATGTAGTAATGAGGATCTGAAGAGCTGAAAATGCATCAACAAAAAAATCGTTTTAAGTCATTGTCATTATTTTTAAAAGTTCTCCTTTAACACAAAAGGCTAAATCTTCACAATTGAAGACATGTCAAAAGTAGCTTGATTAAAGACAGCAGTATTGCCTTTTTGCCGTTAGAATAAAAAGACTGAATTGTTACTGAAAAGCCATGAAGTGCAGAACTCTGGAATTTGTGGTGAAAGGAAATTGAAAAAGAACAGAACATTTGGATTCATGTTTCATGAAATAATTTGTGTGACAGAATAGGAAGGCCTTCTGAAGGAAAATTGACATAATTTTTTCCTAAGACTAGGAAAGGCCAGATAAATATGTCACTGTTAACAAATGCACTATTGTACATGAACAAAGCATATTCTATTAAATTTGTAAATATTAATTTTCAATCATTGGAAAATATTTACATGTATTTTTTCAAGTATATGCACTTGAGCTCCCCTCCTCTTTGTTCCCTCTTACACTGGTTTCCTTTTAATTTTGGACAGACGTAAATTGGATCAGAATGAGGAGGGCAGAAATGATTCTTAACCCATGGGGATGTTGATTCTTCAGGAGAAAACATGTATCATGATATGCATACGGAGCATGCAATATGTAGTCTTCCTGTAGTTATTTTCTTGTATATAAAGTCTAGGGGTGCCTTGGTGACTCAGTAGTTAAGCGTACAACTCTTGATTTCAGCTCAGGTTGTGATCTCGCAGTCTTGAGATTGAGCCCCATGTTGGGCTTTATACTGAGGTTGGAACCTGCTTGTGATCTCTCTCTCTCTGTCCCTTTCCCACTCTCCCTCTGTCTCAAAATAAATAAACCTTAAATAATTAAGTCTAAGTTTCTTAGACTTTAGGGATGGTGAATAGAACTTTTCCACCAGATTATAGAATGAGAGTTCACTACTAGTCCACTCAGTGGGTGTTCAGGAACTATGTTTTTGTGTCTTTGTTTTCCCCACAGCTTCCAATATCGATTTGGTGTATAAAAGATCCTCAAGAATATTTGATGGGTACAAGGAAATTGGCACAAACAACAGGACCAAGACTAGAGAAACAGAATCTCTAGATTTTTTATTTATGCAGTTTAAGGATGTTGTAGTGGATGCTACTGGCTCACCACCTACATCTCCTTTACACTGACTGCTTCTGTCCATGTCCAGGGCTTACTTCTATAAATATCTGTGACTCTTTCTCTGGCCCCATGCTTGGGCTGTGCATGTAGGTACCCTGAGATTGGTTGAAATTAGCAGGTCCACAAGTAGTTCTCAACTAATGCTAGACATTTGTTTTGTTTCCTTAGAATGGATCTGATGTGTAATTATACGTCAGCTGCCTTCCCTCTCTGGTAGAATAACTCTGAGGTTTGTGCCACATAATGTCCTGGAGAGTCCCAGAGGGACTGATCTATAGTCTACAATGACACTCTATCCACTCTTGAAAACACATACTGTCTTCCTTTATTTCTTCGACTGAATTCTCCACTCACCTAAACATGATGGCACTTGAAAACTTCTCAGGCTATGCTTCTGGAGCAAGGGACAGGGACCAAGATTCCTGGAGTATTGGACTAGCCACAGATGCCTGCAAAAGTTTGTTGAAAGGAATTGAATTATGTTGAATTTAATTTAATTTAATTTAATTACCCTGCAAACTCATTTCTCTGGGCTAAATCCAAATACTCATTATATGCTATCATGAGAGCTCAGGGAGACAGGGTGGGGCATCCTATTATTAAGAATCTGTTGACAATTCATGAACAATATTAACTAGATGGTGATATAGAATCTAAAACCTATTACATGTGAAAAACTACCACTTGAGAGAGAAAAAGAAATCTTAAGAACAGGGACATCTGAGCAGGTAAAATGACTTTACAAATGAAATGTAATAGAATTAAACAGAAATATCGTAAAATGCAGACATAAGCAGTCATGTACATTTCCATATGACTTGAAATTTCCACTATATATTAATTGACGTTTACAGATTTAAAAACTAAGTTATGTTCCATATAACTTGTAAAAAGAAAAAAGTAAAAGAAGGCAGAGGGGATGAACTAGGTTAACTAGCCTGAATTATGTTCTTAGCGGGCCAGATAGATGAAGTTTCACTATAATTAAAATCATATTTTAAAGAAAGATCAGAAAGTAATTTAGATTATATGTAAGTATCTGTATGACAGTGAGAGACAATTTTTTTTTTATATTTTCAAAAGGAAAGGGTACTAGAGCAAAATTTGTAGCTATCAAATCAGAAAGTTGTGGTGGTGGCATTCTGCCTCTGGACTTCTGGTTTGAATGATATGAGAGCTATTCTGTTCAGCAGTTATTTGTAGCCATTTTATTATAGTTATAGACCAGTATGTGAGGCTCTCTGGACTAGCTGAGGTTCTTGGCAAGGCAAACAATGCATAGATCTAGCCACGGCTGAATGGAATAATTCCGGAGTAGGGATCACAAGGTCTGGTGTAGACTCAACCTGTCAACAAGGAATGATTTAAGTGAGTAAAAAGTCAGTATCCTACATCTTTAATCGCTTTATGTTGTATCCACAGTGATCTCTTCCAAGAATGAGTTCTATTACCATTTTCACATATCTAACAAACATTTAGCTAACATACTTTTTTAAATGTTTATTTTTTTGAGAGGGAGAGATCGCAAGCAGGGGAGAGACAGAGAGGGAGTCACAGAATTCGAAGCAGGCTCCAGGCTCTGAGCTGTCCGTCAGCACGGAGCCAACGTGGGCTTGAACTCATGAACTGTGAGATCATGACCTGAGCTGAAGTCAGACGCTTAACCAATTGAGCCACCCAGGCCCTGCCATTTTTGGGGGCAAATTACTTGGGTAAGTTACTTAACCTCTCTAAGGTTCAGTTTTTGTAGCTTTATAGTAGAGATAATAGCATCCGTCTTATAGGATTATTATAAACATGAATGATTAAACAGAAAATCCCTAATTTTTAGCTAGGCATGACCTACATAGATACTGAGAAAGTTAAGAAGTATCAAATACAACAGTGCAAAATATAAGTACTAAAGAGTTTCATTGGAGTGAACAAGTTGTTCTCTGCCTTAAAGGAATTTGCCTCTAATCGTACAGATAATATGTACACTAAAATAATACATGAGTAGACTCAACTTGACAGAAAATAAAGAAATTGCTGAGTGCGGGCTAACTATGAAATCCTTTAGCTTTCAGATTGGATCACTTTATATTTTCAGTTCTGTTCCAGCATTCTGGGAGCATTATAAAGACCTATTTATAGAGATAGAAGAATGGACTGAATCCAAAAGTTGTAAAAATTCTATTCCATTAGGCAACAGATAGCTGTAGTGGATCTTAGCTAGAAATCATTTCCCCTCATTCAGAATAAGGATTCTATTTTGTTTATGTTTTTTCAATTTGAGTAACTATCTCAATAGGCATACGCATGTGTGTGAGTGAGTGGGACTGACAAGTTGATATAAAATTTTAATATAAGGGTAAGAAACCAAAAATAACCAAGGTAAGTCTAAGAATAGGAATTAGGTGGAAAGCCTTGCCTGGTCAGAGATGAACACTTACTATAATGGTATAGTAATGAAGATCGTTATGGTTCTGGGCAGACCAATCAAGGGGCAGAAAAGAGAGCCCAAAATAAGACTCAAGACAAATGAAACTTGATTTATGGCAGAGCTGATATTATAGGTTGGGAAGAAAATATCATCTTTTTAGTAAAAGTGCCAGCACAATGGATGCTCAATAAGGAAAATAATTTAAAAAAAAGATACTTATTCCACATTCTACTAAGACAGATTTCAGATAGATTAAAGATAGATAGTTTCAGATAGGTTAAAGTCCTAAATGTGAAAAGAAAAACTATAAATATGTAAAATAATATGAATGAATCTTTATGACTTTGAGATAAAGACCATATAAAGAAAATATCACTAAATTTGACATTAAAATTAAAATCTTTAGTATATCAAAAAGGCATCATAAAAAATATGACAGCAATCACAGCGCATGTGATAAAGGATTAGCATCCAGTATATATTGAAGTCTCCCACATGAGGGGCGAGGACACAAATAGCCTGATAATAAAGTGGGCAAGACAGTCAAGGAGGCCCTTAATGGAAACCAAAACCCAAGTGATCAGGAAACACGCATACAAATGCTCAGCTCATTTACCCTCAGGGCCAGCTGCCATACTCCCTGCAGCATTCGTGGGCTTGAGACAGGAGTGCTTCAAAGTGGCCTTAGGTACTTAGGATCTGTCACCTCCACTTGAGCATCCAAGGCACTGACTGCTCCTGTTTCCACTGGGTTGGGGCCAGGGTCATGACCAACCACTACTCATAGCCACAGGCCCTTGCCATATGCCTAGTGGTGCAGTGTATGAATGATGCAGTCCTGGGAACATTTGGTTGTGGGACTTTGGAATCTGGGTCAGCTCTGCCCCATACCCTGGTCTCCTAAACTCCTGATCTCATAAACTCCAAGGTGGCATCTGTGATTCACCTGTCAGCTGAGGGTCTGACAGCCTGAGGCTTCCTAGATTCAATAAGGACTTACATTCCTTCTCTCTTTGAACCATCAACCTGGCCTAATACCCTCCACTGATGGTTTGCTTTGACTTTCCTTGTTCTAGATGGAGGGAAAAGAAACGGGAAGAATACTTAGCAGGATACAGTTGGGACTCTTACTCAGCCTCATCTGTTCTGGCTATAAACTGTAGCTGTTGAAGCAGTTTTAGTTTAAACCTTTGTGCAGTTTGTTTAGCTGTATTTTGATTGAACCATGGGGGACTGTTTTCTCCAATGCTGAATTTTTCAAGACTTTGGGATGTGATCTGAAAACAATTTCAGTAGTCGACAATTTCACCCCTACAAGCCTGAGATGTCCACCCTGGACTCCTATTTTTCACTTCAGTTACCTGGTTCCAGTTAACATGATTTTACTTAGGAACCTTGGTGGTAGGAACTTTGGTCATTAAAGCTGTGACTGTAAACTGTTGAGGTTGCGATTTTGTGCACACATTTGCTAACTTTACTTTTTAAGAACTCTACGATGAGAGAGAATGGTGAATAGGAATGGTGATACCAAGCTTCCTTGTCTTATTCCTCATTCAAAATGGACTGCTTCTAATATTTCCCTATTAAGTGTATTTGCTCTAAATCGTTCATAGATAGACTCTTCTTAATTTTCTGAGGTTTTTTTTTCATGAGTGAGTTTTGAATTGTATGAAATGATTTTCATGAATCTGTTGAGCATGTCATCTGTGGTTTACCTACTTTATGTATGGGGCAGTGAATTCATATATACATTTTCTAATGTGAAACTAACCTCGAATGTATGGATTATTAGCAATTTGGCATGATTTTTAAATATTTTCATGTATTAGAAATTATTTCTGTTCTCAGAATCAAAGGCAAAAATCTCATAAACTCACATTTTCCATCCACTGATAGAGAGTAAACATGGCCCATTAGGAGTGGAATGGCTGTATCTAAAGGACTCTACACCCTATTTTAAATATTTGCCTCAGAAAACCAAACTTGTAGTTTGCCACGAAAACAAAAAGGCATATGCTTAAGTGAACAAGCAGCCTGGTAAGCTAATGGGTCTAGGATTTGAGAAGAATGGAACATTCACTTAAATATGAATAAGTGAATGAATGGCTCTCTGTGCTCTGGACCCAGCCTATACAGGACCTTCAATCAGTGATAACTGCTGTGAAAGAGGTGAGAACAGAAATGAATGTCAAATAGTCTCCGATCATGCTTTTGGGAGGCAGTATATAGCAGTGATTAAGAATGGGTTCTGGAGTCAGACTGGCTGGGTTGAGGTATTCGACTCACCAACTGTAACCTTGAGCTTGAAGGCACAGGTGTGCATTGTATAATATATAACTTTCTTTTTAAATGTGGCTGACAAAAATGTATTTGGTTAGCTGGAAAACTTCTGAGGATTCTCTTTAAATGATTTCTGATTAACTGGGAGTCCAGGACATTCATTTTTTTAACTTGAAATTAAGGCCATATATATTTATTTTTGGTTTAGGTAAATAAAGGCATATCCATATTTATATCTTTATACACATATTCGTCCCTCCTAAAAACCAGCAACATCAAGAAATGGCTTCAATTTGAAAGATGTTTTACAAACATGAGCTTTCAGCTCAGTAATGATGTGAATTTCAAACTTTTGATTTTAAAGACGTTAATATATCCATCTTGTTATCAAATTGTGATGTGTGCATGTGTGAGTATGTATGTGTGTGCATGTGTTTAAAGTTTCTAGATGAGTAAAATTTGGTATAAAAATGATTTTTCCTAATTATTTCAAATTTGTTTAAATTGTAGTTTTAGCTTTCCAAAGATTAGGTCATATAATGATGGACAAAATAGCTATGTGCTTTAGTTTTGCTAGAGATTCTGGAACAGTTCCTAGTTTATGTTTTTTTATATTCTAAAGAAAATATTTTTACTGAAGCTCTTCTATCAACTTTCTTTTGACTATACAAATAGATAAAATAGTTTAGGACATTAGCTATAAGTTTTAATATTTTATTCTCATCGGTTTTTAAATTCTACCATGTGAATAATTGCAACAGTACATTTAAAAATTGGGGTCAGAATTTTAGTTTATTTTAGTATAGCTAGATGCCATGCTTAGAAATAAAAACATATAGTTCAACTTTATTATATTTATCATATACTATTTAATTAATATTAATTTAGTATCTCCTTGGTATGAGGTGTTATCAAATCTCCACTGTCATGGAGTCTGTAGTGTAGAAACAGGAGGGGCATAGAGTAAATAATAAGTAAAATGTATGGGTTATTAAATGAGAAACTGAAATAAAACAGGAGAGGGATTATGTGAGGATATTCATTCAGTCTTAAATACAGGAACCAGGGTAGACCTCACTGAGTAAGTGACATTGAGAATCCGAAGGAGCTGAAGGAAGGAACTTTGGGTGTATCTACGATTCATGCAGTGGGAAAAGTAACTGCAAGATCCTAAGGGAGGAAATGCGTTGGAAGCATTTAAGGAATGGCTAAGACCTCAGTGTGGCTAGGACAAAGCGAGTAAGGTAGACATGTATTTTAAAAAAGCCAAAAACATGGGAGCCTGGGTGGCTCAGTCCGTTAAGCATCCAACTTCAGTTCAGGTCATGATCTCACCTCTCGAGGTTCAAGAATCCGTGCCTGTGCCGGGCTCTGTGCTGACGGATCAGACATGGAGCTTGCTTCAGATTCTGTGTCTCCCTCTCTCTGTGCTCCTCCCCACCTCACTCTCTCGCTCTCTCTCTCTCTCTCTCTCTCACAAATAAATAATCATTTAAAAATTTTTAAAAAGAAGTGAAAAAGATAATGGGGTGAGCACATGCTACAGACTGTCTCATCGGCCACTGTAACAATTTTGGCTTTTACTCTGCGATGGGAGAACTGGAGAGATTCTGAGGCCTGGATGAGTGTGGGAGAAAAATGATATGGGAGGAGGTTGGAAGAGGGTTTAGGGACTAGTCTCAGTTTGGGACATGTGTAGAACGTTTAGGAACCCTTTTAGAAGTTTAGAAACCCATTCTTGCTCTAGCAGAATCCACAAAATCAAGAAGTGGAGATGTGTGGCCTGTCCCGGACATCATGTGTGCTGGTGCTTAAGAGAAACTAGAGAGTGTTCAGTTCCAAGCATACTAGCAAGTGGCTTCTAACGGTGGAGGCCCTTGCTAGGAAAAGAAGATTTCACGGTAACATTGAAGAGCTCCTCTCATGGAGAAGCTTGGGTGAGCTGACAAGTGCAGTGTTTGCTGTCACAGAGGTAAGCGCCGTGTTCTCGGTCAGCACAGCAAATACGATTCTTTTCTACGTTACTCGGAGGAGGCAGTTATGGTTGGGTAGATGCTGTGGGAATAAAGGAATTGGGAAAAAATTTGTAGGTGGACAAAAAATGACCTAATTTGAGGCTGACAGAATATGTGATGGAAGCAGTCACATCTAAACAGTGGTTAGAGAGCTAGTGCCCAGGAAGTGGAATTAGTTCAGTACGCCCGGAAGAGGTCACAAGCGGCAGCAGATGAAGTGGAGAGGTGAGCGGGAGAGGGCCAGGTCAGGAAGGTAGGCAGGTGTTCATCGAACAAGAACATGGATTCTAGTCCCAGGACCGCTGAGAAATACTGTCAGATTTAGCGGTTTCCAGAGGCCTCCAAGAGCAGCTACGTACAATGTCAAAAGATCAGAGTAGATACCTACAGAAAAAGAATCTTATAAGGTACTTTGCTTTGTACCTTGGCTCTTAGATGATGGAAAGACTTCCAAGTAGCAAACGTTTTCCAATTAAGGGGAGAATTATAGAAAATTCCATTAGGGCTCTAAAACTTTCTTTCTCTAATTACACTAGAATGTGCAGACTTTTTGAACTTGAACCAACTTTAGTTGAATTTGTTAATGATACTTTATTACATTTGTTTTAGAAACAAAACTGAAATCCAAATAATTTTGGCACTATAGTCAGAAGCCTGAGTAATTTTATAGAGTAATAGGCTTTAGGGCTTCCATTTGAATCCTATTAAAGATTTCTGTATAATCTTGAAAGTTATTAATAACCAGTGTGGACTGAGAATGATCCTTAAAAGTGAATTCTCAGTTTTCCCAGCCAGAAAATGTAGTTTCATATAAAGCAAACTGCCCAGTTACAAACGCTTGTTTAGGAGTGAACACATTTTGGCCCCACTGGAAAGAATCAGCGGGAGCTGTGACTTTTGTCACTGACTCTGGGAAAGATTGATTAATATATAATTGGGAAAATGACTAAATGAAAGAAAGCCTTTAATTTTTAAAAACTCTCCTTTGTTTTCTTTCTGAAGGTAAAACATGTCCAGTATTAGAATAGAATCAATAAGAGATATATTTATGTCTAAAGAAAGGTGATCTCCTAAAACCTTTGGAGCAGCAAGAATGGATTACAAGATTGGGAGATGGGGAAAGGCTGTGCGAGTGTATTAACTCTGATAGTGTGAAAATATACAAGGAGAGGATCTTTTTGTCATGTGAATTGGCACTAGCACTAGAATAACTATCAGACATCCTCATTCATATGAGCAGGTTTTGAAAAAGCTACATTTATTTCATGAGTTTTAAAAGTGAAGTCTGTGCTATGTTACTCAAAATATATTTACTCACCAGTGGTATACTTCCTTCATTTTTACTTGAGCAATTTCTTGACTGGATGATTCATTCCTGCACCCACCTCCTAGAGTAAAAAGCACCTCCTATCAATTTCTAAGGATGTTCAGAAAGCGAAAGAAAAAGAAAAGGAAAAAAAAAAAGCACAAACTGCTGGCATTCACGTTTCCCATGAATACAGCAAATTGGTACAGTATCTATTCCAAAGGAAAAGCTTCCTTTCTCCCTTTTTCCATGTGTAAAAAAGAAATGAATACTGTAGTTGTTGGACAGGAATAACAGTTGATTTGGAATGAGGCAGCCAAAAATGTCCCAAACAAATTAATAGCATAGAAACATCTGCTGCTGTTTTATTAGAGTTTCACATAAAAACCTAGTTTGCAAGCTGGCGTTTGGAAAGCTTTTCTTTACACTGAACTCTTAACGTAGCTGCGAAAGGCAATCAAGACCATATGTCTTAGATTTTTCGGTCCAAATTTTCCTGCATCTCTCTCCAACCTGGGACAGTTGCTGGTAACATGAGTGCTGAATTATGGAACTGGTTTTGAACATAGGGATTTTAAAAATACATATATATATTTAAAGTGGTTGAGGCTGTGGCATTTGCATTTCTCTGCTTTGATTATTATTTCAATTTAATTTGAATATCTGTGTACTGTATTTTTACCCATCATTATTTTCATGATGTTGGCCTTAGCTAGACAGAACACTTAAAATATATATTACGGCATTAATTTTGGATATTTTCGATCCACTCGTTGGTCACGAAAAGGAGTTCTGATCTTTGTGAAGAAGCAGCCATGTAATAGTCTGTGAAATAAATGACTTTGTGCAACATATTGCCTCATTCTCGTTATAACGTGTTTATCTTATTTTACTTATTTAATAAATTCTCATAAAACCATCCTGAGGAAAATGGACAACTTTTAGGTTCTACGTCACGAAATCATTAGTGTTCCGTGCTGTCCTGCCACTGTTATGTGACAAGACTGTAATGGCAAATCTTGTTAGTGTGTTTACAAGCCTTTAGTAAATGTGTGTTAGATATTCATTCTGATAGAATGCTACAGATCATTTTTGTTCTGTAGTGTGGCCTGCCACTATTTAGTGCTCTATTATGTTTCCTTCTTCCTTCCTTAATTTTCCCCCCCTTGGAATGTCAGTCCATACACACATACAACGCATGCACGCACACACACGCACAAATACACATGTGCATGCAGGAGTGCATATACTGTACGTGTGCATACAAATGTTTAGAGTTTACGAGAATGCAACCCTGTGTCCTCATAAGCTTTTATGTGTGTACAACAAACTCTTCATCAGTGTTTATGTTCTGACAGGAATGTAAGAGAGTTCCCTGGTGATTCCACCTTTGCTGTCACTTGAGTGTTCTCCATTGTTCGTAACAGCACGCCTTTTATCCACAGTAAACAGCTCTAAAATCAGGGCAAGCTTTACTGTTGATGGCACTTTAGTTTCAATGAAATATGGCAACATTCTGCACTGAAAGGGGAAAGAAATAACAAAACCTCATTTTGTCTATGGGAGGGAAATTCCTTTTGCTCTGAAAGCCAGTTCCTGTGTTTTTCTTCATCATATACAGCTTTTGAGTTTCTTTGGGAAATACCTTAGGTGATAAAAAGGACTGAAAGTTTAAAGATAGATAGAATGTCATTTGGTTTCTTTATGAAGTTGTTTAAACTGTAAAGTATTATTTTCTTAAGAGAAAAATAGACAAATGAGTATAATTTCTTTTTTCTCCTGTCCATTCCAGAATTCTTGACCCTACCACTGCTTGTGCATTCCTTTGAATACACTACTCTATGAGAAACTCTTGGAAAAGAAATACAATTTCCTCATTAAATCATTGACTTTTTTTAAAGTCTTTCTACAAAGACGAAGGTAGTAGAAAATTTCATTGTCTTTTTCTAGAAGATCTAAGTTATTGAGGATGTAAAAGACGTTAGTAACTATAAAGCACTATATAAACTAGCAACTAATTACTTTCATCAGTAACACTACTAGAAAGTCCATTTTAGAACTCGTGTCCCTATAAATGGGCAATTAAAAGATAACATTATTCAGAGATTTATAATATCAAATTCGTATCTTTGAGTACAGTGTTTGTTTCAACTCCTCCTCTGCCGTGGGCTTTCACAAGTTTTTAATATACAAAAACATCAATGTCATTAGAGCTGATTTCTAGATATCTTCTGCCAAAGTAAACTTTCTGTAATGCAAATCTGGTTATGTGAACACCTCTCCCCCCTGCTTAAAACAAAACAATAAAAATTCCAGAGACTTTTCAATTACTAAAATATAAAGTCCAAACTCCTAATATTTGTCTTTGGAGTCTTACTTGATCTGTCCTCACTTGTGTCTACACTTTTACCTCTTGAAACTCACATCCCACTTTCACAAACACTATTTTTCCAAACACTCTTTAGTACGAAGCAGGTCATACTCTTTAGTATGTCATTCTTCCTTATCATCACACACCTTTACCACCTCTTATCCCTGCCCTCTCTCTTCACCCGTTAGTGCTCAGATTAGACACCACGTCCCTCCACGAAACCGCCACAGACACCTCCGGGCTGAATCAGATTCTGTGCTGATTTGCGTTAGGTCAGACACAAATAAGTCCAAAAGTAGAAATAGCAAATTACTATTGTTTTAATTTCTTCTAGAAGTCCTTCAGAAGCACAGTATTACCAAGCTATATAATACTTACCACTTTAGAACAAATATACCACTGGCTAAAATAAAGTATGATTATACTACATATGTTATGCATTTTAGTCTTTAATTTATGATATACATTAATTGGTCAATCAAAATCTATTATATATCTGGGGTATATAGTTAACCCTTAACAATGCTGGTTTGAACTGTACACGTTCCCTTATAAGTGGATTTTTTAAACATAAATACAGTACAGTATGCAAACGTATTTTCTTTTCCATATGATTTTCTTAATAGCAGTTTCTTTTCTTCAGCTTACTTAGAATACAGTATAGAACCCAGAAGCACATACACTATGTGTTACTTAATCATTCATGTTATCAGTAAGGCTTCCAGTCAACGGTAGGCTCTTAGTAATTAGGTTTTGTGGGGGAAAGTTACAGATTTTTGACTGTACAGGGGATAGACGCCCCTTACCCTGTGTTTTCAAAGGTCAACTGTATTTCCAGATATAAAGATCACAAGCTTTAGGTTTAAAATAATGTATGTTAACAATATTATGATAATATTAAGGGGTAGGAATAAAAGTTTACTTACTTTAATCTTACTGGTTTATTTTTCTCCAAAAGACCTACACAGTAATTCTTAAAAAAAAAAAAGATGCTGTAATGATTGTTATAAAAATTATTTTATTTACAGGGCGCTTGGGTAGCTCAATCAGTTAAGACTTTGGCTTTGGCTCAGGTCATGATCTTGCTGTTTGTGGGTTCGAGCCCCATGTTGGGCTCTGTGCTGACAGGTCAGAGCCTGGAGCCTATTTCAGATTCTCTCTCTCTCTCTCTCTCTCTCTCTCTCTCTCTCTCTCTCCTTCCTCTGATCATACTCTGTCTCTCTCTCAAAAATAAAGAAACATTAAGTTCTTTTAAATTATTTTATTCTCAAATACTAAACTATGTGCAGACTTAGATATTATTGTAAGTATAAAAACAACCAATTAATGGAAAATTTAAGACTAAGTTCAGAGTTAGAAAAGGGACACCTGAGTGGCTCTGTCAGTTGAGTCAATTGGGATCAGGTCATGATCTCTTGTGAGTCTGAGCCCCTGAGCCCGCATCAGGCTTCCTGCTGTCCCTATGGAGCCCGCTTCTGACCCTCTGTCTCCCCTTCTCTGCCACTCTGTTCCTCTCCGGCTCACTCTCTCTCAAAGGGTAAATAAAATATTTAAAAAAGGGTTAGGAAAAAAAGATAATATACTAAAAGTCAATCAGAGGATTATGTAAGTAGTTTTATATGTGGTTAACAGACAGTGATTTACGTATAAGTAAATATATGCTCTGAGGAGAGATTTATAATTCCACATTCTGAGTGACTTTCTCATGTGGTTTGTGTCATTAAGAAATAAAAGGAGGAAGGACACTAAATTAGTCACAAGAAATCTTCTGGCAAGTATATTTCTCAACATTTGAAAAGCGTAAATACTTGGAAAGAAAACAATGTACATAAATTCTACATTTCTCTTTATTTGGTGGCAACTTTCCCACAGAAAGCCCTCGTAGTTCATGAATGAGAATGTGTTGATTGGGCTGACAGACTTTCAAGTGGTAGAAAATGGATAGGACCAACACTGATTCTGTCCAAGCATTTGAAGTTCAAATGAATCACTACGAATCTTGTAAAAGTTCCAACAATCAATAGTTACTTGGAAAAGGGCATTTAATAAACAGGCACAGACAGGGAGCTGTAGAAAGGAACAAGCAGGAGCGCTTGTGACCCAGTGAGGTTTTTGAAACTGAACCTTCCAGGAGCTCTCCCAAGCCCAAGAAGTGCTGAGCTTAAAGGGAAATGCCTCAAGCAGATGAAACCAACCAAGAGACGCTGGGACTCTTAATGGATGTACAGCAGTTGTGCCACAATCCAGCGGAAGACGTCCAGAGGAAAAGTTTTTTTTTTTTGCCAAACCCTGAGTGTTTTCTCTTTTTGCTTTTGCTCCAGTGAGTTGAGTCAAGGAACAGATACTCAGCTTCCCATCCAATTGCTAGATTCTAGGGCTTTTGTCGATATAGGGGAAAACACACACACACACACACACACACACACACACACACACACACAAGTCCTCAAAACATTTTTTCCCCCTCAGCCTGATTTGTTCGGAGTGAAAAGTGGTGGTGGTGAGGGGGTGATTGAAAAGTGCGGTGGGTTTAATAAAAGACTCCTTTGCCAAAAAGGGGGAAAAGAAAGGAAACCACTTTGAAGTAATGGTTTTGAAACATTCTTGCTGGCAAGTAACAACTGTTGTGGTTTTCCTTAATTATGTTGTATACACAGAAGATGTTTTAGTGGAAGAAAGAAGAAACCTAAGCTAAAATGCTTGAGAAATAAGATTAGCAGAGCTTCATTTTTAATACGAAAGTAAAATTTATTACGTAGTTGAGAGAAAAATATCAGCTTTGCTTAATATTTACTTTTTGTGAATTCTCAGACTTAGAATAGACTGGTAGAAATCCTGAAAGATAAACAGACAAAAGTCTCCAAATAAGAGTCCAACATATTTACCACGTGGAAATGTAAACATTTATATGGAAAGATATACTAATATCATTAGTTTTAAAAGTGTTTCAAAGTGCTGATGAGTGGGGATTTTTCTTTTATTTCCGTGAAATCTGAAGAGCATGAACTTCGAAGGAAAATGCAAATATTTGTTGAAGACACCAACTTTATGACACAAGAGACACACAGAGTGTGGATACATATGGTGCTAATGGAGAAGAAATATCTTTTAAGTACACCCTGCAATATAGTGTCACTGTATAACTTCAGATCTTTGGAAATACACATGCACATTTAAGAGGTGTTCAGTCTTAAGACTTTCCTTGATCAGACAGACCCCGTAGTCTTTTTCTCCTTATCCCCATT
>NC_043704.1:32585649-32665896 GCF_006229205.1 Suricata suricatta | reverse complement strand
TTTTTTTTTTAATTTTGATTTCCTTTTGTGCCAGATCATTTAATGAGCCGTCCACCTCTTTTGATGTATCTTAGTTATATATTTGGAGTATTCCTGCTATAATTTACTGAAGAGATGTTTCAACACTGTGTTGCCTTGCAGTGATTTGGAAGGACTCTACAACATGCTTCTTTGTGGACTGAAGACCTAGATGTGTACTTGGTACTTATTTCTTAACTTGAATGGTTTTATCTTGAAAAGCCTTTTGCTTTTGTTCTTTCAACTAGTTTTGCAAATGGCAATGTGTCGCTGGAGGGATGTTCTCCCACAAACCATACACTCTCCAGAAAAAGATAGAGGAATGGGTTGGATAAAGAAAAATGTACTTTTATAAAAGATTAACTGGAGAATTTATATAGTAAAGAAATTCTTTTGAATGCAGCTGAGATACTACTGCTTGTAAAACTGCCTCTCATGGAAATCTTTTCCTAAGTATAAATTCTTAGCCTGTTGAATCATCTTATCTTAATTACAAAGTAACGGAAATATTGACCAGAAAACTACCTTCTGTTTGGAAAGACTTGACATATATAAGACATCTTTAGGGAAAAAGATCAGTATGAGAAAATATATTTTAAATGTGGTCTAATATAATCACACTAAAAAGTGAATACATTGATTACTGTGATGATACCAAATACCAAAAATCATCACAGATACACAGGTAGCATATGCTTTTCCTGTTTTTGTCATGTCATATATACCACATTTGTAAATGCGCCCCCAAATGTTTCCAGAATACCGCTGATCTTAAATTATTTAGCACCATTTCATTTTCAAATGAGTTTCAGTCTCACTCGTTTTAAGATATTCATATGGAGAAATACAAATTGGTTAAAACACTCATTTGTTAAGCACACTTGTAGAAAGTACCCATTAATATATTTTCAACCCTTAAATTATTTCTAGGTTTATCTAATTATCTACAACGGGCCACTTGTTTTGCGTTTACATTTTATATAGCACATTTATGGGATTCTTGTTTTCTGTTTAACTAATTCTCAAATATAGCATTTGTATTTTGCTATATACACTTTGTTAGTATCAGAATTAGAATAAAATTAGGGCACCTGGGAGGCTCAGTTGGATAAGCATCCAACTTCGGCTCAGGTCATGATCTCACAGTTTGTGGGTTCGAGCCCTGCATCCTGCTTTGTGCTGAATGCTCAGAGCCATGAGCCTGCTTTGGATTCTGTGTCTCCTTCTCTCTCTGCCCCTCCTCCACTCATACTCTGTCTCACTCCGTCTCTCAAAAATAAATAAATGTAAAATAAATTAAAAAAAGAATTAGAATAAAATTATAAAGATAATTAATAGAGAAACGATCGTGTTGGAATTTTAGATTTTTGATATTTGAATATTTTGATATAAATTTCTGTATACTGAAATACTGAATATATCCGATATTGTGATAGGTTTAAGACTAAAAAGATGAACAGAATATTCTCCATTTTAATCTCAGAGAATTAGAAAACTCTTTCATAATCGGGCATGACCTGAAAAACTTTTCCAAGAAAACAGAAGAAATGTTCAGCACTAATTTATGCTATCCAGAATTGTTTCCATGGAAATTATAGCAACGAACTTTTTTGACAAATAGACTGGAAGAGTCCCTTACTTCCTTTAATAATAGCTTCTGGACCTACAGTTTATGAGTCTGAAGCCTATGTGAATTGTTTACCATTCGCCATACCATGCCTCACAATATTGAGTGCTCTAAGTTTGTGTAATTGAGTAAAATAATGAGAAAACTGATTAAAAGAATACACTGTACGTTCAGCTACCTGATGTGGTGTGGCATTCAGTCTGTGATGAAGCATGCAGGGTTAGGACATTCAGTGTGCATTCTGTTCATGAACTATGTCATATATCCTTGATTAGAGTCCTCTCCACTTGTAATTTCCCGATTGGATTCAGTTTTTAAAAAGCATTCACTATATCATCTTTACATGAGGTTCATATTATTTTTAGTATAAGTCTTCCTATTCTGAGATGGAAGGCTACTGACTTTTGGGGACCCCTTTTGATTGCAGCTTCATTGCAAATTAAGTTTCCTGAGCATGCCCATTAAAATTGTTTATTACCTTTCTTCCAGCTTATATTTAGGCAAATATCTTTTAAGAATTTAATAGGTGATCCAAAAATTATTATGATTATCATTTGCCACTGAACAAATCTCACTAAATGACTTGGCTATCTTTTTGTTGTTATTTGTCTCTGGGTTGCTTTCTCAATCTATAGTTTGTTCCAGGAATATTGCAGGATTGTACAGTGCATTTCAGTAGAAAAATAAACAGACTACACTTCACTGTGAGGATAAATGAGAACTGTTAATGTCGGCCACTAGGAACGCCAGTATAGAATCCTTTTGGAACATCAACAACACACTTCTACTACTAGGAAAACATCTGTCCAGAGTTCCGACTTCAGAACCAATTACAAAAGAGAAGATAGTGTTTGATGAGATACTTCAGGAGAGGATTCGAGTGAATTGATGCCGCTACTTGTCAGGTCAGAATGATGATGGCTCACAACCGAGATGTGTTCATCAGGGGGAAAATATGATAAGAGTGAATCCTTGAGCAGAAAATAAGATTGAATCTGCATGTGTGACTCCAAGTAGTGTCAAATAGGAGGCAACGTATAGTATCAGGAGAGTCTACCTAGTGCAGTAGGTAGAGGTCTAGACAGATGAAGCTCAAGAGAAACTTGAGTTCAGAAAATGGAAATCCAATCATGAATGCTGAGGATGAGAGAAATCCAGAAGATTAGGGAAAGGAAGACCAGAACTTGTGTACCAGGTGGAGACACAATGTAAGGATCCAAAAATGGTAGGGTAAAATAACTCAGTTCCTAAAACCAGAGTAGATAATAGGTTTGAATATAGACGCAAACCAAAACTCAAGTCACTGCATTGAATAGTTCAGGTAAGGATAGAACAAATAATAAGACTGATTTTTTTTTTATCCATTCAAGAATGAATCCTGCACACCCATTATATTGCTCCTACTTACCAAGTAGAGTTTAACAAAACTGATGGACATTTGTGGCAGGCAAAGAGAAGAATTTTAGGAATGGTCATTAGACCTCACTATATGATACTAATCTACTAGTCTGTCACTCTCATAAGTGCAGTATAAAATCATGCAAGCTGGTTTTCTTATGGCCTCTAACAGAACACATTTCTTTGGACCTGCTTGCTTTGTTTTATGATTTTCTATCTGCTGGGAGAGCCTAATCTCTCTTCCTGGATTATCGATGTTCTAGTCTTCATCTTGGTCCCTGCTCAAGTCTTATCTGCACATAACTACTAAAGAAATTTCCATGAGTAGCTTCACCTGTAAGACGTCAGTAAGGAAAGTATGAAAACACACTTACCTACTCTTCATAAGTGTCATTGAACCAAAAATTTCCAAATTGTTTTACCTTTAGATTACTTGATGTTTTGACATGTCTGTGTTCCTATATGTTTGACTGGTCAGAGATCTAAAAATATATGATGAAATCTCTTTTGATCTCCTTTGTTGAACATCTGAGAACGTTTACTTAACATGAGGTAACAATTTTAATTTGCGAGCATGCTGATAATAAAAAGATGTGTGTGCATGCATGTATCCACAAGTTATAAATGAGTTCACATATATTTGTTCTTAGCATTCAGCTTGCCTAACTTTGTTTTTATAAACAGAACTATTAAGCTTGTGGCTTTGGTAACTAAATGCAGAGTAAATAAAGTATGAGTCAATCAAAACTTTTGATAGTATCTGTACATGCTACCTAGTAATTTTATGTATTTTGTGCATCTGTTCTAACATGCTTATTTGACACTTTAGTAAAAATATTGTATGCAGTATCTGTTAATTAGCCATTTAAGAAAGACAACTTTTAATGTTTTTTTGAAGAAAGGGGATTTTATTTAGGTATAACAGGTACTGAAATGATAATATACTATATTATGTACTTGAAAAATCCTACATTCTTCTATACTCATATAGATTTTATAGTATGTTCCTAAATAATGTATATTTTCTTTATACTAAATTCCATATATGAAATGTGATGAAACTAACATATATATCTCTAACATTGTGATACATTTGGATTATTTAATGCTTTTTTTAGAGAAAGGAGACTTAAAAAACACAATAACTTATAGTATTGTGCATTGCTATTCTCTATTTTTCATCTCATGAAGAATAGTTATTATATATGCAAACAATAGTCATTATATGTGCAAACAGAGGTCATGTTTTGGTTTGCTTTGTTATCTCATTCCAGGCATTGCATGCTTTCAAAATGTAGTATATCACACCTAAATACCTGAATTTTAACTTTTCTTACATATGTGTCTATTCATTTCATATATATTTTCAAGATATGTAGTTTTAGTTTGTCCAAATGGTCTACTTTGGGAAAAAACTAAGTGGTTCCATTTGATATAGAATTAAGCATTTCATTATACCAAAGTTTACTTAATTACTATTACCACTCTTTCTCCCCAAATCTCTGCTTTTTGAAAAGTGGTCAAAGTTATTTCTGATCAACTGTATATCCTCTTGAGATATACTCAGTTTTACCTTTGGGTAACCATAGCTCAAAAGCAGACTGAAATATGTCTGGAAAGTGTAAGGCTACAAGTGGTAGCACCAGAACCCTGATTACAGTTGGCCTTCCCATTGCTGTATGTATTTATGGCAATATGGAGTTTAAAGATAATAGGAGAATTCATTGAAAACTGAGCAATACTATGAAAACTTTATAAAGTTCAATCTCGTTGATACTCATTTTCTATTTCTATGTGATTGGCACTGGACCAGGTGTTAGGAATATACCAAAGAACAGTGACAACATCCCTAACTTCTGGTCTTGTGGGAGACTCATTTAAACATACAGATACAATGACGGGATATAAATGTAGGAAGGGAGATGTAGGCTGAATCCATAGCACAAACCACAGAAAGGGCACCTGTCCTGAACTTTTAGAGAGGGAGGACACGATCCAAGAGGAAGAGCTATCAAAGCTAGCTAAACAAAAGAACCACACGAGATGAAAAATAGTTCAGTGCATTGGAGAGATTTGAGTACAAGGGGTAAAAAGAGGAGAGATTGAATTGATAAGAAGGGTCACTGTATGAGTTATAAACTGTGCTACAGACCTTGGACTGTCTCCTGAAAGAAATGAAAAATTACTTGGATTTTGACATTTTAATCACATGTTTCTACTATGCGATTAGAAGGCACACTCTTCATAGCAGAGAGAATGCAACTGTAGACACAAGGAGTTACTCAGCTGCTGGAAACCAGTCAGGAGAAAGGACAGAGGTAAGAGAGGCTGTGGCATTTCAGCTAAGTGGACAGTATCAAAGTTTGGATTATAATTAAAAGTGACAAGACTTGATGGCAGATTGATTTCCTGGTAGATGGACAGAGGAGCAGGAGTTGGTGCAACAGAGTTAGAAATTATGGGAAAATAAGAGAGGAGGATGAAAAAGAGTAGAAGTTTGGTTTGGGGTCCAGTAGTTTTGAGATGCCTGTAGAACATTGCAATCAGAGTAGTTAACTGGCTCTTCAATAAATTGGCTTGGGGTATTTATGTTCAATATTTGCTTGTAGTTTGTTACAGTGTAAACCTCGGCCAAGAGCAAAGTGTGTGTGCGCACAGTATATGCAGTGTATGTATGCTTTTAACTACACGGAGTTCTGGTATTGAATTTCAGCCTCTCGTTAGTCCTATCTTTTGGCCAGATGTGACTAGGAAAATGTCTCTTCTCTTTATCTGTGAAAAGATGTTTCCTATTATTTTGATGTGCTCTCCTCTAATAATTAGAGAAATAATAATAAATGGCCAACACAGGAGTATCTGCCAAGCAGCAAGCCTTATCTCAGGCACTTTGCCTCAAGTATTTCATTTACTCCTCACGACTGCCACATTTTACTATTATTATTATCCACATTTTGTAATGATGAAAACATAGAGGGAGATAATGTAACTTGCCCAAGATGGCATTGTTAATATGTGGCGGTTGCTGGGATTCAAGCCTAGACCATTTGTGTCAGAGTCTGTCTCAAGGATTTGAAGTTCAAATTTAATTCAGCTCCATCAATGCATCTAGTGAGGTTGCTGCTCAACATCGGCCCTTCCTTTCATTCCTGAAGGGCCAATGGTCTGTTCTGTGCTCAGATGTCTCTTCACCAGCTCCTTGGGCTATGCCTTCCTGCCTGCCCCACTATTCCCTTGGGTGGTGAAGCGAGCCTGAAATCAAAGTGAGCCTGAATTGAAATTCCTCTCCCATTTGCAAAATCATATGCTCCAGAAAATGTTTAGTGTAGCAGCTGTACATTGGCTTTTCCTCCTTTTTGGTCTAGGGTTGTAATATTGTTATAATATCTTATCGATTGTTATAAATCATCTTCATGTTTATATTTGTGTCTTCCACCAAAAATGTTGTGCTACTTGAAGGAAGTGACCTTAGCATTTTCTCTTATACCTTTCCATAATATCTTATTTTTTAGGATCCCACTAAAGATGGTGTTTGGTTTCCTGTCATAGTGCTATTTATGTAGGCAAAGCTGTTGATGAAAATTGTGAGGTTTTCAGAAGCTTTCTATCAAAAAATATGGTACTTGGGGTGGCCAAGGACTGACTCAGTCAGTAGAGCATGAAACTCTTGATCTCAGAGTTTTGAGTTCAAGCCCAATAGTGGACATAGTGGACATTGAAAAAAACAATTAAAAAAATAAAGGGCTTTTTTCCCTTAGAAAAATATATGGTCCTTAAACCAGGATGTTACACATTTTCAAGTTGTTATGGAGGGTAGCAGTAATTTTGGTCCTTGAGATTATATTAAGAAAAGGTTTCTTATTTCCTTTGAGAAATGCTCTGTATTTCCTAATGGGGATAATTAAAAGGAAACCTAGAGTATGACTTTTGTCATGCTTCAATATTTTCCTTGCATAATTTGTAAACTTTATAGTTGAAAAACAAAGCTCAATATAGCATTATCTAGGGTACGTTTTGGAAGGAGATACTATCTTTTTTATAGGCCAATATTTTTCTGCAAAGGAAATGTAAATCAGTAGTTTGAACACATGACATAATTTCAGTTGAATAATTTTTCAGTATGGTTTGCTTTCTGTTAAATCTAATTACAATCCAAGGCTACTCATAAGATACTTTTTTTGAAAAATACTTAAAATGAGTCATTTGGAGTTTCTCCTTTTTAAAACTCCCAGCTGATAGTCACTGGTAAAGAATGTCATTGCTGCAGAGCAGCTGCTTTGCCCTCTCCAGCAGACTGTGCACTCTTTTCGACTGGGCTTTGTAACTAACTGGCTTTGGCAAGTGACTCAGGCTTTCATTTCCTTCTTGGAAAGGGACGCATCCCAACTCTAAAGGTCCATCCTTTTTCATTAGAAATTGGATTTTTTTAAACTGAAAGTAAGAGACTGTGATAATGGTAAATATGAACATAGTGCTTACTAGGTATTAGGCACTATTCTGTTTTATATATTTTAACGTTATTTTATTAAAATTTTTAATGCTTATTTTCCACACACACAGACACACACGCACACACACACACACTCAGTGTGAGTTGGAGAGGGGCAGAGAGAGAGGGAGCCACAGAATCCAAAGCAGGATCCAGGCTCTGAGTGTCAGTACAGAGCCCATTGTGGGGCTGGAACTTATGGACTGCGAGATCATGATCTGAACTGAAGTTGGACACCTATTGACTGAGACACCCAGGTGCCTCTATTTTAATTTTATATAATCATCATAATAATTTAATTATGTAAGCATTATGGCTATTATTTCCATTCTATTGATAGGGAAACTGAGGCATGGAGAAGTAAGTGTCTGCCAAGGATGACATAGCCAGCATAGTTAGAATGTTCCAGTCCAAACCTGTGGTTTCTATAATCAATTCCCTTAACCAGTATACTGTGGGACTTCACACTGTGTTTTTCCTTGCTATGTTTTTGTTTATTTAAGATTAAGAAGGGCATACTGATCTTTGATTGTGTGATTTGGCTAGATATTAAGTTTTAAGAAGTCACAATGATAATTAAAAGGATTCTGCTTATTGAGAGAAGGGAAATGAAGCCACTAGAGGATTTGTCCTGGGTAGAATCCTCAGTACATTATTGTTCTCTCAATGCTATAATGATATCCAGGACAGAAATACTCATTTCTCTTTGAAACACAGAATGTTCATCCCTCTACCCCTTGATATCTTTCTACGTGTGTTATTGTCCATTCACCCTGTATAGCACTTGGATGTACTCAACTCATGACTGCATAATTACTTGTGAAATTGCTTGTTACCGAGTTTTGCTACTTCAGCAGCTCTCTATTAATAATGGCACATTAATGGGTAAAGTAATAAATCATATTTTAAAACTCATAACGCAAGAATGACAGGATGATGAAAACAAAGAAACACATTCCAGACCAAAATTAAAGTCTATGAAGCTATTGTGCTGTCTAGTCCTGTTTATGGAAATGACGCCTACCATCACCACGTTCAACCACGAGACAAGTTCTATCAGCGTCTCTTAGTACCACGCTCCACACCAGACAGTAAGGCATAGTTTCCTACAGTGAGGTCCCAGGACTCATGCAATCCTGAGAAGTTGAAACCATTCTATGTGAAAGTCAGCTCCCCAGGGCTGGAGGGGAGTGGAGCACATGGTAGTCAGATGAAACCCGATGAGGGGCCCCTGTAGCACAGCCTGAAGCAATGTAACATCACAGTAGATAGTTGGAAAACACCTGCAGCTGAAGGGGTATTCTGGACACCAAACAGGGATGGCTCAGCTCATTTACAGCTTAGCTCTTGTAATATCCTGGAGACAAGCTGGCAGGAGCAGATGCAACAGCAGCCTCTTGCTGGAAAATAGCAGCCACAAGAGAACAGTGTATATTGGCGATTACAGTAATTACACAAAACATCAGTACGTAGCTCTTTTATATATGTACTTCTGATCCCCATCTCAGTCTTGCAAGCAAAGTAGGGCTCCTCCTATTAAACCAGTTGTGAGGATAAGGGAATGGATGGATAAAGAGGGAAGTGGCATGCTCGATAGTACACTGGTAGAAAAGGTTGACATATCTGTGGTGGCAGAGACAGAATTTCTAGAAGCCCATGAAAATTTTAGTCTTTAAAAATAATAATACGGCAGAAGAATGCATAATCGGGAATGTCTTAGGAGCCTGTGTCAATGAAGGGTCTTAAAGCTTTATTAGATGCAGGATAAATCCACCCGTGCATGCTAATTTTTAAAGTTGGTGGCTTTCCCAAGGTGAAAACATCAGTCAAGGCCTTAATTGTGTGATTACAGAGATTTCTGCTGCGCCATGCTGTTCTTTTTGTTAGATCATCTGGCAAATTGGTATGAGCCCCTATGTTAATCTACAGGGTAGGATCATAGACAATCATTAATAGTATATTGGTTCTTTGATTCTGTGTGCCTGTGCGGCAGGAAGAAAACATGGCGACCAGTGAGTGGAAGCTGGCAAGAAAATAGAGAAGCAGACCCTCGCTGGTTTGTATCTGGCAGCTCTCCTCCCTTTCATTCTGGCTGGCAAGGCGTCAGTTTTGATGTAGTGCGTCCCTCCCTTCGCCATACGGTTTACGGAAGGACACTCCTTCCCACTGCCTGCAGGGTAAATCCTCATTCCTATAATCTTACTTCCTTAACAAAAAGTGGCTTCAAAAATGGCGGATGGCCCGTGTCTTGACAAAGCAATAAGAAGTCTGATGAGACTGCTTCAAAAGGATGAGATGGCATTTCCCTCTCCCTTCTGCCCCTTCATATTATTTCCACGTATGAGACCTAGAATTAGAGCAGCCTTCTGTTCAACTGTAATGCAGAAGCAAATGCAAAAGGTGAATATTGGAAAGTGGAAAGATGAAGGAACCTAAAACCTTAAGGACATTGCCGGAGTCCGGAGAAGGGACTGGTCTCAGAGCTTCCTTACCTCAGGACTTTTGTGTTTGATAAGATGAGACCCTTAATGCAGTTGACTGAGAGTGTTGGCAATTGGGAGGTGAGTGTTCTTGCTGATACCGGTGTGTAAAACAATGGATCATGAATTCTACGCTGCATAGGAGAAGCTGCAAATCTAGGAAAAGACTGATATGAAAAGGACAGTAGAGGTTGGGGTGCGAACGAAAACCTTGATGTTTGAATAACTTTTAGTGTCTGACAACAGGTATCGTTAAGAGCAAGAATATTGGAAGAATAGACTGTCGGAGGTTTGAGAATTTATCTATTTGAGTTCAAACAGTCTCTAGTTTATGTCAAGGTAATGGCTCGTGGACAATAGAGTAAAAAGGCTGCGGTGGAGTAGAGATTAAGTTTTTGTAAAAGTTAAAAACAAACAAACAGGTTTTTTGCCTGAGTCATTTATATGGATTTTGAGCTAGAACAAGATGTTGGGAGAATTTGGGAAGGTGTGGAGAAGATGTATGGAATGAATCGTCCAAGTCCTTGATTCAGGAGAGAATAATGATGATATAGCATAGCCAATTTAAGGCATTAGTGGCTTGAGCTGTAAAGAGTGGGTATTTTTTTTCCTTGAGAGTGTAAGATCAATGAACTCAAAGTCTGTGAGCTGGAAAAGGAAATGTTAGCATTTCTTCCTACCACTGGGAAGCAGTAAAGGAGAGCCTCCTGGCATTCTCTCAGGTTAGCCAGATTTTGTTTAAGACCAAAGGGTGTGAAGGTATGGAAAAGATTGAAGATAAAGTGCAGACTATTTGTAGTTTTCCAAAAGATAGAGTATAAACAGAAGGTGCGGAATGTTTAAAAAAAATTTTAGTGTTTTTTATTTTTTAAAGTATTTATTGTTTTTGAGAGAAAGAGACAGACAGAGCATGAGCAGGGGAGGGGCAGAGAGAGAGGGAGGTACAGAACCCGAAGCAACTCCAGGCTCTGAGCTGTCAGAATAAAGCCCGATGCAGGGCTCAAACCCACAAACTGTGAGATCATGACCTGAGCTGAAGTCGGACGCTTAACTGACTGAGCCACGCAGGTGCGCCTGACGTTTATTTATTACTGAGAGAAAGGGAAAGATAGAGCATGAGCAGGGGAGGGGCAGAGAGAAGCGGAAACACCGAATCTGAAGCAGGCCCCAGGGTCTGAGCCTGGCGCGGGGCTCCGACTCACAAACCACGAGATCTGACCTGAGCCCAAGTCAGACGCTTAACCGACTGAGCCACCCAGGCGTCCCCTGGAATTTCTGATACCATACGATGATACCTACAATTTATAATTTAAAAGTGTGTGTGGGTTATTTTGTTTGTTTCTTCTTGAAATATGATCCCTGCTGTTCAAAATGTCAGTTGCAGATCACTACCGAGAGGAAACCCACCTCTTTATTCTAAGGTGCTGAGTCCTATGAAAAAATGTTCATTCTCATTCATTAAAAGATTAGTTCATACTTGAACCCTAATTTCATTTGCAAATTTGAGCCAAATTTGAAACCAAAGTAATGCTTTTGAAATGAGAATGCTATTGTCAATATCTTAGCTTTAATTTTTTTCTTTATTTTCATCATTAAAAGTGATAATCTTGTTCTTACTCATTCTACTCTCCTGGGACACAAAACGAGTGATAACTTGTTGAATTTTATTTATGTGTGGTCCAGTTCTCTAGATTTGCCAAGATCAGTCAACACTTAACTACAAATAAATTTCAGCACTTTATTCAGACTTACTAAGTAGATTTGTTTGGATGACAATACTGATCTTTCCTATCTGAGTGTTTGGCCCAGCTTACTTTAGATTAGTGAGATGAATCCATTCATAAATCTTTTGTTCTAAGTGGTAAAGGCGTTTACCTATGATCCTGAATATTACAACTAGTTGTGATTTTATTAAATTTACAGTGTGAAACCTTGTCTGATTCTCACTGCAATCTATTTATAGAATTATGAAAAGATAAAGTACCTTAGAGATACCTTTTTTCCTAATTCCTCAATTAATTTTGAACATCTTATAAATGTTCAGTGTTTATTTAAGATTTAGTTTTAGGGGCACCTGGGTGGCTCAGTCAGTTGAGCATCTGCCTTCGGATCTGGTCATGATCTCACAGTTTATGAGATCGAGCCTCACGTTGGGCTCTGTGCTGACAGCTCAGAGCTTGGAGCCTGCTTGGATTCTCTGTCTCCCTCGCTCTCTGCTCCTCCCCTACTCACACTGTCTCTCTATCTCTCAAAAATAAACATTGAAGAAAATTAAAAGAAAAAAAAGGATTTCGTTTTAGCTATGTCAGTTTAGCCAATTTGAATAAGAAGTCCTAACATTTTATAATTGTAGAACCAAATGAACTGAGGGCTTCAAGTGTTTGTTTTAAAAAGAGCAAACATATACCAAATGGTATAGAGTGATGTGTAATTTAGAATTATTTCAGTTGTAACTGTGCTAGGACTGATTTCAGGAGAAATGAATATGGTAAGAGCTTCTTAGAAAATAGGCAATAAATTGGACTCAAAGTGGGGAGCTGAATTTGGATATCAGAGATCTCATTCTTTTATTTGGTAACACTGGATATTCCCAGTCCTGAGGGTGACTTTTTGAATTCTATTTTTTTTATCACGCTTTGAAATGAGTATTCAGGAATATTAGTAGACGAAAACCACACATAAGAGATAGTTTGTATCAAATCAAATTTTACCTAGGACAATGTGAATCAACAGAAAAAAAGTACATCCCATCAAAGTGAAAAGTTATGAATGTTATATATCTTGGATGAATTAATTCCTTTCAATAAAACAATAACATCTTGCTTCCAGAAATCAGAATGGGATTACAAAAAAAAATTCTGACTTACTTCATCTAAATAAATGATATCTGGATTTGACTATGTTAAATATTACATTTTCCATGTTCTGTTCCAAGCAGTCATTGAAGTACATTTAATTTCAATTAAGAGTCCTGAATCACATAGAGGTTATAACATTACAACAAACTTGAAATGCAGTTCTATGACTACACTATTGCTAACTAGTTTTTAATAGGTTATTTTATTAAACAATCAAATCAGCATGTTTCATAATTTAAGTCAGTGATTCTCAAAGTCAAGTTCCTTGGCTGGCAGCATCTGTATCATTAAGTAGGAAGTCATGGAACTGATTTTAGAACTAGAAGTCTGGCCGTAGGATTTGTGCCCTTATCTGTTTCCCTCTACTGATTTTGAATTTTCCAAAATACATGTAGTTCACATTCATTTAATTTATGTACCCTTGCTGAATTGGAAGTTTTATAATGAGAACTAGCTGTTTTCATTGGCACCTTTAAAAAGTACTGATTCTCATTTTGATTTACTTGAAAACCAACAGCCCATTTTTGAATACTGCCTGCTGTGAACTGTGGTGAGCTAAGAAGGAATCTAAAGAAAATATCTGTGATTTGAAAAGGACATTTATATACTCATTATGATTTGCAAAACCAAGCTAAATGAATACAGGTGCACAGAGAGTAAATATGGCACTGTTGCATTGCTGTGCTATCATGAAAACGTAAGGTAGACAGATGTGGAAGTTACGAGGGATAAGAAATTGTTGCAATCATCAGAATCAGCTTAATCTCAAACCAGACTGTAGAGGGAAGTTACTAATAAATGATAAAGGATTTCTTCATTTATCTTTAAGTGACAAGGTATTGAATTATAGGCAGAATTTTTAAGGAGATTTGTCTAATTGGCAAGTACACAAGACAGATCTGTATGGGAAATAGGAGGAATAGAAGAAGACGAAGACCAAAACAAAACAAAACAAATTCCAATTATCAAATAAGCAACCGCAACCCAGTGTTTTGAGGGAACTGAAATAATAAAGGGATAAACGATAGTTCATAGGTAGGAAGTTGGTGAGAGCTGAGGTCCTCACCAAGATGTCTGTTTACAGGTGGTTAAGGTCCTCACTGCAGTTTTCAGTTTTCAAGGGATTAAGTGTAGAAAGTAAAGAAAAAGAGAAGAATTTATTTTAATAGATTAAAAGAATGAGAAATATACCTATAAACATCGGTTTATTGTAATGTGTTTTTAATGTACCTCAAACATATGAGTACAGGATTATAATCTTATACTTTGTATTTTTGAAATTTATGCAGGGTTACTCTTTCCCCAGGCACAGCTTGGCAAGTGGGACTCAAATTATATACACACATTTGCCCTTTTTGATGGGTGTACTTGTGCAGTGCCTAACTTCTGCAACTGTTCATGTTATCCGCTTCAGTAATTTGTATATTTCCATCATTATAGCATGAAAAGAGAACTGAGTATCTAGATAAATATGTTCACATTATAGATGAGAAAATGAAGCCTAGAGACAAGAAAAAACTTTCTGTTGTTGAAAAAGCAACCCTGATAGTTGCCAGTGGCATCCAGAATTAGTCTATAAAGAATTAAGGCATAAAGATAACTTAATATCCAGAAAGAGTTGTAAACTTTGCAAAATACATTTTAGAAGAATTTTTTGCCTGTATTCTCTGGATAAATCCAATTTACATTTATTTTCTTCTCCAAAAGAACTACAACCTTATTTTATTCCAATTCAGTTTTTTTTTTTTAAAAACAATGACATGTTTAAAACTTATTTCCTTTATACCAGGCACTAATCAAAGGGCTCCATATATCAGTTCTTATGAACCACACGAGGTGGTATTTTAAACTCTATTTTACAGAAAAATAAAGACAGCATAGAGAAGTTAAGTAATTTTTCCTAAGTTACATACTTTGTAAGTGTTGGAGCTCGAATCTGGTGACTTGCTCCAGAATCTATGATGCTCAATAAATACAGTATCTTAAACCAATATAAAAATTCTTTTGTTGACTGAAAATTATAGCAGTTTTAGAATATATTCACTTCCAAAAATTAAAAACAGACAAACAAGCAATAGTTCCTTTAAGGCAAGCAATACATGAGTTATGGTCTTTGTATGCCCTATAAAAATATTTTTATAGACTTTAACACTCAATAAACCATGTACACTAAACTCAAACGCTGGACGTAAAATAGTTGAATCCCTTTTATCCATGTACATTTTACACTTCAGTTTATAAATTACAAATAGATCTTGGCGAAAATGAATTTGAAAATGAACAAAGAAAACTCCAAGAAATTGTTTGGCCGTCTCTGATAGTTTCTGTTTCAAACTCTCAGAAAATAAATATTTACTCAAGAAAAAAAGATAGTTCAAATATCACATTAGAGACATGGTTCCCTTTCAAAATTTGACTAATTTTAGAAAAAAAAAAAGAGCACAGTGGTTTAAGAATTTATAGTAAAACTTAGATCTCAAAATACTGTGTTTTGTGCAATTATACATGTATTCAGTTTTCAGTCTAAAATTATATTGATTTGGAAAATAAATTCTATTTTTGGAAATATATTGAAAAAGCTTTATTATAATAGACTGTTATGAAGAATGCTATGTTGTACTAATATGAAAGTTAAAAAGATGCTAAATTCTATAAAATGCTTCTTTCCTGGCATGTTGTTTGGTATAAAAAGTTCTACAGTCTAAAGTTCTAAAAGTTCTACAAACGTGGAAAAAGAAAAATACTATTAATCATAGAATTTGTGTTTTTCTTGTGGCCAAGAAATATTACATCAATCTTTCAGAGTACCTCCTATCTCATTTCTGAACAGAAGATTACTATTACAATTAAGTGACCTGAGGGGACTGCCCCCACTCTGTGGATATGTGTATGTACATGTGTGTGTATCCAATTCACTTTTAAGTTGATTGTTACATTTCCCCAGATTAATCCCGTGCATTCTTATTGTCATTTAGTAATTCACGGGTGTTAGTCATCAGGCCTTCTTTTTTTTTTCTTAATGTTTATTTATTTTTGAGAGAGAGACACACAGAGCATGATCAGTGGCGAGTCAGAGAGAGCGCGAGACACAGAATCAGAAGCAGGCTCCAGGCTCTGAGCAAATGGTCAGCACAGAGCCTGACCTGGGGCTCGAACCCACGAACTGTGAGATCATGACCTGAGCTGAAGTCGGCTGCTTAACCGACTGAGCCACCCAGGCGCCCCAGTCATCAGGCCTTCTATATCTAGACTGTATTGTGTTTCCGTAGGCCATACAGCTAAATTTTTGACCTAGAATTTGAACTGATACCTGTCTGAACCTAACGCATGTGTTCTTAACCATTGGTCTATACTGACTCCTCATGTGTGTGATGGTAAAAAATAATGATGGCTAACCTTTATTAAGTGTTAAAGAATGTGCCAGCAAAAATATTGGAGCTTTACATGATCAGTCACACTTAGTTATAACAGTTAATAGTCACCGTTCTTACCCCTGTTCTGCAGATGAGCAAATAGAGGCATTGAATAATCAGCGGGTGGTTTGAATACACCCACTGACTACACTCTCAATCTCAGCCACAGCTCGTTTGCTTTTAGTTTATTTATTTATTCTGAAAGTGCGAGAAAGAGCATGTGCACATGCGGGGGAGGGAGAGGGAGAGAAAATCCCAAGCATGTTCTGCACTGTTGTCAGTACAGAGCCCCACATGGAACTTGAACCCACAAACCATGAGATCATGACCTGAGCCGAAATCAAGAGTTGAACACTAAATGGACTGAGCTACCCAGGCGCCCCTTTAAGCTACAACTCTTTTCTCTGTGTGACCAATTGTTAAAGCTTTGGTTACAATTGTTACACAGCGACAATGCTTACATGGGTTAGCATATATCAGGAATTATAAACCTGTCATTTAAATGTCTTTTTTTTTCTTTTTGATGGGACATCTTTCCCTAGCAATCACTTTTGCTTTAAATGCTTAAAAACCTGAGTTAGTTCAAAGCCACTTAATATTTCATAGAGCAGTAATAATGTTTTATATTTCTCAACTTTCACTACATTTAAACAATGAAGAACAATGTTTTATTCATAATAACATTCTCTTCCTTAAACAGTGAAGTGTAATTCAGCATGATTTAGTAGGGGATCCGATATTCTGGTTCACCAAAGAAGTTCATTTGGTAGGATCTACGGAGTGCAATCATAGAACGCGTGACTTATACTAGTAGTTCCATTCTTAACTAGACATGTGACCTAAGGCAAGGCATTTTACTTCTATGAGTCTGTTTTTCCATCTGTAAAATTGTGAATTTATTATGTGTTCTACCACTGCTATTCCAGTAAGTCGGAATTTTTTCTGCAATTAGAATATCACAAAATATAGTAGAACCTAAGAGTATAGTAGACATGATTTAATCACAGATTAAGATAACATTTTAGAATCTTGAATTTCTTTGTTTTAAATTTTTAAAAATATTTTATTTATTTTTGATACAGAGAGAGAGACAGAGCATGAGAGGGGGAGGGGCAGAGATAGAGAGGGAGACACAGAACTGGAAGCAAGCTCCAGGCTCTGAGCTGTCAACACAGAGCCTGACACGGGGCTCGAACCCACGAATCTGAGATCTGACCTGAGCCAAAGTCGGAGGCTTAACTGACTGAGCCGCCCAGGCACCCCAGAATCTTGAATTTCTTAAGGACTACTATTAGGAAAGTGATTTATCATCGTGCATTAGATGTTTAAAGTTGTACTTCATAATGAATTCCTATTAAGAGAAAGAAAACAGAATTAATTGTATATGTGGACGAAATCCTGGGTCTCTAGTAATGTTGACTATGTAGTCATTAGTCAATAAATATTTATTGAAAAACTGAGAGAATTTATTCAACAGACATATATTAAGCAGTAATATAGCTAAGCTCAGTCAGTGCCACATATCGGGAAAACAGAAAAATGAGTAAGTCGATTTCAGTCTTTGAGGATCTTGCTATTTAAGAGGAATAAAAAAATAGTGATACTTGCAGTATAATGTGATAAATACTGTAAAAGATAATTAATTCTGTTTAGAGGAACCCTGGAATATTTGGAAGAAGATCTCTATTTTAATTGTGTTTTGCAGACTAAGTTGAGGTCTAAAAGGCAGAAAAAAAGGAAAACATCATTGTAAGACTGAGGAAAGCCAATGTGCACTGGGACGTGGCATATTGAATAAAGAAAATGTTGCTGCATAGGATGTGGAGTGGAGGGCTTGAAGAGGGAACTGGGAGGAGGCCTGCAGCCATACGCAGAATTGCTACCTTTTTTTTTTTAAATAGGTTGTTTAGTTAGACAGCTGGGAGTTAAACAAGGTAACTTGGAGTCAATAAATATCTTAAAGCAAGGAGCAACAGGATCATATTTGTTGTTTCAAAAAGAAGTCCAGTGGCATTATTACCTGGCCCAGTGAGACAGAGGGCCTGGGTTGGGAGACCAGTTTGCAGACAGTTTGCATTGCAATAAAGGAGATAGTTTGCACTGAGAGATGGCGAGCGAGAATCTACAGCAAAGAATTTCACATGTTTTAGTCTTCACACACCTGTTTCATAGCAAAAATTGCAAGTACACTGCAGTTTTTGTAAATTTATTAATTATGTACTATTATATATCAATGCTGAAGTATTGTGTGCCTTTTAAAACATCGCATGAAATTTTATTTAAAAGCTTAATGATAATATTTAGAAATGCATATCAGTAGAGTTTCTCTTAATAACTCCTGGGAGTGGACTGTGTAGAACCCAGACATCTGAACTTTCCTACCTTCCCAGGGGATTCCAGCATGCAGCCAAGGCTAAGAACCACTTAAAGAGTTTGGAAGAGTGATTTCAATTTAGAGCACAGAGAAAATAGGGGAGAGGAGTGATGTTTTATGTTAGAATCATGTGGGAAACCATTTCAAACTATTAGCTATTGCTTCACCTTTCTGGAGACTTTAGGTTTCCACCTGGGATGATACTGTATGCATTGAGGCCACCTAGATCTCACTAAACTCACAAAGTTAATCTGGACAAACAAATTGGCTAGGACTGTATTTAACATGTGAATTTGGGGTTAGAGAGAGAATGACTGGTTTAGAAGAAAATGCTGTGAGACATCAGACTGAATATAGAGCCAGGATTCGGCTCCAGAACTTCTTGGGTTACTTATATACTGAGATGAGAAATAAACAAGGAATAAAAGTGGTTATTGCAACTTACTTTTTTAGAGGTATAGTGGTGTTGGTGAAGTCCATGCAAATTTTGCATTCAGTCCTGTAAGACGTACAAATGATTAGGTATGAAGAAGTGAGGACTATTGATTTAGGTCATGGGACAGAAATCTGGGCTAGGGTTTATAGATACTGAAGCTTTGCACATAAAGACAGTAGAAAACATCATGTGACCAAATAATATCATTCATTCAGGAAGAGTTTTTATCACAAATAGAAGTGGAAGAAAGGATGGAACCTTAAAAATCACCAACCAAAAGGAAACCATAGGGAGAAAAATCAATAAAGAAGACCAAGGAGCCACAGCTGGAGACATGGAAAGGAAAACTGCAGAAATAAATGAGGGGAGCACCAAGAAAGAGTAGTGTGCCAAGAAGAGGTCATGGTCAAAAACAAATGCTCCAAAAGTGTTAAGATAGAACCTGAAAAAGGACTTTCTAATCAGAACAATTAGGAGTTTGAAAAGTCTGACTTGAAAAGAGTTTCAATAGGATGACAAGGGAAGACGCTGAGACAGTGTATCAACCCAAAACATTCTCACAGGAAGGAAGGAGTACGATATGAACGTGGCTTCAGGGAAAGGTTGAGGGATGTTTGTATTTAGTGGAGCGACGGGGGCGTGCATGCAGTACGGAGTGGGGAAAGTAGAAAAATCAAAAGACAAAAGATGGCACCCTGGAAGACCAAACTGTACCTTGTTCTAACTGAGCCCAGATTACTTTTTACAGTCCTTCTCCCTGCCCCCCCCCCCCGCAGCATCTAAGGTACTTTATGTTTTGGAAATTGTGTCTTATTTTAATGTGTTGCTTTACCATTGGCCTTGGCTTTCAGTCTCAGTTAATGATAAGTCAGTAAGACACATGAATATGAATATTTATATAAAAAGTAAGCAGTTTTTATTTTGACTTTCTTAAATTAAGTTCTGTTAAAAAGAAATAAATCACTAAAGAGGATTAGATATGTACTACAACAGCAGTAAATTTCATGGGGGCCTCTTTGATTTGGTTACAACTATTCCACATGACTTTCAACTACAAGTATAAAACAATGTTGGTTAAAAGAATATCTATGTATTTAAATAAAATAGTATAAATTGTATATATGCACATGTGAAAAATATGAAGGAGACTGAGGATGTCTTCATGGGCCTTCCATTTCTTCTATTTTGATATACCTTTTGACCCTCATTTTAAAATCCTCCTCAAAATGACACTGCTTTACACTTTCTCTTGAAAATTCCCTTTCCTTCATTGGGAGTTAATGTTTGGCAGTGAGATCAATTGGGATAGTTTATTTATGTTAAAATGTTACTGATACTGTTTTAATTAATAGCCAAAAGTGACTATACAGTTTATCTGTATTCTAATCAGGTTAGCGTATGTCAGAAATTTGATAGTCAACTTTGCATAATCAGTAAACAATTTCTACTAACTACGTAGGGGTAGTCAACTTCTTAAGGTCTACGTCACTCTAACCAAACCCCCAATGGAATTAATAACAAAAGTTATTATCCTAGAATTAGCACCCACTATAATTTTTATATAAGTTTTTTAAAATGTTTTATTAATTTTTGGGAGGGAGAGACAGAGTGTGAGTGGGGGAGGGAGAGATAGAAGGAGACACAGAATCTGAAGCTGGATCCAGGCTCTGGCCAGTCAGCACAGAGGCCGATGCAGGGCTCGAATCCATGAACCGTGAGATCATAACCTGAGCCAAAGTTGGATGCTTAACTGACCGAGCCATCCAGGCACCCCAGCATTCACTATTATTTATTAGCCAGAACATGCAACTACATTAACATAAACCATAATAGCTAATATTCCTAGTGATTATTCAGTGTACTGGACATAATTTTAAGCATGTCACATGTAGTAACTTACTCCTCAAAGCAATTCTGTGACAGTGTTTTATTAATCCCTATTTTATTATCTTTCTTTTATAATGAGAACACTCCAGCACAAAACAGTTCAGCGGCTTGTCCACAGTCATATACAAAGTCAGTGACAGAGCTGACTCTCTTACCCATGGCTGTCTGACTCCCAAGTCTCTACTCTTAAACACACTGTGCTATCCAGATTTATATGTTCTAGTTTAATATAAATAAATTCTGAGAGGTAGCTAGCCTTTGCCAGCAAATGAGTATAGTTTTTATTAGCAGTAGCCAAAGACTTGTTATTGTTTATAGAGTAACATTAACGACCACCAAGGCCTAATTTCTCATTGACGCTCTACTAAAGGATTTCTTCACACGAGAGTGCCTGATGGCAAATGCGAGCTTCATTTATTCAGTCATTCATCAAGTGATGCTTCTTTAGTATCTACTGGCTCCTCAGCGCTTTCTTGGGATCCATAGATGGGTGGGGAAAAGACACAACTAAAATTAAATAGACATAACATGCTGTACTATAGTATTGAGTAATATACCTTGCAATCACAGGATAAGATTCTAATCCCACACGTGTGCTTTAATTCAGAAGGGTGGAATTGTACATAAGTGGAAAGCGTATAGAAAGAAGCTTTGCTGTGTTCTGGACTTGGCTAGTCCATCAGTTCTGTGAAGTAAGATACTAAGCTCTCAACCATCGGGAAAGCTGTTGGAGCAATCTGTCCGCAGACCCCCGCATTAACTGGCTAAAGCAATAGCTGAGACAGCTAAGGAAAAGAAGCAAAAAAGCAAGACACTTTTCCGTATAAGGCAAAAAATGATGCCCAGGCAATAATTCTGCAGTAAACAATAGAGCCAAAGGGGGATGTGGGCGGGGCACTAAAGTGTAGCATGAAGAAGCCCCCAAAAAAGCAAGTCAAGCTTGCTAGAGAGGAAAGTTCTGAGTGTTTTAAAGCCAGTGTAGTTTGCATTTTGCTCTCAGCAAGTTGAGGAACAATTTTTGCACATATATAAAGGCAGGTGCCATTGTTCCTTTGGCTATAACTTTGGCTGTAACTTCGGCTCTTTGTGCAGAGTAGTGTCCACATTACCAGACGTTGAGTGAAGTGCTAATTCAAAATAAATAAATAAATAAATAAATAAATAATAACTAGTCCTTAAGTGCATGATGTAACACTTTTACTTGTCTCAGATTATTTCAATTATTTTACTTATATTTCAGAAATACGAAGAGGTATCCTTAATAGAAAACTGTGAATAGGGCAAAATATTTAGAATTCAGTATGGAAGAAGACCCCGTTTTCCCCCTGTTTTGTTTGGTCATGTGAAAACGAACATCTGTACCTTCATACATGCTGCAATTTTCCACCCTAGCAATTACTCACATGAGCTAGTGGGATGTAATTGTCCAAGATTTGTGTTCATCTGGGTAATTTAGTGGAAAAACTCCTATTACAGTAAGCTGGCCAAAAGATAGAATTTTACTGGATGGTTTACCATTTAATCAGCTTTGTTTTATGATTGGTACAAATTGGTATCTGCACAAAGCGATATGTACTCATAATGTATTTCTTTGAAGTATCTGACACAAGAATCAGAAATGCCAAATTCTAAAGGAAATATAGGAAAATTGGAAAACATCCACTCACCAATTAATGAAAACTATAAGTAAAGCTTAAATTTCAGCAATTGCTTTAAAGAGTATTTTGAAATTGGTAGTAAATATAGACTATATAAGTATTTAGTACTTTTTCAAGTCATTTCTACTTGGCAAGGTGAATGGAAGATCATTTCTGTGTATTTTACCTATGCAAAGTAAACAGAGACACTTTAGAGATTGTTTCTTTTAACTGTTGTTTTTCAGGGTGCTTGGGTGGCTCAGTTGGTTAAGCATCTGACATCAGCTCAGGTCATGATCTCAAGGTTTGTTGAGTGAGCCCCACATCGGGCTCTGTGCTGACAGCTCAGAGCCTGGAGCCTGCTTTGGATTCTGTGTTTCCCTCTCCTTCTGCCCCTCCCCACTCATTCTCTGTCGCTCGCTCTCTCTTAAAAATTATATAAGCATTAAATATATATATATTTAATTGTTTTTATTCGACTTTTGTGGAGCAAGGGGCAATATTTGAGCTTCATAATCCTTTTTTCTTTGTTTTATAAAAGCTATGTTTATCGGGATATAGAAGTTAAAGTGATCTAATACTTTAAAGTCAGAGATTTTACATATATATATATATTTGTGTGTGTGTGTGAGAGAGAAAGAGAGAGAGGATGCAAGTGAGTGAAGGGCACAGAGAGAGAGAGAGAGAGAGAGAGAGAGAGAGAGAGAGAGAAACAGGGCTCAATGGAAGTGCGGCTCATATTTTACCTGAAGCAGAGCTCCATGCGGGGCACGAGCTCACTGGATATGGGACTTGAACTCACCAACCATGAGATATGACCTGAGCCGAAGTCGATACTTAATGACTGAGCCACTCAGGCACCCTAAAAATTATAATTTTCTATTTTGGCCAGTATCTTGGTTATGCTAAAATAAAAAATGAAACATTTAAAGGAGTTTCCTATTTAACTGTAGTTTAAAGGATTATCATGACCCTCGAAAATGTTAAAAATGGTGGGAATATTTAAGTTGTCCAACTACTTTTGTTTATTGCACTTTTCATGACCATGTGTATGTAGTATCAGAGCCGAACTAAATGCTACTTAGTTCTTACATAAATGGAAATTACTTGTTTCTGGAATTTGAAACACTTATATTGGCCCAATCTGCCACACACTGGCTACAATTCCTTGGGCAAAATTCTTAACCTAGAAAATGAGCAAAGAAATGACCACCTCTCCCAGGATTGTTTTAGGGATTAAGTGGTATTATTTTGTTCATTCAAAAAATATCTATTTCCATTCTTATTGTGAAAGACACAGTGCCAGACCCCAGCTACCCAAAGATAAACAAGACACTGGAGCTTAACCTCCTGCGTTCTCCGTCTGGGGCCCTATAAATTGGACTGAAAAAAGACAGATTAATAGGAGAAAAGCAAACAGATTTGTTTAAAAGTTTTATGTGACATAGGAGCCTTCATACAGAAATGAAGAACTGAGCAAGTGATTTAACCTGAGCGTTCTTATGATGGGTTCAGTGAAGAGTGAACAATATGGAAAAACATGATAGGACTAAGGATAGTGAACTGGGTGAAAATCGGAAAGACCCATTTGTTTAGATTACTCTTGGTGGCCCTCCATCTTCGAGATAAGGATGGTCCCTTCGTCTAGGTGTAGGAAGCCGTTTCTTTCATAAAAGTCTTAAGACCTGCTTCAGGGGAGAAGGGGGAGGTCAGAGCATCCTTCCTCTACCTGTGGTTTCTCAGATTTTAGCTAAAAATACTCAGTGTGCCATATTTTGGACTACTGTTTTCTAAACCCCATCATGTATCATAAAAATATTCAACAGCCAACATTTTTGTGCACCTGCTATGTGCCAGATACAGTTTCTTAAGGGTGAGTAGAGGGAGGGAGAGCTAACTAATGAAAAGGATGAGTGTGGGGATTTACCTAATACGCTACAGTGAGTGTAGTATAAACCCACCCGTCATGAAAGTGTTTTTCTTCCCTGTCCACACTTCTAAGTCATAAAATCATAGAATATGAATGCTATAAAATATTTTTACCATCTTATTTTGGAAACATACGCTTCTTTAAAGAGACATTTAAACATTTATCAAAATCTAAGTAGGTTTATGGTATGGATTTTTCATCGCTGTTTCTAACAGTTTAATTTTATCATTTTAAGAAACAAGTATGGGTACAGTGAATAAACATCTATGTATGTTTATCTTCTGATGTAAGAAAGTTCAACTAAATTTGTCTCCTAAGCTTCCGCCTTCCCCAATGAAAGAATTCAATTTAAAAGCTGTATATTTGGGGAGCAATCCCTCCTGTGATCCTGTAGTGATTTAGTGAGAAAAGCACTGATCTTAGAATCAAACTTTTATGGTTTGTATTTTGTGTTTTGTACTTGTGTATTTCTTATTTTTCTCACTAATAAAATGAAGATCATAATGGTAGCAAACTCATATGGCTCAGATGGGAATTAATAAAATTAATAAGCACAGTTCCTAACATAGCATTGCATTCTCAATAAATGTGTTATTATTTTAAAATACACACACACACACACACACACACATACACACACACACGCCCCTTGTACCTAAAAACAAATAAAGTATTAATTTTATTTGGTTATCATTATATAGTGCTATGATAATATACCTTGGGAATATTGAATGTGAAGCGTAATTCCTATCCCCCCAGGTTGTCACAGTGTAGTGGGCAAAAGGATGGGATTTGACATCAGACTGACCTAGAGGTAATCTTGGTTCTTCCATGTACTCAGAAAATATTGGATTCTCCCCTTGTAAAATAGTGAAAACTTGGCATCAGGCTTTGTGAGGATTAAACGAGATTCAGTTCTTAGTACAAACCCTTCCACAGACTAAATGCCAGAGCTTTAGCTATTTGTAGTAGTGGGAGGAGGGATGAGCACTTCTACAATTGTGTCATACATAAAATAAGACGGTACAGTGTATGTCCTTGCCTTTTATGAAAACAACATAAGCTCACTATATAACAAATCAGACTCTTGGAAATGTGCAAAGGAGGAGATTAAAATCATTCGTAATCTCATTTCTCAGAAATGACTACTTCGAGCACTTTTCTTCATGTGTCTGCTTTCTACAGATAGATCTGCTTTAGTTATATGTCTGTACAAAATTAGAAACATATTTTACACTGGCCTCTCCTGAAGTATGTTACTAAGGATTTTATTTTAAAAGAGGTCAATGATGTTCCTCAAATAGTTTATAAAAATTAATGAGGTAAAGTTGGCGTGGTCAAATGTGCTTAGAAAATACTTAGGCCACAAAGTTAAATGAATGTTTTATTGTAGGACCTCTCAGTCTTTCAGTATGCTAATGATTATTGTGATTCTCCAGAGGGTGGCCATATATATATATAGTTTTCCAAACATGAATGTCTCACTTTTTTTAAACAAATGTATATCAAGACCACTTTGATCTAGTGGTGTCTGGAACTTAATTTTGGAAATGCTGCCATGCATATCTTTATGTGTCTTTTTTCCAATTAACGTTTTACCTTGAGTATTTTATTACTTTATTATTAGAGAACCTTCTATTTAATACTTGTGTAATATTAAGTTTAATAATAAGGTAAAATGTTAATTTTAGAATTAGTAATCTACTAATGTAGAACTAGTAAAGTAGCCTAACAAAGCCTTTAGATAGGTCGATATGCAGTGGGGGTGAGGGAGTACTGAAGAAAATCTATCAAATGGATGTCAAGGGAGGCCATTTTTATATTATTATTTTGAATAATTTCATGGCTTCCTGCCACTCTTGAAGCACAGACTGATCTTTCCTACTTAAATGTAGACTGACTGCCACATGCCTTTTTTCCTTTGTTCAAGATCATTTTGAAGGAACAATCTCTAAACAAAATTAGCTTAACTAGGAAGTTGCAAGGAGGAGGTTAAGAAAATTTATTCAGGCAGACATTTTAATCAAAGAGGTATTTGTTGGAAATGTGGCTAAAAGTGTAGTTGGCCAAGTCATACAAATAGTAACTTTTTCCCCCTTTGAGCTGTAGCCCAAGGCTTTAGAAATGAGTTATGAATGTAAATAAATACAAATCAATAGGAGTTCTGTTTTTATTATTTCACTGGGAATTTCTGTACAATTTGAGAGCAACTTGCTGCAGGTTCAGCAGATGATTAAGCTTAACCTTGATCCTGAGCCAGCACGATTGGCTTGCTTTCTATCAGCAAGGGATGTAAATTTACTCGGACACATTTTAATTGGCATTTATGCAACATGTACACACAGATGCTGAATTCATTGAGAAATCCTGAGTGCCATCTGTTTAACTAGCTTTGCCCTCTATTAAAATACATGATAAAATGAGACTGTATCTACTTGGCTTGCTCATATATTTATCTCACACGAGAGAACATTTCCAGTGTGATCCTGTGGTAGATATTAATGCATACGATAGCAATCTAAAAATTATCTTATTTTCCCTTTCTCTTTACGAGGACTATTTATGACACGTTTCCTCCTGCGCCTTCCCTTCTAAATGATTATCTTCAAAAAGTGGCTTTTTTAAGGTAATTTTTTTAATTGAACTTTGTTAGTAAAATAATAAGAGATCATTATATATGTTGACTTATAAGTCTTTTCTTATCAAATGTAAATTGTTTTCATAATGAATTTAATAATCTGAATTTAAAATGTTTTTTTAATTATCACTTTAGCCCCCCCCCCCCCCCGAAGTTTGATTTACAAATGAGGTAACATTTTAAGGTTAGTCCTCTCTTCCACATTTAAGCAGAATTTTAGATTGGACCCACTTCCAAATGAAAGACCCATTTTCCTTCCATTCAAGACTTGGCAACAATAATGTCCTATAATGATTTATATATACAGACTTTGAAGAAAGCTCTGAAATTATGGGAACTGATGGGGAAGTGCTCTTTTTAACCTTGTAATACCTTAATTAAATCTCCCTCCCTCCCTCTCTCTCTCTCTCTCTCTCTCTTTCTCTCTCTCTCTCTCTGTCTAGCTTTCTAAACCATAAAACCACAGGTCTCATATTCACATCTGAAAAAATAATCTGCAATATGCATTGAGTCACTGATGCAGTGTTAAGATTCAAATCAAGTTACAACTATACTTTTCTGCTATATTAAGTCACCGACTTTAAAAAAATCACCCAAACCATCAAATTGTTTTTTGTACATTTTTCTATTAAACTAAAGTTAGTATGCAGTCATAAGAGAGCTGTCACACTTTAAAGCTGTCATGATGACAGAAAGAACCATTTATTTCATAAGTAGAGGGCTTGTGTCTCTGTGACAGGTAGAGATTACGATGACATTGTCTTCAACCTGAATTCATGAGCCTGAGAATGAAATTCCTAAGTTTGAAAGGGTTTTAAAACTGAAAGTGAACGGGTCTGGTATCAGATTTAAACTGTTGTTACAGAAATGGGTTTAATTTCCTCACGTGGTTAATGCTTAATACAGTGATATGATTTAATATATTAATGTAATTATCATCTAAGTGTTGGGTTTCTGGGGCTGACCTGTGGGGCTAACTATGAAATGAGCAACCCCTCCCCAGTGAACCACTTTGAGCTAATCTTGTAGTTTCCAAGGACTTTCCAGAAAGTCCCTAGCTAGCGTTGCCTAGGAACACTCTCGCTTCCATTTCAAAATTTAAAAAAGTAATAATGGAAAGCATTTTGTTATCTTTGGATTCTTTTGTACTTGTCAGTGGCTAATGATAATCTAATTGGAAATCAATGGACTTTCTTAACCTATTTGGGTTATGATAGCATTAAACAAACAATTTAGTTTTGATGAACTAAGATTTCTCATCTTTAAAATGAGGGAGACTTGGATTAGAAAGGTCTTTAAGTTCCTTTTAACTAAAACATGCTATTATTCAAAATAATAAACATATAAAATAAGATCATGGAATATAGATTGAGCTGCCTGCCTTTTATCTCTTTTATGCCTCTAAAGTATAAAACTTTAGAACATATGTCTAAATCTCTTTCTGCTGAATTAAACTGAAAATCTATTAAAATTTTTCCTTTAAGATGAAGCACAGTTATTTTTTGAAAATCCTCATCCATTTGTGACAATGTGGATGGACCTTGGGTGCCTCATGCAAAGTGAGACAGTCAGAAGTCAAAGACAAATACTATATGATATCACTTACGTGGACATGGAAGAAGTCACCTTCCTAAAACATAAAGAGTAAAATGATGGTGTGAGGGGGATAAAAGTGATCTTGTTTAAAGTTCCAAACTAGTAGTAAATCAACCAGTAAATAAATAAACCAGTAAATAAACCAGGGGGATCTAATGCACAGTATGATGAATATAGGCAGCAATATTGTACTAAATTTTGCTACAATGGTATTAATATTACAATATACAAATATATCAAAGTAACATCATACACCTTAAAGCCAACACAATGTTATACATCAAATAGTTTCAATTAAAAACATAAAGAATCCCAAAGAGAAAAACAAAATCCACATCTAAGACAGTCAGCTTCTAATTGTAGTCCGTAAGTAAAATTAAATGCATTAACACAATAATCTCTTTCACCTATGAGCTATAAAACTTAAGGGCGCCTGTCTGGCTCTGTTGGTAAAGCATGCAACTCTTAATACAGGGGTCATGAGTTGAGCCTCACATTGTGCTTATTAGAGATTACTTAAAAAGAAACAAAATAAAAATAAAACCTTTTTAGTTCACATTCTAGCCTTACCTGATTAAACTGCTCATACTGTCAATGTGGGTTTTAAATTCCTTTATGTACAGAGTTCCAGCCTATAAGATCTAAGGAAGGAGTGGAAAATGGGGGTGCAGGGGGGAAATCCAGGAGCTGAAGAGGACATGGGAAAGAAAGTAGGCTGAAGATTCCAAGGGAGTAAAGGCTTTTGTTTGTTTGTTTGTTTGTTTGAAGTAGGCTTCACCTCCAGCATGTCGGGCATGTTTAGTGTAGAGCCCACCTCAGAGCTTGAACTCACAACCTTGATATCAAGACCTGAGCTGAGATCAAGAGTTGGATGCTTAATCAGAGGCTTAGTTGGATGCCTGCCTACTGAGCCACCCCAGGAATAGTCTTAGGGGTAGTTTCAGTTTCAGCATTGGCAGAATCATAGATGGAGACTAAATCTTCAAAGGGATCTCACACATAGTAGAAAGTCAAATGTTTGTTTACTAAAATAAAATAAATATGAATAAATAAAAAGGCCAGAGATCAGTGATGGTAGTGGATGAAGAGAAAATAATAGTGTGATTTTGTCATATCTGTTTGGGGGCGTATGTTTTCTCCCCTCATGATGAAGTTATGTGAACTTGGTTAGCTAAAAGCTACAGTTCCTTTGGGATGCCTGGCTGGCTCAGTCGGTAGAGTATGCAACTCTTGATTTCAATGTTGTAAGTTCAAGCCTATGTGAGGCATAGAGATTGCTTAAAATAGAAATAAAAGTTACAGTTATTTTGGATTATAATTTGGCAGGTTAAGGTGTGCAATTTTTTTATGGTAATGATGATGAAGAATCACATATTTTAAATTACTTAAATTAGAGGCAGGGTTCATGAATCAAAATATTAAGAGCAGTTTCAGAGTACAGAAAGCCTTATGCTGTTAGCTATAAATGTTTCCAGTTCATTGTCTAGCCATTCAGGTTCCAAAACAAACCTACTAGAAATACATTTATTAATTTGGTTTTCTTCTGTCTTCATTTTTGTTATTTTGCTGCCAACCCTAAATTTATGTGACCATACAATGCCGTCTAGGCTCTTTTAATTGCCAATCTTGACTTATTGCCAGCTCTTATCTTTGTTAGGAATGTGGTAATATGTTTCTTTCAAGGATAATGTAGATCAATTAATTATGATTGTAGGAGCTGTCAATTATTTATACTGCATGGTCATAAAATGTATGTGTTGTGTCATTTATCATGTAGTATGGTGCTTATTTCATATTCCCTTCGATATTTAATTACTTTTTCAACATGTGTATGAGCCCCTCAAATCTTAGAACATTGCGTAATTACTAGTTGTGGTTTTTCCTTTTCTGGTCATGAAGCTTTCACTGCCTTTCATTCTTTTGTTTCTAAGCAAAGAGAAATAGCATTATTTTTGTTACTTAAGTGTTTAAACAGCATAAATAGTTTGATTAGTAAAGACAGTAAAGTTAGTAATCCTTGAAATGTTCTACTTTCAATTAGAAAAATTAAACATAGTTGCTTTTTCCTCATAGGAAAACCTTTTAATTTTTTGGCAGTTAAAGAGGAAATTGTTATGCATGATATAAGCAAAACTTTTTCTCTGGCTCTGACCTTGAGAAGACAAAAGAAAAAAAATAATTTGAGAAATGTGTGATTAAGAAATGCTGTCATGTCATTTGTTTAGTGACCTCTTTACATTAAGTGATCTGTATCTGGATTATTATACGTTTACGTAAACTTCTCTTTTGAAACAGTGAAATTAAAATGGTTAAATAAACAAAAACAAAATAGCAAATAGAAATATGATTCAGAGTAAGAGCAACAATGTGTTCTTAATCTCATTATTTCCTGACTTTTAGTATTTAGGTCAAAGGGGCATTAGATGTTTTGTCATTTCTTAAAACAAAAAACAAAAAAACAATAAATAATCCATGATATGGCTCATTATTTTGCTCATTAAGACCATGAGATTGCTCCATGATGCCTGTAAGTTCAGGACTTCATCTCTACTAAATCATAAGTCATTGTCAATTACACATAATCATGCATTTAAAGTGGGTCCATTATTTACTTGCTAAAGATATCTGTGAAAAGAGTTAAGAAAGCATATTTAGACCTAGGAAAAATGTTTTATAATTTCTTTAGCAGGAAAATGTACTCTTGCATTAGTAAATATTCTCATTTTGATAAAAAATGTGAATTTCAGTAATGAGAGTTAATGAAATTGAGCCCTTCCAGATTGATACATACAATTAAGAATAGAAACATCAAATTAACTTAGCATCAAGCTTACTCTAAAAATCTTGAATTTTATAATGTGAAAAATATTTAGTTTTGTTCATAGGAAGTTATAATATTGATTTCAGGCATCAAACTTTAATGAGTATTTTAAATTATAATGTCACTGAGTATGCCTTCTTTGGTCAAAATAAATTATTATGGATTGCAAGTTGGAAGGTTATACACTATGAATAACTAATTCTATATGTCCTAATAGTTGAGAAATATACAGAATTAAAAATTGCTAGCTGAAGTTGTCATTCTGTGTCTAATTTGTATTGCAACTCTTAAGGAAATTTTGACGTTGTCAAGGAACTTGTATATGTCCAAGAGCCTAATAACCATTTAGAAAGCAGGTTTATAAATATATTTAAAATACATACAAAAGTTTTATGATAATCAGAGGTTTTATTGGCTTTTATTTTCTTGATTTTATAAACTACTTGATTCAATACATAACAAAGTAACAACTTTTAGCCCTTAGAAAATAAAAGGATTTGGGGTGCTTGCATAGCTCAGTCAGTAGAGTGTCCAACTCTTGGTTTCAGCTCAGGTCATGATCTCATGGTTCATTGGTTTGAGCCCTGTGTCTGGCTCTGCACTGGCAGTGTGAAGCCTGCTTGTGATTCATTCTCTCTCTCTCTCTCTGCCCCTCCCTTACTTACATACACACTCTCTCTCTCTCTCAAAAATAAAATAAACTCTAAAAAGCAAAGAAAAACATTTAAAAATAGTCACAAAAGCAGAATTAACACCTGCTCCTTGTGGAAAAACAAAACCTTGTACAGTTGTTTAATTTACAAGATATGTTGCTGTTCCAACTGGAGGATGTTAAAGACCAGTAATCCAAAGGCTTGTCCGCCTTGCAGAGGAACTCAGAAGATTCTTCATAGGTCTTTGAGTTCCTTAAAGTTACTAATGAGTTTATAGGTCTTTAAGTTGGTTTAGGATATTTTCATAGACCAACCACCTAACCTGGTCCCAAGGAACCATTGATTCCTGATTATGAACAGAGGTCTTTTGTCAACTTCCAGAGAAAGCATCTGGCCCTCTTATCCATTAGGCTGAGTTTGTGTTTATTTGATTCCATTTTGACTCTTGACCATTTAAGATTATACTTTGCTCTGAGGCCTTAGATAATTTACTGAAATCAATAAATTTAATAATTACATTTACCTTGTTTTTCTTTAAATGTTATAATCAGAAAGATGAAACAGAAGTGTCAGCTCAAATTTATGGTATTTAACCAAAATTTTCCTCAAAGAAGTTAATTCATGTTCATGTAGGAGAATCTATACCTGCCGGGCCGTTAGGGCTCCAATTGTAATGTTGATGAGTTTCTAACTTCTTCAAAGTTGATGACTAGACTAAGCGGGGGGGGGGGCTTTTTTAAGGGCACTGGTCTTCAAGCCAGAATACCTACATATGTCAAAAGTATATGAGGGTATGTTTTTGCATTTTCTAGATTCTCACTCTCCCTTTCTAGCACTCTTAGAACTGATATGCCTGAAAATGTCCTTGCTGTGGAATTTCCCTTACCCCCCTTGCCTTTCATATTTGCTCCTCTTGCACTTTATAAACAGAAAACATGCTGTTCAGGCATCCAGAATCATTCTGTGGTGCACCTGCAGAGGTGTAGAAAGCTCCCTGGCAGCAAACACAGGAGTAGTTCCACAGTGCCTTATATCAAAGCTGAGAATGGAGATAGGCTGATCAGTAAACAGCAACAATAAATCTTTCAAGCCTAAAAGCATGTTGCAGGGGATAAAATTGGGTAGGAATTAGAATGGAGATGTAAATCCAAAGAGATTTAAAAATAAATAATGTAAACCTTATAGCTTACAAAAGCATATGAATATGTATATGTATATTTGTGCATATATATATGTGTATATTTACATTTCAATGGACCATCAATTCCTGGCAGTCTTTAGGGTTGACCAGATGTCCTGAGAAGAGGCAAGAAGAGTTTTTTTTAAATTTATTGTTTATGATATGCCAGAGATTTTAGATATTGCAACTATTTAAACTTTCAAATAATAGTTTTTAAGTATGAGAGGAGTACATGGTCTTTCAAATAATTGAAGGCGACACCAGTAAAAGGGTTCGTGAGGACTGAGGACTTAGGCCTTCTTAGGTACAGTAACTGACAACCTGTGAATGTTTCTTAATATCTAAGAGTTATGATCTTAACAAAGGAATTACAAAGCAGTGTTTAGCTGCTTTGAACTGAAACCTTTGGGAGGCATCTTTGGCCCAAGTTTCTTATCGCTTTACCAGCTCATTACCTTAGTAGCTCTGCAGGACTTGGATTCGGCTCCTGGACTGGTGACTGCAGGTGTTTTGTATACAGTAAACTCACCTGGGACTTACACTGTGTTCAGGTGAAGAGGCATGGGACATGTGCCTTTTGTAGTACAGAATCAACTTCCATTGCAAACAGCTCCCATTTCCAACATCTGATATAAAAATAGGACCACGCACACTACACTTCGCAATGATTCACAGTTAAGGTTTTTAAGTTGATCAAAGCATTATTTTTATTGAAATGTTTTTTTTCGTGTTCAATATTTTTTTCTCGCTTCTATTACTTCCTGAAAAAGCATAGATTTAGATTTTATAAAACACTGAGTATAACTGGTAAAGATGGCATCCTTAATAGAAGTTACAAAATGATTTGCTTTTCTACTAATTGAATGTCTAGTAACCTTAAGTCAGGGTTTGTTAGCATGACTCCAGATATGAGCAAAAGGAGGTCTTCAACCTTCTCTGCCAAGGAGCCAAAGGCTGAGTGAACTCTCCCAAAGGCTTTAAGAGTTTAGGCAAAGGCAGCTCACTCACACAGCTACACAATTGCATATTTGTTATGTTCCTTGGAGATCGAAAGCTTTGTGAGATACTTGGCATTATTATTCTGAAGCCCCAGACAGCCTGTGATTGGGAAAGATACAAGGAATTAACAGATCTGAAAGTTATTATGTTGGGAAATAGTCACAGTGATTTAGGGCAGATTGTCACCAATTAAAGATCCTTTTTGTTTAGCTGATGTGTCTCTGTATGTGCTATTTAGACTCCGTTTTTTTTTCCCTATCACCATTCCTTTCAGTGGGGGTGAGATGTTATAATTGGCAATCTTAATTATGCTGCACAAAGATACATTAGTGAGAATAGTGTGTGTGTGTGTGTGTGTGTGTGTGTGTGTGTGTTTTCCAAAAGCTCTTTTTTCCAGCTCTTCCCAATTACTAGGGAGGCTTTAACGAGATCATTTTAAACTGTGAGGATTTTTCTCCCTTGAGACTGTTAACCATTAGACTTTCCATAAAATGTGAAAACTCTTGTTTTAGCCCTTCTCTTGTTTAGCTGCTGCATCTTGGGCTTGAGAGGATAAAAAAACATCTGGCTTTTTGTTTGTTTGTTTACAGTCACCTTTGTTTCCCAGGAAATATTTTAATTAGGAAACATTCCAGTCTTTCTCAGTCTCTTTAAAAAAAATGGGTCTTTATGAAAATAGTTGGTTTCATGGTTTTGGTCCTATTATGTCCAGTAACTCACTGTGCAACCTTGAGTCCTTTCAGCTCCTGACTTGAGATTTTCATTTGTAATTGGGGGTGGAGTGGACATGGAGGAGTTATATGAAGTTGTGATTATATAAGCTGTAATAATATAGGCCTATTTTAAGGAATTTTTTAAAAAGAGAATGAGGGGGCCCTGGGTAGCTCAGTTGGTTAAGTGTCCAACTTCAGCTCAGGTCGTGATCTTGCAATTTGAGGGTTTGAGCCCCGCGTCAGGCTCTATGCTGACAGCTCAGAGCCTGGAGCCAGCTTCCAATTCTGTGTCTCCCTCTCTCTTTGCCCGCCCCCCACCCCCCGCCCCACTCATGATCTCTCTCCCTCTCTCAAAAATAAATATTAAAAACCGAAAAAAATTTTAAATAAATAAATAAATAAATGCAAGGAATGAAAACTTGTCCACAGTTCACCTCAGTGGGACAGGAAAAGCTGGATGTACTCTGGCATAATACCAAAGAGGAGTTGTCTTACCAACCGCCAAAAAGACCAACTGAGGTCTGAATATGCCACTCTTAGAAGCCCAGGCAAGTTTACTGCTAAAAATTCAGGCTTTGGTATCCAAGTGAATCCAGCTCCAAATCCTGTATTTATCACATACTAGCTTCGTACAGTATCACTACAGGAACTAGGGAAATGTGTTCAGTCACTCCTCTGTCATTTTAACACCCGGCCTGAATTCTTCTGCAGAACAGCCCCATATGGGGAAGTGAAACTGCACCCCCCGTCATCTGTTTTGCATATTAAACTTTTGTCTAAAGTTTCAGTTGAACAAAGCATTCTGTGATGAAAGAACATGAGAGAAAACCCCTGAAATAAGTGCTCTGAAAGCAGAGATCAACTGTGTCTTGTTTATCGTTGAGTCACTACCTCCAAACACAGTGCCTAGTAGTTTATTGAATGAATAAATGCGTGAATCACAAATCCTTCAGTTTGATGACTCAGCACTTTCCCAAACAACTTGATTACGCTCTAGAGACTGTGTCCACTTCTGACAAATGTGAACTGTCTTATTATTCTAATTATGTAATTAACATTTAATATGCTATTGATTCTCTTATACTTAAATAGTAAATTGAGCTTAATTTATGGCAGTCCTGAGAAGTACCCATAATGTTTTGAAGTGTTTTATTCTCTGAACAAAATAAGTGAATGCGTTTTTACCACAATTTGTAACCAAGCATGGATATCATCACCATACACCGTGATTCAGGGTCATATACATCACACATATATAGGCATATATAAATTTGTATACGTCTATATAACCAAAATGTATTAGTTTTGTTTTGTATTTCAGTTAAAATGATATAATAGGCATCAAACTAACTTAAAATTTGTCATCCTAAAAATTATAATATAGATTAATTGGTCAACAGATAGTATCAGTTAGTTCAGATTTGGAATATAGTAGTACAAAGGTCTAAACTGGTAAAAATCAATCCTGTGTTAAATACTAAGGGGCAGAATTTGAAACCATAATTTTTTTAAAGTTTATTTATTATTTATTTATTTATTTAGAGGGCCAGAGGGAAAGAGAGAGAGAGAATCCCAAGCAGCTCTGTGGTATCAGCACAGAGCCCGATGCAGAACTCAAACTCATGAATCTGTGAGGTTATGACTTGAGCCAAAGTTGGGATGCTTAACCCACTCAGCCGTCCAGGTGCACCAAAACCATATTTTTTAATTAATAAAATAGTTTTCCTATACTCTCAAATATAGTCCTATACTCTCAAATCGTCACACACACCCACACACCCACACCCACACCCACACCCCCCCCACACACACACTTTTCCTATTCCTCCTCAATGATTCCTCCAAAACCTGGGTATCATTGTTGACATCTTTATTTCTGTCAACTTCAACCACTCAAGAGATCGTTTTGAGTTTTTACCTCCAATACACAATCTGTTCTCCCCTTTGCACCAAATTCAGCGTCATCATAATAGTATAAAACCATCATTTTTCCCTTAATTACTGAAGTAGCTTTCTAATTGGTCTCTCCACTTCCATTCTTATGTTCCTCTCCATTTCATTCACAGAGTAGCTATAATGAATATTTAAATATGATAATTCCATCACGAGACAGCTCCTCTTAAAAGCCACTGAAGTGCTTCCCATGGGAATTAAAATAAACGCTGACCTTTTTATCGTGGCTGCTGTGTGCAGCAAACCTGACCTCTACCTCCGCTGCCAACCTCATGCTATTGCATCGGTGCCAACCTGGCCACTACACAGGGTCTGAGTCTTTTCACATTCATTGATTGTACCGAGTTTTTTCAACCTGTGTTATTTCTGCCTGCTATGCACTTCCCTAGGATAAGTTTTCCTTGTTTGTTAGGCTTCCGCTTAACCGTTACATCCTCAGTGGTTCCTCACTTCCTATCTACATACAGCATTCTATCCTGTTCCTTCAAGGCATGTTTTACAACTACAGTTGTATGTTTGCGTTTATTTGAATATTGCCTGTTCATTCCCCAATACCTTGAGCACCATTAGTGTGGGACTCATGCCAATTTTAGGACCATTCCATACATAATATCTAGCGCACAAAAAGGAATATTGTAAACATGTACAAAATTCCTACCATGTCTTGGGCATTGTTCTGGGTACCAGATACACCAAGCAATAAAGACAAATTCCCTGTTCTTCTAGCGCTGACATTTGAATACAAAGAGCCAGACAATAAATATATGAGTATATTCCTTTGATCAAGGACTCTCTCAGCGCAGGGTGCTAAATACAAACTTGGATTTCATCAAAGAAGGAACACATGCCCGTCTTGCGCCAATCAGGGTCCCATGGCTCAGATACCCTCATTCTGTCTGTGTTTTTTTTAACCCTGCCAAGCTACTCCTGAGCGTGACTTTTGCTCTGGCGCTTAGAGGCCCTTATCAATGGCATTCTTTGTCCTCCTCTCCATTTGTACTGGCAGCTGAGAAATTTGGCAATTCCTTACATAGTGACTAACAGTAATACTTCTTTGCAGATGTAATGCACCATATAAATGGCAAGTCCTGTACAAACACTAAATAATTAGTCTTCATAATAACTCTAACAAGATAGAGTGTAAAACTCTGTTTTGTATGGAAATAACGGAGTCATTGTGAATATACCTATTGAAATCACACCACAGTGGAAGGATGTGTGTTGTGATTCTGAAACTCCTGACTTTTATGGTGTTTTCTGACTACTAAAATAAACACAGCTACAAATAACACCATATAAGATGCTGTTTTACAAATGCTATATTTTCTTCATTAATAAAGTAATTTAATTTCTAGGTGAATGTAAAGCATATAAAATGCAAACATCTAGCAAGCTACTGGCTAGAACCTCTGATTTTAGCAACTTGACTTACTTTGGCCAGATTTTTTTTTGGTGATCCCCCAGATTCGAGTCTGCTGGCTGTTAACTATTTAAATGCTGGTCTTCATTGGTGTACACCTTTCTCTAGACTACGTCACAGATTTTAACTTAACTCTAGTACGCTAAACTTGCCTTCCATTTGTCCTGATGACTTAGGGCCATAGTAATAAATGCTAAAGAGTATCTTGTACTGTTGTTGGTTCCTGAAGTGAAGGAATTAAACCATGAAGCATGGGCTACAGATACCCACAAGGGCTTTTCATAGAAAGGGTCATTATGGTGTGCATGCCTCTGAAAAATGGGAATGTGGCTTAGCTTTGGCTGCAGCCTGAAAGTAATTCTGATCATTAAAAGACCAGGAATGGGGGCCCCCCATTGGAAGCCCAGCAGAAGACAGAAATGCAGCTGTGTTTATCTAAGCTTTTCTTCCATCATATGTTCTATAAACAAGCAAATAAGCAAGCTACTGTTCATTAATTTTATCCCAGTAATGGCTTCTTCTGTTTGTAATATTCTGTATTCATTGTTGGTTAAAACTGAATGGTGTTTGAAATCTATCTGTGCTAGATAGCTTCTTCAGAATGTAGAATTTGTTTTGAAAATATGTGCTGCCTCTTAGGGTATAGCATAAGAGGTTTGTGAAATCTTCAAAAGCTCCAGTAGTTAAGAAAATATATGCCTTTACCAGCATATTTTATTCCAGGATCTTAACCAAAGCATAATTTAAGTTTTAAAAATAAAGTCGCATGCTATAAAAAACACAAGTAGAAGATGACATAATTATTGAAAAGTATTCATAGAAGTACTCAGTGCTGACATTTAAAGTAAAAATGTATCCTTTAGGAAAACAGTTATAGTGAAATCCTAACTTTGTACAGAATCAATGTTTGCTTGCCTCATTTTAAGAATCAAACTCCTTGGCTCTAGAAGATGATAATCAAAGATGGATAATACCTCATGGAATACTATTTTACACGTCATTTTAGTTTTGCTCTTCAATGGGTTACAGGATCTTTCTGTAAATTCACCCTTTTTGCTGAAATGGTTTTAAAAGTTTGAAATTATTCTTTTAAGAAATGTTAAAGAGTTTGGGGGCCCTTGGCTGGCTTAGTCAGCAGAGCATGTGACTCTTGATCTCTGGGTCATGCGTTCAAATCCCACATTGGGTGTAAAGCTTACTTTAAAAAAATTTGAAAAAATAGGAATGTTACAGAGTTTTCAACACATTTGTGCCTCAGCTGACACTCTGTTCTTCTGGGTAATGCCATGAGCTTATTAAGTAGGAATGCAAGTAGTTATAAAAACCTTTATACCTTACTTAACGAGCTCCCAAATTTTGTATTTTGTATCTAGCTCCCCAAGATTTGTATTATATATCTTAATATGAAATAACTTACAATCCAGTTCTATCATGTTGCCATTTTCTGACAAGATGAAGATTGATGTTGTTTCTTGACAGACATCAGAATTTATATAAACCTCAGTGCAAAGAAAGTACCAAAGTAATAGGCACAAACTATGTGTTCAGTACAGATTTGTTAAATGGAAGAATGGTACTTATTTTGAAATTATTGACATCAGATAACATTTATTTCAGCATATAAGTGGGCATTTAGATGGAGAAATGAAAGTATCATAGAAGTGAATAATCTCTACTCAAAATTAAAGATTAGGAAGGTGAAAGGTAATTTTGAAAGCAGTTAAAGTGGACACTTATAATAGGCATGCTATTATGTAGTCTTTGAGAATATCCTCCCCTTGGATGCCCTAATTTTAAAGGATTTTTAATAAATTATTTTATTTTCCCAGTTGACAGTTTACTACTATTTGCTGCAAGGTTTAATTGACAAAGAAGTCTTTTAAGTAAAAAAAAAAAAAAAACCCAGAACTGCACATTATTGTCTTTTCTTTTTCCCCAAGATACCTACTTCTAATTAAAATGCTCATATTTAATTCAAATATAATTTATTATTGTACCGCTTCTTTTAGTCATTTTGTTGACATTAAAGCAGAATTATTAAGAAGAGTTAGTCCAAAATACTAATTTGAATAATGAATTCTAATTTTTAACATACCACTGAAAGTTTGAAGTGGTGTCTTTCAAACGTGGAAAAATCTGAAAAAAGAAGCCACAAGAATGCAGAAAATAGTCAAAGAGAGCTAGTTGACTGTCAGAAGAGAAATTTCTCATTCACCTTCTGTTTTAATGGAAAAGAGCTGATATCCTAATTATATCATGATGTCTATGTATTTAGAATTGTGAACATTGTGTTCAGATAAGACCAGATATGTGGGCAAGTTGATAGAGAAGAATCCTTGGTGGGCAAGAGATCTGTTTTCTATCGCTGCTGCTAAATCTTGACAAATTTTGTATTCTTAAAATGAAAGTAATAAATTCACATTATCATAGCCTTGTTGTGAGAACTCAGTGAGTGGATTCTTGGTTTGGTTCCTTATAAAGCTAATGCTGAATAATTGGCCATTGCTAGCATTATTATTGTATTGTTCACGTTATCATTGTTATTACTTATGTGACGTGCTCCTCTCCCCTCTGAGGAGCCTTAGATGATTAATTTCTAAAATAAAAGGTTAGGATGACCCATCTCTCAGGCCCCTAACTACACCAAGATTCTGTGATTCATGAAACTGAAGGCATTGCAGTTCACAGATGTTCACCACATGATTAGGGAACAAAATTAATTCTGGGAACGCTTGAGCCTTACTGAAAATGGGTAGACATGATGTACAATCACTATCAAGTCTTCTGCAACAACAAAGGAGTCAATTTGTTGGAAATACAATTTATTAGATAGGTAAATTGAATTTTATAGTAAAATATTGACATGTTCAAAAAAAGAAAAAAAAAAGAAAAAGGCTTTGCATTTGAAGTCAGGACATCTCTGTTTTCTTCTGGTCTCTTCTTGACAGATAACAGAAGCTAGTGACCAAGTTTCTTGGGACTCAGTTGTCTCTCTTTATGGGATTAAATGTTGTCAAAGACCAGTGCCTCTTCTATAATTTTATGTTTCATTAAGTTCTAAAATTTGCCAGGGGGTTCTAAGAGAGTCTCCATAATATTTCAAAGAGTTTTGCTTAATATTTTTTTCCTGTTGCTCTCTGTTTCCTCAACATTACCCAAATAGATTGCAAATTCAACACTAAATTTTAGAATCCTTTTCTGAAAACATGTTTACTTATTTTGAGAATTATATTAAAATTGCTATATTGTTTTTCAGAAAGACCTGTGATTGTATGTTTTGTTTTGTTTTGTTTTAAAGGACAAATCTTAGTTAACTATTTTCTAGACAAAGGCTTCCAGGAGATTCAAAGATTCAGTGAGGCTTATGGGTTTTTTTGTCTAGTTTAACAGAAAGAGAAGAGTGAAAAGTGGCTGAACCAAATCTATGTACCAACCAATGAGCATAAAACAATTACACAAATGTGGAAGAAATGTTGGATTACAAGGAACGGTGGTTTGTTTAATAACGTTTTAGGAGTTCCCTGGGTGGCTCAGTCAGTTAAGTATCTGACTTCAGCTCAGGTCATGATCTAACAGCTTGTGAGTTTGAGCCCCGTGCCAGGCCCTGTGCTGAAGGTTCTGTGTCTCCCTCTCTCTCTGCCCCTCCGCTGCTCACACTCTGTCTCTGTCTCTCTCTTAAAAATAAGTATTAAAAGATTTTAAAAAATTTAATAAAAAACAATGTTTTAGGTGATATCTACTTGAATATGTTGTATCTATATTGTTAGTTTTTTGCCCCAAATTGATATTAAATCTTCTTTTCAAAAGTTAGTTCTAGATTTTTGAATTTCATACTATTCATATTACTTCACACTATCAAAATAGGTATTTAGTTTAGTAGTGATGTTAGAGAAGGAAAGATTTCTTTTGTTAATGAATCGCATTCGCGAATACGTCTGGATGCCATTGGCTTTTCTGCCACAGTGCTGCTCATCATTTGAATTCAATTTTTAATTACTTAAATATACACGTGAATTAGAGACTTGGATAATTTAACTAAAGGTTCACACATTGTATGAGGTGACACATACTGTTTTTCCCCAAAAGGAAATGTTCAGGGCAAGTGCAACGAGGAAAGTTGCTTTTATAGAAGAGAGGAAAAAATCTTAAATTCAGAGCTGTGCAGGGTTGCGTACAGCCATAGCCATTACTAGAGTTTTATGCTTTACCACTGCAAAAATAATTACATGAGCATTATCTAAGCAACGATCTTTAATGGATTGCATTTTGTTAGCTTTTCATTCTATACTGTAAAAACTCAAATAACCTAGTAAATGAAAAAAAAACCTTGATTTATCTGACTTAGACCTTTGATATTTCTGAAACAAATTTTATTATTCATTGGTTTGAGATATGATCTCAATTTTTAAATAAGATATAGTGTTACTAAGTTGGTTTTAAGCTGACCAAGTAGAAACATTGTGCAAATTATTTATTTTTATTTGAAAAGTATTTTCGTTTTGCATGTTTCAAGGGTGTTAAAATTTTTCAGAGGTGTTATCTTAGATTAATAAGGTAGTCCCGTAAAGGCACATATTATTTGTTAAGGTCAATTCATTTGCTTTCTCTATAAACCTTACATTTTAAATGTGGTACCTTCTTAATACCTAATCATAATATGAGTTCATAAATAGTGAAAGTCTTCAAACCCTATTGTTTATTTTGTGGGAACAGTAGCTGGAGTTTTCAGTTCAACTAGATTGACTTTTGTGTCTATGTATTCTATTAATAAATAATGTACAGTATTAAAGTTAGAATGACAACAGTGTGGCACGATTATATTGACTTTTCTTTTTCCCTGTTCCCATTCTTGCCTAAGAGGAGGACAAAGTCTCCTCTTTGAAGTCTTATTTTCCAAGCGCTAACATAGTCTTGTTGTGTCCAAGTTGTCTCAACATGTCGATTAAAAAACGTTTTTGTTTGAGTGGATGTTAAAGCTTACCAAGTTGTGTGCACATACTTAGCTGGTATAAAGGAAGGAAAAGTAGAGAATTACAAGAGAAAAATACAGGATTTTGTAAGCCTCTAAGTTTGCTTGAGGTTTTGAAACCAAAATTTAAGCATGGCTTTTGAAATAATAGTTTGAGCATCAGTTTTCTACAGTGTAGGACTTCATCCATGAAAGCATTTTTAAATGTCGTTGCAATGGAAAGACACCCGTTCCAGTACAAAATCATTGTACCAAATGTTTTGTTCAATAGATTTCAAGAGATAAATAACATTTATCACTTCAATCTATGCACTGAACATACCAATGAACATTTTAAGTACCATCTTAAATATGATGACTAAAATTCTTGACATTTTATTACACACTGGGAGAAAATGGTGTGGGAGAAAGATAGCATTTTTAGGTTTTGCATTGAAGTATGCATCTCCATGCCCACTTTGTAAATGTGGAGAGGTTATGTTCAAGTAAACAATGGAGTTGTTTTTTAAGACTAACTCATGCCAACAAATGATTTCATGATTCCATTATGTTTATAAGATACAGAGGATATTTTGCTGTATGAACTATTTTTGAAATACAGACTTAGTATGTGTATATAATTCACTTCCTAATAGAAAACATCATCCCAATGTGTCATGTAAGTGAAAGCTGGATTCATTTATATTCAGTAGCACATGGATGGGGAAATGTGAGCAATAGGCAATGAAGAAATGCAACTTAAATATAAGCCAAATGCTAACTGTGAGGGCACAAAATAGCAAAATACACTTGTCCACTGGCCCATAGAGGATATCAGATTATCCCTGTTGTGTAGCTTAAGGCCAGATATTGTTATTAAGTTGCATATGTCTCTAAGTAAATATAGATTCTCCAAGATATATTGAGGTGGCTATTATTGGTAGTTTATTATAATCAATGTCTCCTTGCTGAATTCGGAGATAAGGACTGTATATGTCACAGTTGAGTATAAGGATTTCATCTTGTTCCTACAGTACTCCGAGATGACTTCAGACAAAATCCTTCTGATGTCATGGTGGCAGTTGGGGAGCCTGCAGTGATGGAGTGCCAGCCTCCACGAGGTCATCCTGAACCCACCATCTCATGGAAGAAAGACGGCTCTCCACTGGATGATAAAGATGAACGAATAACTGTGAGTATTTCATTCAGCGGAATGGGGCAGCCATCGCTCTATCTGTGTGTATCTTCACCAATGAAAAGAGAGAAAAATGAAGTAGTTTGTTTATAAAATAAAAGGTTATACACCCCCCATTTTCCTTTCTTTTAAAATAAACACATTTTTGTTTTCCCTGTGTGGACATGAAAATGAGTGAGGAAAATGCATGTTGCTTTGTGTAGAGATTAGTAAAAGAAAATTACAATTTCTACTTTAATGTCTTAGAGTTAACCCTTTTATGCATGATTTAATTGCTGATATAATTCAGGGCATATCGCATTTCCATATGCTACAGTAAAAATTGTTAAAGATTTGATAATATGGTATGGATCCTAAGGTGTCCTAAGTCACTTCAGGACTTTTTTTTTTATCTCTTTCTCCTTTGCAGATGGCTTTTGTGCTCTGTACAGTTTAATATTGTGTCTGAAAAATAGAATCTCATTCTGAAAGATGGTTAAGTGATGGATTTATCTCATATAAAATAAAATTGTGTGACTAGATTATTGGATTTCAAATTCCTGCTGTTATACAAGTAGAGGAGTGTGCTCTCTGGAGTAATAATACATTTTCTTGACATCAGTATTTTATATGACTTCTTTGCTTTTCTGTCTTATAAGGTGTTTGTTAAAACACGCAAATAACTGGACTCTCATTGAATCTATGATCATACAGTATTGCTCCATACAAGTTTCTTTGTTTTGCACATACACTCTGTTATGAATTCATTGGTCAAGATTTAAAGTACCCAGGAGTGGGGCATCTGGGTGGCTCAGTCAGTTAGGCATCTGACTTCAGCTCAGATCAGGAGCTCACGGTTCATGGGTTTGAGCCCCACATCAGGCTCTGTGCTGACAGCTCAGAGCCTGGAGCTTGCTTTGGATTCTGTGTCCACCTCTCTCTCTGCTCGCTCTCTCTCTCTCACTCTCTGTTTCTCTCTCTCTCTCTCAAAAATGAATAAACATTTAAAAAATTTTTTTAAAAGTTACCCAGGAGAATATGTGTATAAGGAATAGTCACTACTAAAGGTACAGAAGAAGAAATTCATAGCACAGACCACACAGCCCTAATAAATGTTTGCACTATTTCTGAACAACCATTTAGCAGGTTAGCATGAGATTTATAGGGAAAACTAAAATCAAGAAGGTTATAGTAGACAAGGTTTTAGGGACCTTGAAGAAAATCAAGCATTTTTCTTGCAGTGATCTGAATTAGAATGAGTCTCTTAAAGGATTTTTAGAATTCGAGCGATTGGGGTGAGAATGACCTTGCTATACGTTTGAGAGGTGCTGAAAAAAGTCTCCTGGCAAAGTGAATTGTATGTGAAACATTGTTTTTGGGAAGTGAAGTCAAGAGCACTGGGGCGAATAGACTATAGGAACAAATGCTTCTCTTACTAGTGACAACAGATTCCTTTTAGATTTATGTACAATTAAGGTAATAACTTTGTGCCTTAAAAACGTATTTTAAGTCACCTAATGACCATTATCTGTGATTTCCATTTCCCTGCCTGAGTGATTCAAACACACTGAAACCATTACTACCCATTTCCTCCTTCATATCTTTCTTGATTAATTACTTATTTGGGTTTAATACAAATTAATGATAAAATTCTCAGCATCAGAGATACAGCATTAAGCAGAAATCAGCGAGTGCCCTTCTGGAGTTTATATTTTGTGAGTGAATATACAGATAAAACCAAAATAGATAGTATAATATATAATACACTAGGCTGTAATCAGTTCTATAAAAAATACTGAAGGGTTAGACAGATTAATTAAGAGACGGGTGGGATTTTAGTTTTAAATAGGGTGACCAGAGAATGCTTCTCATAAAGACCTGAAAATATTGAGGGAGGGAACCATACAAGTACCTGGAAAAGTAAGCAGACAACACAGTACGTTTAAAAACCCTAACATGGGGCCTACCTAACACATTTTTTAAAGGTGCAAAGTGGTCAGTGTGGGTTGAGTAAAGGGGAGATTGGTAGGAGATAATACTGGGGAAACAAGTAGCCGGACTGTGTAGGACCTATAAGGTCTTGTAAATAATTTGGTTTTTCCCCTTGAGTGAAGTGAAAAACATCAGAAGTTTGCAGCAGAATACTCTGCTGTCTTGAGAACACACTCAAAGGACAGCCATGATTACACAGACTATTTGGGAGCTTTTGATAATCCAGGCGAGATGGAAATGGTGGTTTGGATCAGTCTGCTCGGAGGGGAAGTAGTGACGAGTGGTTATATTCTGGATCTGCTGTGAAGCAATAGCCAACAGAATTTGCTAACAGATTGGATGTGGCTTGCAAGGAAAAGAGAAGAGTCCAGGCTTACCTTAACTGATTGGTCTCAGCATTTGAAAATACTGAGATGCCATTTATTGTAGGAAGAGAAGAATTGGGGTTGGAAGTATCAGGAGCTCAGTTTCGGACATTATAATTTTGAAGTACTTATTAGATATCCTAAGTACAAATGCCAAGTAGGCAGTTGGAAACATGAGTCAGAAATTCAGAGTTGAGGTCGAGACTGGAGAAAAAACTGACTTGTGGTAGCCATAGCATGTTCTCATTTCTCTGCAATCCTCCCCTGCTTCTGGGCAGATGAAAGACTTTGTTTCCCAGTTTCTTTGCTGTCGGGCACACCAATCTGACTAGTTTAGATTTATGGGCTGTGTGGAAGTTAAATAAATTAAATACTAGTGAGTGAACCTCCAGCAGCTTTTTTTTGTCTTTGCCATGTGGCAACCAAGGAGGACACATTCCAAGTGTTGCAGCTACAACATGGACACTCAGAGGGCCTGGGTCCTTGAATTATGGGTATCTAAACTTTCCACACCACACCCCTGTATTTCCATGACAGACACATCAAATGAATGAGAGAGCTTTGTCGTATTATGTCATGGAGCATTTCTTACCATAGACTAACGTAGCTAATCCTGATGAATATCGGAATCATCATTATGTATGCATTATTTCAAAACAGGGGACTGAAATCACCAAGGCAGTGATTACAGGAAGAAAGGAAAAGAGAGTCAGTGTTTAGCCCTCAGGGAGAAGAGGCAGAAAGAGTAGTGAAGACTGAGAGGGAGTGGATGAGAAAGGAGGGTAGGCAGAAGACAGCCAAGCAAAGACAGGGTGTTAAGGAGGTGACAAAGACTGAGTCATTGGCAGCCTGTCCATCACATAATTAGGACTGAGAATAGACCATTGAATTCAACCATTCGGTGGTCAGTCATTGATGACCTTCACAAGATCAGTTTCAGCAGAGTCCAGGGGTTGAAACCTGATGGAAGTGATTCAGGAGAGATTGGAAAGATTGAGATCAGACACAGAGAATAAACAATTCTCTTATATTGTATCTAAGATTGTGGATAAAAAATAAAGGTGATCATAGTCTCACATTTTGAAAGGTCAGACTTAATCTTAAAAGTTTTTTTGTGTGTGCGCACATGTGTGTATCTGTGCATTTTCTGTGACGTTAGCAGTTTAAAACTGCCATGGTAAATTTGGTTTTTAATAATTCCTAGAACCTCCTGTTGTATATGGAATTTGGAGAGATGTTACGGTTTATGCCAAAATGTTGAATTCATTATTGGATCTTCATTTACTCCTTGCTATCCAGTGGGTGCTGCTTTCTACTATAAATACAGAGCACCAGGTCTCCTACGCCTTAGTAATTTAGAGTCAGTATAAGATGTGTCTCCAATCAGGAATCAAACAATTTAAAGTTGCAATAACCAATGCTATGAAACAATGCCAAGACGTTAATGTATAAATAATTTTAAAATCATTTAAATGCTGCCAAAACGATGATCCACGATAGCGTTCCATATGCTAGGAAGTTGTAACATCTGAAACTTTTACTATTTCTAAGACCATCTGTGTGTTTTGTATAAATTATGACTGTGAAACTGATAAAACACTAGAGGTAAAAAGCACATTTATACATGCAGGGAAATGAATAGATTACAATCAGCAGTTTAAGTTCAAAATTACTATTCTTATTTAGATCCGGATTGTTTTCGTTTTTGTTTTTGTTTTCCTTTAGGCAAAACTCAAATTGAGTAATTAAAACAAAAACTTAAGACAGGAACAGAATGTCTGACGTTATATCCAATTCTTCCCCTACCCCCAAATTGAAAGTAAAGTCTTAAGAGATATTGGTTATTAGATATTTTATGTGATTTTTCTTTCCTAAACTTTGTTTTCATATCTTTGTTTTTCTTTGCCAAATGCGTTGAGCACAGATGATCAGGAGATTAAAGCACATAATATCTTTATGAAAGGCAAGGAAAGATTGCATGGTTATTGCTACAGTTTTGGTTCTAGGAGTTTCTGGAGTTCTTTAATGTGGTGGCTTTCTTTGTTGAAAATTTAAAGTACAACTCTCCCAGCTGTGAGAACAAAGACACACCCTACAAAAAAGGGCAAATATGTAATTGTAGCTGCACCTGTATTTTTGATGTTCTTAAGTCATTTCTTTTTACAGTGACCTGGATTCTGAGCCAAATTTTAGATCTACGATGATTATAAACCAGAAACGTATAAATACCATTTTCTTATTTTCCTACCTGACAAGAGAATCTTTTAGAACTCTTCTGGCACTTCTTAGAATAATTGGAAGGAGGACTTAGATAATGTTTATTCTTTCCTCCTTTTTTTTTTCTAAACATGAGTATTTATATTTAGAATTAGAAATAGAAATCGTTTAACTGGCAGACTGGATTAAATAGATTTACTTCATATGACTGAGAATTAGTCATAACCATTATTATTAATAAGTGAAATTTTCTCACAGAAATGATTCAGAGGACCGAAATCTTTTTTTCTTTGATGTAGAACATTGGATATATTTTACAAAGAGTGATATATTTAGTTGATTTCATACTGTACTTAAATTCAAGATTTTGATTTTATAATGTGAAAAATTGATAATGTTAATATTGGGGAATAAAAGTAATACCAAGTATTGAAAAAATAATTTTGTTTTAATCCAAAAAAACCTAAAATTGCCCGTGAATTAAGAAAAACAAATGCAATTGAAAGTAGACATCACAAATACTTTCATAAATTATAAAAGGATTTATGCATAAAGATGGTCAGTTATAGGATTTTGTTAAGTAAAAACTGACAAGTAAAACCAAATAAGCTCAAGAAAAATTTTAGTATAATTTTGGGTTTCTGAAGGAATGAAGAGTCATTGGTAAAGAAGAGAAAGATACTGATGCCAAAACATTATAAAAGGGTATTAATTAAGTTTATTAAAATAAACTTTATATTTGCTAACCCGAGTGATTTTAATATCCTTTTCTTTTCTTTTTTTTATTTTCTTCTTTCTTTCTTTCTTTCTTTCTTTCTTTCTTTCTTTCTCTCTCTCTCTCTCTCTCTCTCTCTCTCTCTCTCTCTCTCTCTCCTTCCTTCCTTCCTTCCTTCCTTCTCTCTCTCTCTCTCTCTCTCTCTCCTTCCTTCCTTCCTTCCTTCCTTCCTTCCTTCCTCCCGCCCTCCCTCCCTTCCTTCCTTCCTTCCTTCCTTCCTTCCTTCCTTCCTTCCTTCCAAGAGAAAGAGCAAGCAGGAGAGAGGAGGAGGGGAGAAAGAGAGAGAGAAAGGATCTTAAAAGCAGGCTCCATGTTCCGTGCTCAGTGCGGAGCCCAACATAGGGCCGGATCCCGTGACCCTGGGATCATGACCTGAACCAAAATCCAGAGTCAGTCCTTCGACTGACTGAGCCAGCCAGCTATCCCAAAATTGTTTGCTTAGTGCATGGTTTTTATTTTGTTTTGTTTTGTTTAGACCTAAAACTACTGTAATATTATATGGCAAGAGTGCCTGGCTGGTTCAGTCAGTACAGCATGTGACTCTTGACCTTGGGGCCGTGAGGTTGGGCCTCACAGCAGTGATAGAAATTACTTAAAATATTAAATAAATATTATATGTCAAAGTTGTTTATTATAAATCAACAGGTTTTGGGATCACATAGTGAAACATAGATTTCCTTTCTATTAGGTCTATGAGATGCACATTCTCCTGATTGTAGCAGTGGGGACTGCAGGCCTCGCTACCAGGAAGTGGCCAATGTCTCAAAGAACATAGTTTATAAAATAAAACTTATTTAATTGGTTATTATAAGCCAAACCCAATTTTATTCATAAACTAAAATTTTATATTATTCAATAATACCCAGTTGGTAACTAATGAAGCAATAGTATCTATATGGTTTGCCTCAGCAAGTGATGAATTGTGATGGCAAATTGATACCATTATTTTAATAAAACAAAATGATAGATGTATACATTTATATATGATGTATGATTAATGACTGGAAATTAAATCCTTTGATATAGATTAGCAAATGAATATAGGAACAATAGTAAATTCTCAATTCCTAAATTCCATATACTTGCACAGATTTTGCTACATATATAATGACTCTGATTTGCTGTCAAAATAAATTTCAACTTAGAATGACTGTACCCGTTAGCTCCTGGTATAAAACATTATTTTTAAGTTTGCCATGGTCTGGAAAGGTTAGTTCACACAGTAAAGGTGATGGTGGGCTTAGAACTAGGACTGGTACATTAAGAATTAGTCTATATTTAAAAAAGTATTCATCCATATTAATATCCAGTAATGAAAACTATAACATAAAGATCTATAAAAATTGAAAACTTCAGTAGTTTGATAAAGATGGCATGAAAATGTTCAAATTAGACCAAAGGTTATTATTCAGATAAACTAAAAATATTTATTCTGGGCACTAGAAGCCCTACCTCAAAAGATATAATGTGATTATCTAAAGAGGATGATAAATAACTTCACCATTGGCATTTAGAGAAAGAAAAATTTATATTAAAAAGGATATTATAAATCAGTCGATTTTTCAACTGAATGTGTTTTATAATTAACTGTACACATTGTGAATTAGCTAGGTTCAAATATAATCAGCTATACCCATGTGAAAAGTTATTGCTGAAAAATTAATCAATTATGAGAAATTATGTAATGTTGGCAAATTGACTTAAAGGCAATCTTGTTCACATAGTGGCTTGGCAATTTTGTATAGCTGTAATAAAATATAGTAAAACCTAATGCTAATAGTACAGTATAAATTGTGAGATGTATCTAAAATAGATCACAGTTAGTTTCTTTATGATAACCTTTGGTTGTCATTTATCCTGAATGATTTCATTTTACTAGTTAAAAGCTTAAAAGACATTCGTCTTTTCATGTTTGAAATTCTTAGCTTTTGAGCTAAAATTTACAGATGAACAAAACATGCTTTTTTCCTTCCCTTTGTATGTGGCTTTGTGACATAAACATCTTTTTAATAACTTGTATTATTCTTTGAGATAAACTGTGCGTTGAATTTTTAATTTTTTTTTTACCTACCTGTTCTATATGCTATAGTAGCATGCTATGAATATTCTATAGGTCTTAAAAAGTTTGGTTTTTTTTTTACTCGATTGAAAAAAAAATTTAGATGATGAGAAAATAGTTTTATTATAAAATACTTATTTCCATCAAAGCCACACTCAAACTTGAAACCATTTTATTCCCAATTTCATCTATTTATCCCATAACCATAGTGGTTTTTCTCATTCTTCTTTGAAAGATGTAGGAAAAAATTACAGCGTAAATGGATTTTAACATGCTTGGCAAGTGTATTAAGAATTTTTTCTTAAGGTGCCATAGCTGGGATGGAAAGCCATGCTGGGCACCGTCCTGGTATTTGCATTAAAAATCCCTAGTCCTGGGAAAACCAGGACAGTTGGTCAACTTCAGCCTAGATTGTTTAAAGGAATTGATTTATATATGAATAAAAAATCACATTCATACAAGGTAAGTAAAAACTAGTTAAAAAATAAATGGAAGCATTTTACCTCTATCATTTCTTTCATAAGCCAGTTAAGGATTTGGAAATCATGAATGAAGTTAGGAGAAAAAGTCAGTTATACATTGAAAAAATTGTTTAATGCTTCCCATCCCCATGCTAGAGAGGTACAGTTGTTAGAATAAAGCATGTCATCGGTTCTTTTTCCAGTCCTTTTCTGCTTCCTGTGTGTCTTTCTAGGTTTCTTTGATTTCCCTCGTTGGTGTGATATTTTGGTGAAAAGCAGCTGACTCACATCCCATCCAAATCCCCAGTGTCCTCCAGATCCTTCATGAATTTGGCATTCAGCCTCTCCTTGCCAATTACTTCCTTTCCCCCCAATTCCCACATGTCTGCCTCCTGAGCCATCTGCTCCTCCTCCCTTCCTCCGATTAGTGCTTTCCTCTGGTCTTCCGATTTCTTTTATTGTTCAGTGTCTGTTGCTTCCTTTTCCCCCCTCTCCTCCCTGGGAGGAAATCAGCACACTTAATGCGCTGATGTCATAGAGCCCCTTTTCCCTGAGAAGCTGAAATTGTGTTCCTGCTAAATAAATATGTGGTTCTGTTGGATGAAGGTCAGAGGAAACTGTGTAGTCAACCAGAATTTATTTTTCCTGTCCATCTTACATAGTCCTGCATATTACATATTTTGTATTTTTTAAACATGGAAAGGTTTTTGTGATTTAATTCTAAGTTAAATCAATGTAAATTTGTAATATGAAATATACTGAAGAAATGAGTGAAAAAATAAGTTCATATGGTGCTTGGGTGGTTCAGTCCATTAAACATCAGACATTGGCTCGGGACATTAATCATTTGGTTTGTAAGTTCAAGCCCCACGTCAGGCTCTGTGCTGACAGCTCAGAGCCTAGAGCTTGCTTTGTGTGTGTGTGTGTGTGTGTGTGTGTGTGTGTGTGTCTGACCCTCTCTCCTCTCTCTCTCTCAAAAATAAAACAATTTTTAAAAGAATTTATATACTATCCTACTGTGTTAATTTTTACATTTAATAATTGAAACAAAGTGTATTAGTAGAATGAAACAATCTTAGGTATTATATGACCCACATAACTTCAGGTTTCAACACTTATTAAATGCATGATCTTATGCATTTTTGATTTCCATAAATGCCATTGCTTTCACTGGTGAAATGAACCATCTAATAACTATGATGGTTCAGTGGTGTTCTTGTAAGAATTCAGTGAGAAAATACATGTTAAATATCGTAAATGGTGACACACTCCCTATGTATTCGTAGTGGATGTTCTGGCTCTGTTTTTGGTATACTTGCCTGAACTCTGTATATATTTAGTCACAAAAACTTTCTAGGAAAGCAAAATCAGGAACTGTTTGAGCCATAGCAATGTTAACTTTTCTGAATAGACAAATATAGTTGTATATGAGAAAAAAGATCTGACATTTATGTCTATTCTAAATTTGTGTGTATGTCCCCGTCATCCCTGTGGGAAAATTTCCACATTCTACAGAATCATCAAGAGTATTCAGTTTAGGTGAATATTATGAGCTAAGTATTTAGACTAATACTGATAGTAAGAAACAAGTTTGAGTCCTCTGTACATCTTTACTGTGAAATGAAATGATCAACAGCAGATTCCACAAAAGAATTTAAACCCTAATATCCTAAGGCATTCACTAGGTTTAACTAATTGCCTTTTCTCCCATGCATCTAGTTCTGTACAGTTCTTAGGGGAATTGAGAAATGGTGTGATTCAGATGAGGTATGCTCATTGAGAAAGGCTGCTTCATCTTCATATGAAAGGTCTTGAATCTTTCCCGAAACCTATAATTTTATATAAATAATTTGATACATATTCCTGTTTGGACAATGAAAATAGAAAAAAGAAAGCCAAGCATTTCAGACCCGCTTGTGAGGTCTACATACCTTATGAAAGACTTGTACTGAACTAAGATATTGCCCCTTCTAGCGTACAAATTAGTTTAGATGACAGTATAATTATAAACATAATTCTGGTGAGCATTTGGTTATTGCTCTAGTTTTTCATTATTTATGTGTTGGAGGTACATTTACAAGCTTGAATGCCAAGAGCTTGAAGGAACAGATTATGAGAGTCATTGCATATGCTGTTCCTTCTGCCTGGAATGTTCTGACCCCTACGCCCTCTTTGTCTAACTCATTTTTTGGGTTCCAACTTTAAGAAACTTCTACAGAGGAGTCTTCTGCAAAATCTCACTGTGTACATCCACATTAGATTTATCTCCCTGTTATGTTTCCTTTTATTAAGTATTTATTTCTTAATCTGCTGGAAATCATTGTTTATACATTACTCTAATATATGTAAGATACTTGAGGGCCAGCTGTATTTCCTAGGTCTGTCTTAAGGGGGGAGCTCCATATATATTTCTCTAGAAATTATTAAATGCATGAAATATAAATCATAATATGATTTTCTAGCATACCTAGAACTGAAAAGTTGCTAATTTGAACATACTTGATTTTATTTTTCCTATATACGTTATATTGATTTTCTTACTCCTCTATAAAATGGAAAGGAGGTATTGTCCACACTGTTTTTTTTTTCTAAAAAATGGTTTTCATTAGCTTAACAGTAACAGTAAGTGAAGAAAAAGACACTATACAAGGTAATTATGTGAGTAAAGATATTTCTATAAGTGTGACTTATAGATACAGAATGTTTCAGATGGAGCTGTGAGAGATTGTAAATAGGCAAACTCCTTTACTTTTTTAAAATATAATTGTCAAGTTAGTTTCTGTATAACACCCAGGGCTCATCCTAACAAGTGCCCTCCTTCATGCCCATCACCCATTTTCCCCTCTCTGTCACCTCTCATCACCCCTTAGTTTGTTCTCAGTATTTAAGAGTCTCTTGTGGTTTGCCTCCCTCCCTCTCTTTAACTATTTTTTCCCCTTCCCCTCCCTTATGGCCTCTGTTAAGTTTCTCCTGTTCCACATATGAGTGAAAGCATATGTTATCTTTCTCTGCCTGATTTATTTCACTTAGCATAATATCCTCAAGTTCATCCATGTTGCTACAAATGGCCAGATTTCATTCTTTCTTGTTGCCATGTAGTATTCCATTGTATAGGGAAACCACATCTTCTTGATCCATTCATCAGTTGATGGACATTTAGTCTCCTTCCATGATTTGGTGCTGCTGTGAACATTGGGGTACATGTGCCCCTATGCATCAGCCCTCCTGGATCTCCTGGGTAAATCCCTGGCAGTGCTATTGCTGGGTCATAGGGGAATTCTATGGATAGTTTTTTGAGGAACCTTCACACTGTTCTCCAGAGCGGCTGCACTGTTTATATTCCCACCAACAGTGTAGGAGGGTGCCCGTTTTTCCACTCCCTCGCCAGCACCTGTAGTCTCCTGATTTGTTCATTTTAGCCACTCTGACCTGTGTGAGGCGGTATCTCAGTGTGGCATTGATTTGTATTTCCCTGATGATGAGTGACGTTGAGCACCGTTTCCTGTGTCCGCTGGCCATCTGGATGTCCTCTTTGGAGAAGTGTCTGTTCATGTCTTCTGCCCATTTCTTAACTGGAGTATTTGTTTTTTGGGTGCAGACAAACTCCTTTACTTTTAAAAAGAAAGAGGAAGCCAAGGGATTTGATGTGCCCGGAGTCACTTAATGAATCTGTGTTGTGAGTCAGAAGTCAGAGCCAGCCTCTCAACACCAGAGATCTTCCTGTTCTGGTTCTTCCCAGGACAGACTAGACCTGATCAACACTTCTAAAGTAGCACTTAAATTTGACTAAGACAAATCCTAACAAGAAAATCCACAGGTAAAGAAAGTGTCTTTCTGGATTCATCTCATATAATTTTGCCCCTTGTTTTGTGTCCCAAAATCAAAATTTCCTATCTTGATAAGTATAGATAGTAGCATTTTCACTATATAGAGTTTAACAACACCCTCTGCTTATTTATTCACTGCATACAAACATGGTCTTGTGTCCGTTTGATTAATAATTCTAAGCATGTTTTAGCTTTATTAAGTATATTATTAAGAACATATACAAGTTCATCTTAAGTTAGCTTTATCAAGTGTGTTATGAAGAATGTATTCAGGTTTATCTTAAGTGATCGACTCTCAGACATTGCCTCAGATCTAATTCAAAAAATTAAAAATGGAAGCAATTTAAATAGTAAGGTAAGCCTAATATATGGCCATCTTAGGAAAGTTTCCTATGTCTGAAGCTCCTTTCTGAAGATGTACTAACAAGCAGACCTTGGCCAACTCCTTTAATTATTGACAGTATTAAGATAATAATATCTTCTCTGATTATTTATTGGGATTATTATGAGGATCAAACCAGAGTATTGAGAGTGTTGTGACAACTATCAATGATAGCCTCATTGTAAGGTGTTATTTTAAGTACTTCTGTCTTGATTTTCAGTTAATGTTCATTCTGCATTGGTATTTCTAATTTGAGACTAACAGTTTTTAAATTCAGAATGAAAAAGGATACTTTTGAATTAGGCATTTAATGGATAGAAAAAAACAAAAAACAACAATAAAAAACACCGATTAAACTGTGGTATACCCTGTTTTGATCAGCTTTTAATTGTACATCAAATATGGGGGTCTCCTCTATGGCATCTACCTACAGGAGGTCTACAACTTATGCTCTGCTTGCCCATTTTTGTCTGGGTCCCTTGAGACACTTAGTTGTAATTCCTAAAAAATTCTTCATACGTGGGCGCTGTGGTGGCTCAGATGGTTAAGTGTCAAGCTTCAGCTCAGGTCATGATCTCAGGGCTTGTGACTTCAAACCCTGCATCTGGCTCTATGCTGACAGCTCAGAGCCTGGAACCTGCTCCCAATTCTGTGTCTCCTTCTCTTTCTGCCCCTCTCCCGCTTGTGTTCTGTCTCTTTCTTTCAAAAATAAATAAACATTAAAAAAATTCCTCATACATATGTGCAAACTCATTCCAGTACTACAGAAAGGGTACAAGAAGGGTTAGATGCAGTGATAATGTAGCAAAGGCTAAAGATTACCAGACAGTGTGTTTCCTTCTTCAACAAATAGTCTTTGGTTCAGGAAACAGGAAGTAATATACTATAAAATTTTCAAGGTTCCTCTAAGTAATGTAATGAGCGTCCCTATGAGTACAAATACTAACATATGTGAAAAATCAGTATAGTCCTGAACAATTTTGTCATTGTACAATGTTGATGTTTTATCCTGTTTTTTGGTTGCATGCTGTTTGTCAGAACTCTTTTAAATCTCTTGAGATGGTTCTGGTCTTCCGATTTTTTTTCCCAAACAGACTTCCTTAAAAACCGTTTAGAATATTTTTTTCCAAAATCTAATCCCACCCAAATGTTAGTTTCAACCAAAGCAACATAAGAAGACATAGAAAAGTAGCTAGCAGATCTGCCCAAGCCGCCTTCCATGTGGAGTTCTGCCAACTTCTGAAATTCACTGGGCTGGTTAGCATCCATCATCCTTCAGTCAGAGTAGACCTTCCAGAAAGAAGTGCCTCAGAAATTTCAGTAATCAGCTAAAGTTGTACCTCATAATTCGAAGTAATGATCAATACAGTATCTTAACCAGAAACATTACAGCCCTATGAAATGAACACACATGGTCAGACAATAAATCCTATAATAAGAATTTCAGATCAGTTTCATATACTAATAGAGAAAGCAGACTTACAAATGTTGTTCCCCCCCATCCTATTTCCCCTTAAAATACATGCTTTCTCAAGCAGCTGTGTTTCTTCATTTTCCAAGACTTGATATATTTGACCAGGCTGTTATATTTCTCCAAATAGCCAAGGACTAGTGAAATTTTACTACTGTCTGGGAGCACTTTGTTTAATTATGGGTTAAAGTCGTTTGCCAAATTAAAGGCATAATCTTCCGTGGCTTCAAGGATGGTGCTCTAACCAGTTTATTTTATTTTTTGATGTTCTGTTAAGCACAGATGAAATGCTTCTCTAAAAATACAGTTTTAAAATTTATCTTAAAACATTGCTTACAGATCTTACCTGTAATTTGGAACACATTTAAATGATATCAGAATGCTTTTTGGTAAATTGTGTTTTTTAAAAAAAGACGACTTTTCTAATTGCTTATAAGTTCTGTGCTTGTTTAGGATGACCAGCTTTCACTTGTTTCCTGCTTATCACAGGCAGGATAAATTGTAATCTTAAAAGCAAAGTAATAGATTCAGAAGTGCATTTGAATGTAGAAGGCATTCTTTCCTTAAACATGGTCCAAGATCCAGAAATCAAAGAAATTATTTTAAGCTTTTAAGTTTTAAATTATTTTTAATATGAGCACTTTAAAGGGGGGTTGGGATTTCTTTTTCATTATTTGTAATTGGCTAAGATTGACTTTATCTGTTTCTCAATCATGTCCACATTATCACTTTTATTTAAGGATGTTTCCTAAAGAAAGAATCCCAGATCTTATGCTGTGGCTGATCCCTAAATTAATGCCGATTTTGCATTTCTTTTGTTTAAAGGATAGTTGCTTTAAAAGTACTAATATTCTATTGGTAACTTCAGACCACTTCAATTTTTATCTCCTTAAACTCAAAGAATGTGATAATATGATAAATAATACACTTGTAAAATAAGCTGGTGTGCATTAACAAAATTACTAACAGATGGCACAGGTTTTCTCTTCTTAAATCTTACAAAATGTAGGTGATCACAGTAGAAACAGGCTCATATTTAAGTCATCTTTAAGAGCATCATCTTGGATGGGAAAATTTCAAGAGCAATTGATCTCAATATGTATAAAACTGGTTGAAAATAATGGAAATTTGTCTCCTTGAGTGGATAACATGTAATTTGCTCAGGAATCCATTATTTCATGTTTCTTTGTCTTTTCACATTCATGGTGTCACTCTTTTTTCACCTAGACATGTTCCATCACCATAGTGCCCCATGCATCATGTTTATAAAAGATCATGTCAGATTCCCTCCTCTTTATTAGGGAAGCTCATAAATAGTCTGTTTAAATTATAAACATTCCATGATACGAAGTGCATCTTTATATGGAAAAAGGAGAACCATTCCTCTGTATAGAAACTAATATAAAATAATTAACTAACTACACTTTACTTGCAAAGAACACATGTCAAGTGTAAACGTGCACATTTTCTACTGGCAGCTAGATGGATTAATGGCAATTCGGCTGGATATCCAGCTCAGTCAGGTTTGAATATGGAGTGGGATGGAAGGAAGTCCATCAAGCTCACACACTCAGGAAGGCCCACCAGCAGCACCTATTTCTTTACCACGCCCTTGAGTCTTGGGATATATATATATTGCAGAATATTAGTAGTTTGTGGTAGTGATGTGGGTTGCACATCAGAAAATATGAGTTCCTGCTCTTTGTTCAAAAGGATGCACTCCATCTGAGCTTTATCTTGGATCTGTGGAGAATGAGCTCCAATCCACTTACTAAAGTGGAGCAAGTTTCTGATATTCTCAGTGTCTTCGGCCTCTCATCCCCAAACAGGAAAATATACCTCCCCTTGTAAGACTCTTGGAAAAATGAAAGATGATGGATATGACAGTATCATGTATGTAGCACATGTTAACATATAATGATTTTCATCAATTACAACAGTAATAATCCAGATTGCTGTTCAAATACATTGGTACACTTACAAAATGTACCAGAGTCATTGATATAATTTTCAGGTGTTTTTGGGAGAAAACCATCAAAGACATTTTACACTTAGGACCTAATGTTTTTCAAGTGTTAGGTTTTTGCAGTTGTTAAATCCTTTAAATGTTCTGTTGGATCAGCAGATAATTTAAATTTATTACCTCTATATTAAGTCATCAGAATTTGAATTTGTCTTTCGCAAGGCAGTGTAAAATGATGTGCTTCTAATATAAATTCTGAAATATCAAGCCTTCTTAAGAAGTGATTAATGAAACCAAGGAATTCTTTGTATTTGATTTCTTAGATCTTGAGAAATCTGATATTTTGTCTTCTATGTAGGTTTTGAGCTACGTGCTAGAGATATGATAAGCTTTTTACCGTTATAGAATCTACATTCCATGGGGAAGAGAGGAAAGAAACATGGGATCAAAGTTGTTTGTTTGTTTAATTGACTTTATCGTATTCCTTGATCTTCCCACTGACTGAAATCCCTCACATGAGCACCTTTCCCAGCACTTAATAATGGAACTTTCTACTTGGGTTTGTATGGATGCAACCTAGGATTTACAAAGATCTGAATTTCAACTCAAAGTTCAAACAAGACATAAAGACCTAGGGTTAGGAGCCCTTCAAAACACTGAGATTGCTAACACTGTAAATACTTTTTGCCCTAGATTTTCTGTTCGGTAAGCTTTTGTCACAGACAGGAACTGAACTATTCATAACTGAGAAAGATTGTCCTAAACAATCCCAGTGATTTTTGAAATACTCTTAAGATACACCATTTCCTCTTTAATTTCTTTTTCACAGATAACTATAGAAATAAAAGGGGTCAAGAGGCATTTGTTTTTATTTCTTTTTTTGTCCATGAGTTAATCATTAGTTCTCAGGAAATAGTAAGAAATGTGTGTGGATAGTTCTGAAGCTTAATGTAAACCGTCAAAAAGAGTTCCTTTAAGCTCTAGCCTCAAGCCTTCTTTTCTTGGGATTTTATTGTCTTCCTCACATGTAAATTACCCTACTAGCTTTCCCAGATAGTACTTAGGTATATTTTCATTTGTTTTAAAATGAGTAGTCTAGGGGAGAGGAGGGTTATTATTTCTATCTTATCATGCGTCCCTTATGAAACAAGGCACACATTTGCTAAATAATGTAACTAGGTTCAGTCCTAGTCTTGTGATCAATAAAAGTGAGTGAAGCACTGGCCATATGGCTATTGAATCTCTGACCCTGGTCTGACGAGCCCTGACTTCTGATTAGTCAGTTAAGCTTGTCCCTTGCAAGTCTTCTCTTGCTCTCCTTTAACTCCTCAGGATTAAAATACCACGGAATGGGAATGGGTGTTTGCTTCAATTTGTAGCTGTCCTAGGGATGTTCATACTTGTAGAGAATCTTAATGAATAGGATTAAATGCTTTTATTGCTTTTAAATTTTTTTTCAAATTACAAATGTTTCCATAAAGTAATTCTCCTTACTTAATATCCATAAAGTCATTCTGAATTTCTGAGTCCAAGAATCCCTTGCATATTCAACCTTGATTTGATTTTTTCTGCCATTGTTATGTGTCTTCTTCAGAATATAAGCGGATTTAAATTTCAAGAGTAGCAATATTGTACAGCTTCTGGAAAAGGCATTATTTTAGGAAGGCATTTGGTGGTGAGGCCAATTCTCACACTGGACCAAAACTATAGAGAAGAACTAAGCATAAAAATTCATGGAGACATACATGGATTTACTGTTTGGAAATATTTTCAGCTGGTGCATTTGTAACTTGAAAGAATCAAGTGTTTGAAAATGAGCTTTTTCTTCTCTCAAATACTGGGAGCATTTGTCATCTTTATTTCTGAGTATAGTCATAATTCCTCCATAGATTTTTATTTTCAGGCTCTCCTAATAGCGACTGTATGTAAATTCAGAATTATAGCCAGATGGTTAGACAAGGTGATAAAAAGCAAACCTGGTTTTGTAGAAAAGTGAGAATTGCCCATAAGATTTTGTTTTTACCTTTAAAACAGCAGGGCATTGTTTCATGAGACCTGTGAAGGAACTAATACATTAACTTTAATAGCTATGAGCTAAATTTATTTTTCATATGCATACAGAATACTACCGTGTAACACCTATAATTGTCACAGAGATAAAAATCAATCAACTTTCATACCTTTAGGAGATGGCTAGAAAAGTGTCTTCTCTTCCCAAACCACTCTTTATACTACCTCCTTTTTACAGGGCTAACTTTTGGGTTCTGATCTTCATAACTGGGGAACCAGACACCTGGGGAATCAGCTAAAAGCCTTCCCTGTTTGTCTGCTCTCCGTCTCACCAGCACTAAGCAGTTGTCTGCCCCTGATTTGAAATACGATAAATTAAAGGGAGGGCCTCCACGGTTGATTGCTTTAGGCTACATAACTGTGACTGGCTCAAGAAAATGGGTGTCTAAGAGAAAATGCCAAACCCGGGTCTTCACATGGACTTTGAGCCACACTTAAGGGAAATAGGTGCTTTTTAAGGAGACCCTGTTTCTTTTCTGTTATCCCTTATTAAAATGAGGATTCACAGAAAGGTCCTCTGGTGATATAAACTAGATAGATGGGAAGGTAATAATTTATACCTTCACAGGGAAAATCCTGCTCTGCCTATAACTTAACTGTGTCTCTCCGTAGGATGATTCCCCCTTGCCTGCAATTAGCAATAGAGCTCTTCCTGATGTGGTCTGTAATCAAATTATCATAGGTGTGCTTTTGCACCAGCAGACAGCCAACTACCAATTTGTAAGTTGCTAGGATGGGGAGATGAAACGTTCAGTAGGAGAACGGGAAAGCACAGAGCAATGCAGCTGCCCTGGTCCGAGGCAGCAATTGTCTGAGGCCCGTGTTCCCAGCTGGCGGCTCACCAAGCTGCGGAGAGCCACGTGCTCCCACTGGGATAATTGCTTTTTCTGCATGAGGCTCTTGTTGCTTCCCTCTGATGACCCAGTGTGTTGAAACTCCGGGCCGAAATCATGTGGGTTTTTCAATGGTATTGTAAAGTGTACCAGCAAACAAATGAAATTGGATCATGTTCTCTTCTATGCATGTAGCTTAAGCAAATATGGGACACCGATAGAGAGACCCTAATTGCCTATTTTCCCCTCTCCCTTCTCCTAAGAGAACAGTTGAAAGACCTCCAAGTTATGGTTTTCTCCTTGTCATGCTGTCCTTTTTAATGTCAGCAAGAAAAATGCAAAGTGGTCATTGGATTGCTTTCAGTTTGCCATTTTCATATTCTTTTCTAATGAATATGTACTTACCCAGGCATCTTTTTGTTATGTAAGATTTTTTTTTTTTGGTGCAAATCCCATGGACATTATTTATGCATTAAGTAGGCTGTAGAACAGGAAATGGGCTTGGCATAAGAATGGATGAGTCAATGGATTAGTAATATCCAGGTGAAAACTTTTTACCATGTGATTAAAATCTGACTGAATTAATTTTTAAAATAATCTACAGTAAAAAAAAACAACATTGTAAATACTATTTTATAATCTGTGTCCAGTCGCGCTCACTGTGTCCGTACTGAACTGGGAATGAGTACATTTTTAAACAACTTTTGCATGTGCATCAGGAAAGCAGGTCCTACTAATCAAGAGATTTGAGCAGGGAATATTTAAAACAGTGCATTTTTTCCTTCCTTCTCTTTCTTTCCTTCTCTCTCTCTCTCTCTCTCTCTCTCTCTCTCTCAGGTCTCTGTGAATCAAAATGATGAACAGGGAGAGGTGAACATTTTGCAGAAAATGAATTGGCAGATAGTAGCCCTTAGAGAAAGTAAGGAAGAGTAAATAGACATTGTTATCCAGGAAAAAATGTGATTTGGCTGATCCTGGTTTGTTGTTTATATATATATTTAAAATAAAACTTATGTTTGGGACTTAACTATGAAATCATGTTGTCATGAATACACCATATTTTAAAAAGCATTCTTTGTTGTATGATAAGAGTAGTACAAATAGAATAAATAAATATTTTCTCGAAAGATGTTCACATAAGAAAAGTGTTTATGGTGACTAGAGTAATAGAAATTTCTTATATCAGTGATTTTTGATGGAAATTTCACAGAAATTTACATTTGTATCTGATTACCAACTATGTTAAAATTTAGATTCCAAAGAGTGAAACAAGAACACAATTATTCATGTGTATATTCAGAAATCTATATATCTACATATGATGTTAAAGCATAATTAATCGAAGCATGAAATTATTTAGTTCTAAACATGGATTTTTTTTTTTTTTTACTAAATGTTCTTTTTGAACTACTTACCTGGAGATGTAAGAAATAGCACCAAATAAGAAATACTATCATTTCTGTGCTATTGTGTAAGGTCTGAGTTCTATGAATTATCTTTCACTGGACTGTAATTTTTTAGATTGGTACGAAACATGTAGTTTATCCAGTGCTTTGTCCATCATTCATATATATAACTCCACCGACACCAGTCGTTTTGCTTAATTTAGAATGCCATAAAGCATGGTTGTTTTTGAAAGATGCTACTGTCGTGTATGTTGGAAAACATGAACACTTTAATCTGTATTGTTGACATTCAAGATTGGTACCACTTTTGCAGCCAGATTAGAAAGTAGTGGGTATTAGTTTACTTCCTCCATCTCCCTGCTCCCCGCTCAAGCCAGATATCTGTTTTGGTTTATTTTTGTTGTCCTTGTTGTTGAATTAATGCTAAATTTGAAAAAATAAAATAAAGGCTGTTATTGTGACTCTTCCCTACATGTCTCTGTTGAAAGGAGTCCTTAGGGGCCATCCAAAACTGCCCTGCAGTTTTTTTCCACCAAGGAGAATGTCTGGGGGGGATGACTGGCCATCTGGGGTACCTGCATCTCATTGTCATTAAGTCTTAAACCCATGCAAAGTACTTGTCCTCTAGTTCACAAGAGCTTGATAACTATTCTGTAGGTCAAAGATCCGGGCGGAATTGACAACATTGCTGAGAAGAGCCATTCTGCCCAGAGAGAGTTAGTAGTAAATTGTTTAGGATGATATATACTGCACTATAATTCAAAACCTCTCCTCTCATTTACTTCGCAAAAATAGTATGAGAACAGTGGCAAAGAATCAGATTTTTCAGAAAAAAAAACTATTTCTAAACCCAGGTTATTATTTCACTCTTCACCTTAACCCTGTTTATCAAGCCTTTACTACTGTAAATGAATATTTCCAGGCCTTTAAATCTTTTTGAAAACAGTAAACATTCGTACTGCACAATGTCTTACTGGTTGATGGTACCTGTGTATGTCTTATACATGCTATTTAAACATATTTCTCCTTTCGCGTTCTAAATCATTATTCTTTTAATCCATTATTATGATGTATTTTAAAAATAGCATTTCTGGTAAGGAACACAGATTTTAAATGCAAAATTCATTAAAGGAAATGAGATAAATTATATGACAGTTTGGTGGTTAGCAATTTGAAATCATCTTTGAAGCCCTTAATATAATTAGTGGTTTCATTTTTGGTCTGTTGAATTCAAGTCACATTAAGTTAATGTAATTAAAAGCAGAAAAGATTTTATGTAGCCAAACTAGTTAATTAGCCCCAGTTGGTTTAGTATGTTAACCTAGAGGTGTATGGCTAATGTTGTGGGGTGATGCCTAAAAGAAAAAAAAATTCTGTGTAACAGATCTTGCAAATCCTCTGACTCGCTTTAGGGGAGAAAATGAAGACATACCAAGGAGTTCATATTAAGTTCATCTTTATTTCTGATTTTAAGTTCTGATTGCAGGGTAAGCTGTATACTTCATTGAATAACCGGTCAAAAAGCTTAATTTACTTTTTTAAAGAAAACACGCCTCTATGTGTACAAAGGGTAATCAGTGTTTCTTCTTGTGTTCTGGAAATAAGGATTCTCATTGAAGTTCTGATTCTGATTTTTTCATTCTTACCTAAGAATTATAAAATGATTTATTTTGTTAAAAACCTGCACCTTATACCTGATTTTTCTATATTATCTTGGTATTTAGTAAACAGTCTAGTAAAGAAGAGAACATTCTAGAAAGGTGCTTTCAACAGCTTCAAAGAAATCTTTAAGTAGTATGACAGAAAGCTGTTTATACTCCTAAGGAAATTGACCATGAATTATTTCTTTAGGAAAATGCTAGTTTATAAGAATCCTTGGGGCACCTGGGTGGCTCAGTCGGTTAAGCGTCCGGCTTTGGCTTAGGTCACCATCTCATGTTTCGTGGGTTCGAGCCTCGTGTCGGGTTCTCTGCCGACAGCTCAGAGCCTAGAGCCTGTTTCAGATTCTGTGTCTCCCTCTCTCTCTGCCCCTCTCCCACTCATGCTGTCTCTCTCTGTGTCAAAAATAAACTATAAAAAGATTTTAAAAAAAGAATCCTATAAATCAAATACATTACCTTAATGTCTCTGAAATACTTTAGAAGAGGCTATTCTGAAGAAAACTATAAAGTGTAAAGATATTTAAAACTTTGAAATTCCTTTTTTTTCCTCCCTCTGTCTCTTTCCCATAAGGGAACAAGTCCACTGGGACTTTTGTTTTGTTTTGTTTTTATCAGGTATGGAGATAGTCGAGGCCCCCCTGTAAGCACTGTCTAGAGCTTATGGAAATGTGGGCTTCTAATGTGGTTACCCCTGTGGTCTGGTAAGGTATATGATAATGAGGAAGTAGACCTCTGCCTTAGGTTTTTGACATAGGCTGGATGCCAGCATATTGTCTGGAAGCTTAACACGTTCTGCCTCTGCCCCAGCCGGATTATGTTAATTGAAGAAGTGTTGCTGCAGTGCAGTGTTTAACATTGTGTCTGTTCATTATACAAACTCATTTTTGATAGGTTTACAATTTGCCTGTCAGATCCAGTTGCAGGAAGAGACCTGCCAAGAAATATTTCTTAGCTCGCTTTAAATATGGCTGTTTTCATATTTATAGGGTTCTGTGTGTGTTAGACATGTTTTTCCTTTCTGTGTAGAGAGGAAATGTCACTTTTTGGTTTGCGAAGGGGCACTAAGATTTAGAACGTATAAATCCACTCGTTACAATCAATATCATTGTATGACTGAACACAAAATGGTGATTGTTAAAGGAGGTACTGCTTGGGAGCTGGTGTGTTATATTTGATCAGAGTTATCATACTACGTTTTTTTCTTTTCTTTGGTTTATTGAATAAAACAGGCCACCATGTCGTCTACAGTTGTGACCATAGAGAATAAAATGCTGGCTTTTGCGTAGCTGTTTCAATTCAGCCATTGACATAATGCCAAAATCAATTTGAATTAATAGAGATTGAAGACTACCATTTTCATGCCCCCCCCTTTTTTTTTTGTGCTTCTCTGTTTATTGCATTTTGTTGTTTCTTCCTTCCCTTTGGTCAATTTCATCGTTCACATCTCTAAGGATATAAGTTTCTTCAAGGTTTCATGAGGCTTGTTTAGTTTTCCATTTAGATTGCAATGTCTGCTTTGGGATCCTTAAACATAATTATCAGCGAGTATAGAAAGGAATGTAGTATTTTATAATGCAGTTATCTTACTAATAGGGTAGAACGTGTGAGAGGAGTATTTATACTAATCTCAGAAGTCACAACAATGATTTCCCAAACGGAAAAATCATTTTTTAAAAATGTTTTCTTTTCTATCTTTTATTTTTTTAAGGGAGATAGAGTACATGGCCATGCATGCGCAAGTGAGGGAGGGCCAGAGAGAGAGGGAGACACAGACTCTGAAGCAGGCTCCAGGCTCCGAGCTGTCAGCACAGAGCCCACTCAAGGCTCGAACTCACAGACCGCAAGATCACATGACTTAAGCTAAAGTCAGAGACTTAACTGACTGAGCCATCTAGGCACCCCTAGAATAAACACATTATTTTGTCTAATTTTAATTACCCTTCCCTCCTGTCATTTTAATCCAGCATTTACCCTTAGGCCAGAGCCAAGCCTTGAGAACGAAATTTCTCAGGCTCAGCACTACTGACATCTTGGCTGTGATACTTCTTATTTTGTGGCGGACTCCTCTGTGCAGCCTCCCTGGCCTCTACCCCCTAGGGGTTAATAGCACCACCTCTTCCGTCTCAGCTGTGACAACCACAGATATCTTCAGACATGCCCACAGATTTCCTGGGAGACGGTAGGTGATTGCCGTTATAAAGCATCACTGGTTTGGAGGAAGTAAGAAAGGCAGAGTCGGCCAGAGAATTACTTGTTTCTAAGGCTCTGGTCTGTTGATGCAAATAAACAGTTTTCTGACAAAAGCCATGGACAATGTGTCACTAATTAATTTTAATAAAAAACTTCTGGATGTAATCTTACAAGGGAAGATTCATTTTCATTAGACATATCATTTTAATCATTAAATTCCGAAGTATAATGTATAGTAATGTCCAAACATATTTCTGGGTGCTTTGTCTGATTTATCTCGGTATCCTTGGAGATGTGTATTAAGAATAGGCCCATCTGAGAGATGAAAAACAGGTCCAGAGGGGTAGTACCTTGCCTGGCCTCACACATATACACCCGGATACAGTGATTCCAGGGCCCACGCCCACTTTGCTTCCCTATGTGGATGCATCCACTTTTGATCAATTTGAAAGATCATCTGGAGTTTAGAAATCTTTTTGTCTTTTTTTGTGTTTTGTATATATTTTCATTTTGAGTTTTGTTCCAACCAGATAGAGTTGGTAAAGAATACCAGTGTTGGGCAGGGGGGTGGAAAGGTGCAAATTTAGTTGACTTCATGTAGCCACTGAGGATTAATATCTATGCTGTTATTCAAGAGAAAATGCAAATTTCTCATCAGAAACATGTTATGAATTTCATATTTTTATTTTCAGGCCTCAATTCATTACTTTAGGGTTTTTTTCATTGATACAGAAATTGTATATAAATAAATAGATATGATAAATGTATGCTTTCAGTCACATTATGATTCTAATGAAAAAAAGCTCAAGATACCTAAATCATTTTAAAACATTGCTTGTAGAAATCTATGTCTTAGTGGTCCATACTACCAGTATGTATTTACTTACCAAGGAGAGAGAAAATATTTTGTAAGATGCCTGGTGGAATATTTTTAATTGAACAATATATATAGTTTAGCAAAACAATCTGTAAAATAAAATTTTATAGAACAGGGACGGTTTTTCTTTTTATATTTAGTAGCAAAACATAGCCTTGTGTTTCCAAAACAGAAGTCCGTTGGTCAGTGGTTTAGAAAAGTTTTTCAAGATTGAGCCAAGTGTGATAAACACTTGACTCTTGAACGTGAAGAGGTTAGTGGTGCCTACCCCCTCCCTTCACAGTCAGAAATCTGTGTATAACTCTTGATTCCCCAAAAACTGAGTTGCTAATAGCCCACGGTTGACTGATGCTTCATAGGTAACATAAACACACATATTGTGTACGTTGTGTGTACTCCATACTGAATTCTGACAATAAAATAACCCAAAGAAAAGAGAATGCTATTAAGAAAATCCTAAGGAAGAGAAAATATATTTATAGTACTATACTGTAATTATTGAAAAAATCTGCGTTGAAGTGGACCCACACAGGTCAAACCCATGTTGTTCAAGGTCAAGTGTACAACCAGAGTTATCGGAATAGGATGTAGACAACACATTCTTCAGGACTTGTTGGCTTTCTTTGAATTTGTACTTCACCTAAGTTATTGTTTCCTCCCATTCACCACAAGGTTGGAATTGTTCCCTGAGAATCTCTTGACAGCCCTCTCATAACTCATGTTAACTAAATTTCCCTTCTTCTCCATGTATAGGGATTCTTTCAAAATATAACACCGTTGGTCTGCAATATATAATGTTAATTGGTACCCCACGTGTGGATGAGCAAGTTGATTTAAAACTCTAAATTCCCAACTATTTAAGATTTGTAAAATAAATTAGTACTATTTTATATTGAAACTATAAAAATGTCTGTACTGTTGAAAATTATTTATACTTTATCATTCTTTGATTTTCATTTTTTCCACATTTGAATGTATTTTAAAATTATTCTTAAAGTCTTATATTTCATTGTACAATAACTCACTGGCTTTTAAAGCAAAAGGAATACTTAAAGTATTTTAAGAGTTTACGTCCTCTTATTTTGCTGTAATTTTTACTTATTAATGTGTAATCCCTTTACAAATGAACTGACTACCTACATATGCAGAAACATTTAAAGTTCGATTCTGAGACATAAGAAGAGGCTCCGTATCTTGTCCAACATTAAAAAACCAGTAAAACAACACATAAGGACTACAACTCAGGTCATTTAACTTTCCTATCAGGAATAGAATTTGTCACTTTCATTTTTGCGGTAATGATTTCGTTTCCTCGAGGTTTGGAAATGTTTAGGTGACATGTTGCAAAATAAGTACATGACAAAAGGTTATAGTACATCTTAATAGTGTGGACCTTGATACTTTGATACTCAAGTTGTCTGGACCTCAAGAAATGAAGTTTAATGAATTCACATTTATTAATTAGCAATTATAACCATGCTGTGGACTGTGTGTTTCCTGTCATTTGTACATCGCATGTAGCCAAAGTCATATCTGCTGGATAAAATGTTCCAACTTGCTAAGTGACGTTGGGCAAGTCACGCTCCTTCCACAATTTTTTTGGTATTATTTAGTAGATATTATGAAAGGTCCTGGGGCTATAAAGACAAATTAGATATGCTTCTCTGCCTCAGAGTTCACAGTCAGGGAGGAAATCTGGCATTTAAATGCAAAGTTAAAACATACTGTGATCATGGGCATAGTGTAGGCATATAGGAAAAAAGGTTATACTTCCTGAGCGGCTGGTTCCTTAAGTGAAAAATGAAGTTATTATAACACTTGCCCTACCAGCCTCACAGCAGGGGCATGCAAAAGACCAAAATTTAAATGATGCATTCACACAAAAGCCACTTTATAAAACATAAAATAGCACTGTGAGGCAATAGCCCGAAGGTTGGGAATACATTAGAATTAAGAATCACACTTCGAGATCTTCCAAGGCAATGACTGCACATGGGAGAAAAGATATATGCAAAAGAATGCTGATTTAGAAGAGGGAAAAATGAATGATCTCAAACAGCTATCAGTAAGGGAATTGTTTGGTAAAATGTGATAAATCTGTATGATGGAATATTATGTGTAAAGAAATACTGTGTACAATGGAACACTGTAGTCAGTGAAGTTGCCAGGGAGGATCTGTATACAACGGCTTCCACGTTTAAAATGTGAAAATATTCTCAACCTGTTATTGAGTTGAAAATGCATACGGAAGAGCATACACACCACATGATTCTACTTTAATGAAAGTGTGTAAACAGATGTAGAAATCTATATCTATATCAAACTTCTTGTGTGAGAGAGAGCCAAAAGAAAAATGCATACAAAATTATGACAGTAGTTGACTCTTGTAAGATTCTGTTTTTGTGTGATGTGGCATTTATTGTTTTGTATTATTCTGTTTGACAGTTAGGTAAGTATATATGAAAACAATATGTATTAATGCATCTTGTAACTGCTGTAAACCTTTATAGAAATGCTTCATTGGGTAACAGGCTAGATTTTGTCGATAAAAGCAGTTTGTAGTCAACAAAAATCATCTGAGTGAGGCACTTCTCTAGATATAAGGGACAGAGTCAAGAGCAATGCAGAGAGAAGTCCTTGCGTGGTTTTTGTAATGGCACCTAGAGAAACATGATTATTGTTTTAAGAAAATGACTGAAAAAATATTAAGTTCTAAAGCCACAGAAATTAAAACTGCAGTGTTAATATTTGGTTTGCCCTAATACATAAGACTTGGATGCAATGTCTAGTTTGATTGTCTGGATTGAAACTAAACAACTTAAGCACTCCCAAACAGTATGACCCGCCTTCTTAAACTAGTGGTTTCAATAAACTCCAAGTTTGTGATAAAAAAAATTCTGTCTGAATAGTTCTTTCCTGCCTTCCATTTTCTCTTTTTCTTTTCCTTTTCCTCTTTTTCCCCCTTTCCTTTATCTTCTCTCTCTCTCTCTCTCTCTCTCTTTCCTTCTTTCATCAGTACACTGTCCAGAATAACTGTGAGCTTGAGTCAAAACCTGCATAAAGAAACATCCTAGAAGTTATCCCTGGCGATGCCTTTCTAAGGCTCAGAGCATTATAGAGATTCATGGGCAACTGAATGCAACTCTCCACCAAAATCATCTTAAATTAAATAAAGATAGTTCAATTTCTGCATCCCATTCTAAATTCATGGTTAACTTCAGCCTATTTATTGTACTGGAAGTCTGCTTACATTTGTAATTAATTCTTCTTCAAATAATTAAATGTTCAAGAGTGTGTCCAAATGACTTTCCAGATGATTTATTGGGATCTGTTCAGTCTCTGCCTTCTAAATCCCCAGGAAACTACTTGGGCAGCAGAAACCCTGTTTTTTTTTTTTTTTTGTTTGTTTGTTTGTTTTAGAATATGTCAGTTTCTGCAGTGTTTTGAATCTTTAAAGATGTATTCCTTTAAAGCAACTCTAACAAATTAAGTAATTAGGGTCATTTTTATTTCCACATCTCCTAGTACTAGAATATGCTTCCTTGAAATCACTCATAGCTAATATGTATTTACATATTAATTATAAACATATGGTATTAAGATTTTCCTTTTTGTTCCTACTTGCTAACTGAATTATTCATGGACTTTTTTGGTTTTCACTTAACCAAATAGTATAAAAGAACTTGGCCAGTTTGGAAAAACACATTTCTAGTTATACAGAATGTAATAACTACATAAGAAGATGTAGGTAAGTAGACATGTTTTGCCCCTTTTCTATTTTCATTTGGTACAGATTCTGTCTAAAGTTACTACCTATAAATATGGCAAATACTGCTTTTTGATATAATTATCGTTTGTTCTTTGCTTAGAAGAAAGTAGAGTTTACTTATGAAGACTTCTGTCTTGGAAATGTGGCTAAAGTAATGCTAATGGTATTGATGTAAAACTTTTTTTTAAGATCCGAGGAGGAAAGCTCATGATCACTTATACCCGCAAAAGTGATGCTGGCAAATACGTTTGTGTTGGTACCAACATGGTTGGGGAACGGGAGAGTGAAGTAGCAGAGCTAACTGTTTTGGGTAAGTGAAATTTTATCTCATCTGCTCACTGTATAGTAGATCTCTCATCACTTTTCAGTACCTTTATAGAGGGGAGAAAGATATGACCTTTCTTAGAAGGTAGGCCAATATTTTGGGTGGGGTGGCAGAGGGGAGGAGAAATTAATAAAGCAGCCTGAGATAAAGTTGCTAAGACATGAGAGGAAAACTGGGAGAAAACCCTAAACCCAGGGAGGGCCTTCTAGAAGAAGGGAACTATGTGGAATAATTTTCTAAATAATGTTTTAAATTATACATGTCTTTACTGAACATCTAAGTTTTTTTTTATAGTTTATCTTTATTTGATCGTGAGATGGCTGTTTGTAATTTTAGAGAGACCATCGTTCGTAAAGAGACCCAGTAACTTGGCGGTAACTGTGGATGACAGTGCAGAATTTAAATGTGAGGCCCGAGGTGACCCCGTGCCTACGGTCCGATGGAGGAAAGACGATGGAGAACTGCCCAAATCCAGGTAGACTGATCAGAATGTAGCAGTGCGCTTCATTCGTTCAGCATTCTGTGGTTCTCATCAGACCACCACTTGCATATATGCCATTAGACTAGTCTTTTCTAGACTTTTTTGATCAGGGGACAGAATCAGGAGATTGTCATGCTTCTTCTGAGTGATTCACATAAGAACTATAGATTCGTGATCCTGCCCTGCCCAAGGACCCCTTGTAAACGTGATATTTCTTAAATGGGCTTTTCTTCTGTTCACCCAGAGCACAGTTAATAACAGTTCTTGTATGAGAATAGATAGGAAAGGGAAGGGAGGTACAACATTAAAGCTATCGGTATGAACCAATTAAAAAAAAAGCAAGAGTCTGTTTCCTTAGCTCCAGCATCACCAGGGAATGGTAGAAGAAGCCAGAGTATTTTGATATCTGCCAAGCCTTTAAGAGAAGAGAAGAGGTACACTTGCAGCCTTAGGGAATGAGACAGTGAAATGAAGCTTTCAGGTATTGAAAGCTGTCTGTCCATTCATTCAGCAAACATGTGTTGAGTCTTTGCTAGGTTTTCGGGTTACAGTGGCTTAGACATAGTTTCTGCTCTCAAGGAGCTCCCAAAGGAGATTTGTAAGGATACATAGAGAATAACATAGCAAACCCCTTGTCACGTAAAATGTAGACCTGTGGGAATAGGAAAGCAGGAGAGAATTCTCAAAGGAAAGTGACACATAAGCAATGTCTTGGAAAAATATGTCTAAATTTACAGAGCAAGACCAAAGAGAAGAGTGTTCCAGGAAAAGAGACATTACAACATCAACACGAATCTGAGAAAGAACTTCACACGTTTTGAGGGATGGAAAGTTTAGCATGACTAGGGCATGTAGCACGAAGTTATAGGATATCAGGTTGGAGAAACGGGGGCCAAATTATCAGGGGCTTTGTGTAATAGACTGAAACTTAACAACTTAAGTTTGCCTCAGACTTAACAACGCCGAGATCAAGAATTGCATGCTCTACCAACTGAGCAAGTTAGTTCAAAGAAAATATTTTAGCACTATGGTTATTACTTTAATGCAGGGGAAGTCTGGTGGCAGGGTCACCATTGTTGTTTTGTCCGGATAAGAGATACAGATTGCCTGAACTGGAACATGAGATAGAAATAGGGATCCATAGTGGACAGAAATTCCATAGACTAAACTGATGAATTGGATGATTTGTTAGATATAGAGAGCTGTTGAAGGAAGATATAGGTGGATTGTATTAGGAAGAGTTGGTTTATATGATGGGGTAAGAAAAGAAATGTTTATTTAGCATAAGAAATATTAGATACCTGTGAGATATGATATCTATTATTAGTCCATTGGAATTATGAGTTTGGAACTTCAATGAAATAGGGATTAGGAATGTTTGTACAGCTGATCACTATATAAAGTACAGTTGCCAGTATAACTCAGGATATTATGTTGAGTAAAAAGAGCATTGAAGTGAAACTTCAAGAGAAACCCAATACTGAAGGGGAGAGAAGATGAGGCAAGGCATGTGAACTCTGGAATGAGAGCCTGAGTTCCAGTATCAACTTTACCACTAAACTGGCAGAGAACCAAAGCCAGGTCACCTTACTTTCCTGTGCCTCCAGTTTCTCATCTGCAAAATGGAGGAGAGTATAATACTCTATATTATTGTTGTAAGAATTTTAAAAGGTGAAACCTATCAACAAAGTCTGTCATACAATAAGAATTTAATACTTACTGTCTTTTAATTTAGTTTGGGGACCGTAGCTTGATGAAATAAATAAGGGCCAGCTTGCCCAGAAAATAATTTTTTAGAGAGTGGTTTAATTTTTCACCTAACATAAATATGAAAACAAGTTATTTCTACCTGTGTGCTTTCTTAGAGGAATGCCACATTTTACCTTAAGTTTTAAATTTTCTGAAGAACGAGCCTTAGATGGGTCATATTTCTAAATGATGGGATTTTTCCAGTAGAAGGTCACTTAAGTGTGCTTTTTGTGTTATGTCACTAGATATGAAATCAGAGATGATCATACCTTGAAAATTCGGAAGGTGATGGCTGGTGACATGGGGTCATATACTTGTGTTGCAGAAAACATGGTTGGAAAAGCGGAAGCATCAGCTACTCTGACTGTCCAAGGTAGTGTTTGGAGAAGCTTTTGTCGTGGTTGCTTTATCATGTGAAATATAATGTTGATATTAGAAGAAAATATTGTTGGTGTGAGTAGTCCACATTAAATAAAGACTTCAACTAGTGATATAAATGTTTCATTTCAAACATAATTAAAAGAAGTTATCGTTTTGCCTGTGGGAACTCTAAAAGCGTTTGTGACGGGAAATTGAATTAAGTTGTTAAAATTATGGAGAGTATGTGCCTTAATGTCTGGCCCTTCAAACACAGAGCCCTTCTAATCTTTTAATTAGATAACAGCTATGACCACAAAAACTTTGCCTTTAAATGGAAACAAAACTTCCATTCCTTCAGACTGCACGCTTTCCAGGGTCTGTACAATTTAGAACACAAAAATAAGAAAATCCTATTTCCCTCTAAAATGTAAGATCCATCCACAGAGTAGGGACTTTTGCCACTTTCTTTTGTTCCTACAGTCCTGTGACATAACAGACATTCAATAAATATTTGTTGAGTGAATGAATTGCACCTGCACTTTGCTAATTCTGATAAAGATTTGATGTTATTTGAACCCAAATGGATGCCACATTTGATGGGGCAAGTTTTTGAACGTCAGACTCACATCTTAAACTGATGTGCAGAAATGGTTCTCTCACCTCCATTGTATCCATAGTCCAGATGTTTCTCATTTTCATGCCCCTCTTCTCCTTTCTTCATGATGCCATACCGATTATTCCTCACTATGTCTCATCTGAGAATTCCCTCTTTTTTTTTTTTTTTTTGCTTCTTAGGGACAAATTCTTTCTGGTGGAATTTGAGAGACAATGACGTTTAAAAAATATTTTGCTGGTAAAAAAAAAAAACTCCCCTATTTTGACAAGGATATAGAGTAAACAGGGATTTGGGCCCTAAACCATTTAGCTTGTTTCTGGGTCTGACGTTAGTAACACTTGGTGTTGTCATCTTTTCTGAACACTGTCTCCTCTCAGGCTATAATGAAGAAAAAGGTGCCTTTTGAGGACTGCTTCTACTGTAGGCTTTCTAGAAAAGAGCCTTGTGGGCTTTTTACAGTTAAAAAAAAAAAGAATAAAGAATATTTTCTTTCTGTCTGTAAAGCCATTATATCCCACTTTGGGATTTTTAGCTCAACTTCATAAAAACAAAAGGAAAAAAGGGAAAAGAAAAGATCAAGAACAAACATTGAATTTCTAAGGCCTAGGCTACTTCTCTTTAATGTAAGATAGACTTGAACTCCATGTAAGACTAAAACTATAAGAAAAGGAAACCCCTTTATGTTTAGAAAAAACACAAATTTAAGAGATGTTAAATCCCAGTTCAAAAGCCCATGAGAGGAAGTCAAAGGAGCCCAGGATGAAGACAAGACATGAAAAGGGGTGTCTCTCTTTAGGCAGTTGTGACAGAGAGGTTGATTTGTCTATCATATTAGTCAAAGAAATATGTTTCACTTTATGTTTTAAAGTCTTTTGCCTTGGGAGTCTGATGCTTTTATTAATAATACCCATTTTGCTGTGTCTAGAGTGGACATTGAAATCAAAATAGACTTACTTCCTGCAATTTTATTATTATTTTTTTCTTCCTGCAATTTTAAACTGAATGCAAAGCTAATTCAGCCTTAAGTTTTCCGTATGGAATTCTTACTCTCTGAGCCTGAATTTCAGTGGAAATTGGGTACAAATGATCAAATCTAGAAACTACTTTGGGAATTTAAAATATTTTACTTCAACTGCATTGGGTCTTCTATAAGCTTATGAAAGATCTGTATAGTGCTGAGAAGGCATTCTTTTATTTAAATATTAAAATAAAAATATGCATATTAACATCACTGTGAAAATATCTTTAATATTCTAGAATAATATGCATAAAATGCCAAAGAAAGTAACATGATTCCCAACTGTAGAAGATAACTAATCAAAAAGAAAGAAAGAAAGAAAGAAAAAAGAAAGAAAAAGAAAGAAAGAAAGGAAGAAAAAAGAGAAAGAAAGAAAGAAAAACGAGACTTTTCAAAGGAAACTTGAGAAGTTGTATTTTATTTTTCTTCATTTGAGATTGAATACAGAAAAATACTACTTACTACAAAGGATACTAATTTGAAATGAATCCATTTAATAGCCGGAAACAATTATAATAAGATATTCAGTAGTGTAGTTCTTGATTTCTATATTTAATTTGTGGTTCATTTTTAGTATATGTGCTGCCAAAGTGAGCACTGTGGTTCATTTTTAATAGGCACTATTGGAGTCAGTATGGGCTCAAAACTAATCTTCCTTTCCATTACCCTCATACAATAAATATTTAATTTTGGGAGGTGATGTTGGGCAATAAAACTTTGTGCTCCAGGTAGAAGTTACTAAAAAAGAAAACCAACAAACATTCTTAAGTACAGATAGGATTAGTTCTAATGTTTAAAAAATAAACTTGATTTGAGAATCACTTCTTATTTTTCATTTTTTTTCTTGAAATCCCAATTCTGCTTTCTTGGAAACTCTACCTGTATATATTTCTTTAAATATTCCTTCTAAGAGTTTTCTTGTACTTGTGTAGTCTTCATGGTGCTTAGCATCATACTGGACATATAGAGGGCATATTATCTAATAAATACTTGTTACAATTTGAAATATGAATATGGACTACAACCTTCTGTTTCAGTGGTAAAAATATCACAAGAACATCTTACAGGAAACTGAGGCAGCCACTGGTGGATTTGATTCTGAATGCCAACAGTTAGGTTTCATTGGATCAAATTTGAAAATACTGCCATCTAATGATGGCTTCCTAGTGGTCTGTGTTTGAAAGGGATTAGAGTGAAACCCAGGACTAGGAAGAGTGCCCTAAACTTCTCTGAAGTTCGTTATCTGAGTGTATTTGAAATTACAGATCTATACTTACTGAATCTTATTAACTATACCACTTGTCTGAAATGCCCTTGGAAAACCTGATTCAAGAGATCTGGGTCTGAACACAGAGAGCTGTTATTTTGTTTTATTTATTTATTTATTTTGGTTTATTTTTATTTTATTTTATTTTTTTAAATAGCTTATTGTCAAATTGGTTTCCATATAACCCCCAGTGCTCTTCCCCACAAGCGCCCTCCTCCATGACCATCACCTCTCTTCCCCCTCCCCCTCCCCCTTCAACCCTTGGTTCATTTTTAGTATTCAGTAGTCTCTCAGGTTTTACGTCCCTCTCTCTCCCCAACTCTCTCTCCCTCTTCCCCTCCCCCTGGTCCTCCATTAGGTTTCTCCTGTTCTCCTGTTAGACCAATGAGTGCAAATATATGGTATCAGTCCTTCTTCGCCTGACTTATTTCATTTAGCATGACACCCTCAAGGTGCATCCACATTGCTACAAATGGCCATATTTCATTCTTTCTCATTGCCATGTAGTACTCCATTGTATATATATATCATATCTTCTTGATCCATTCATCAGGTGACAGACATTTAGGCTCTTTCCATGTTTTGGCTACTGTTGACATTGCTGCTATGAACATTGGGGTACATGGACCCTATGCATCAGCATTTCTGTATCCCTTGGGTAAATCCCTAGCAGTGCTATTGCTGGATCATAAGGGAGTTCTGTGGATAGTTTTTTGAGGAACCTCCACACTGTTTTCCAGAGCAGCGCACCACCAACAGTGTAGGAGGGTGCCCGTCTCTCCACACCCTCACCAGCATCTAGTCTCTTGATTTGTTCATTTTAGCCAGTCTGACCAGTGTGAGGTGGTATCTCAGTGTGGTTTTGATTTGTATTTCCCTTATGATAAGTGATGCTGAGCATCATTTCATCTGCCTGTAGGCCATCTGGATGTCTTCTTTGGAGAAGTGTCTGTTTATGTGTGCTGCCCATTTCTTCACTGAGTTACTTATTTTTTGGGTGATGAGTTTGGTGAGTTTCTCATAGATTTGGATACTAGCCCGTTATCTGATATGTCATTTGCAACTATCTTTTCCCATTTCGTTGGTTGCCTATTAGTTTTCTTGATTGTTTCCTTTGCAGTGCAGAAGCTGTTTATCTTGATGAGGTTCCAATAGTTCATTTTTGCTTTCATTTCCCTTGCCTTTGGTGATGTGTTGAGTAGGAAATTGGAAATTGCCTCAGTTGAGGTCAAGGAGGTTGTTTACTACTTTCTCCTCAAGGGTTTTGATGGTTTCCTGTCTCACATTCAGGTCCTTCAGCCATTTTGAGTTAATTTTTGTGTATGGTGTAAGACAGTGGTCTAGTTTCATTCTTCTGCATGTTGCTGTCCAGTTCTCCCAGCACCACCTGCTAAAGAGGCAGTCTGTTTTCCATTGGATACTCTTTCCTGCTTTGTCAAAAATTAATTGGCTGTACATTTGAGGGCCCAGTTCT
>NC_043704.1:32561190-32585549 GCF_006229205.1 Suricata suricatta | reverse complement strand
ACTGGTGCAATTTTGATGGGGATTGCATTGAATGTGTAGATTGCTTTGGGTAGTAATGACATTTTCACAATGTTTATTCTTCTGATCCATGAGCATGGAATGTTTTTCCATTTCTTGATGTCTCTTTCATAAGTTTTCTATAGTTTTCATCATTGGTCTTTTACATCCTTGTTTAGGTTTACTCCTAGGTATTTGATGGTGTTTCGTGCAATCGTGAATGGGATCAGTTTCTTGATTTCACTTTCCGCTGCTTCATTATTAGTGTATAGGAATGCGACCAATTTCTGTACATTGATTTTGTACCCTGCAACTTTACTGAATTCATTGGTCAGTTCTAGAAGGCTTCTGGTGGAGTCAATCGGGTTTTCCATGTAGAATGTTATGTCATCTGTGAAAAATGAAAGTTTGACTTCTTCTTTGCCAATTCTGATGCCTTTTATTTCCTTTTGTTGTCTGATTGCTGATGCTAGGACTCCAGCACTATGTTAAGCAACAGTGGTGAGAGTAGACACCCTTGTGGTGTTCCTGATTGGTTTATTTTTTAAAGTGAGCTCCATGCTCAACATTGGGCTTTAAGTCATGATCCCAAGATCAAGAGTCTCATGCTCTAGCAACTGATTTGGCCAAGTGGCCCTTTATTTTTTTATTTTAAACAAGCAAGTTCATGAATCCCTGGAATGAAGACTTACTTGAACTGAAAGAAAAAAATAAAGGACTTTAAAATTTTTCTTTAGAGTTTGGGTTTTATCAGAGCTGAAAGAAACATATGACAAAGAATTGTGTAGGTAAGAGCGTAGACATTGGAGTCAGAATTTAGCAGTTTCTATCATTTACTAACTGTGTGACCTAGACAAAGTGATTTAAATTTCTTGAACCTCAATCACTCCATGTGAAAAATGGGTATGCTAATACCAATCTCAGAGCCTTTATAAGGATTAAATTTAAAAATACATAAAAATCTTTTAAATATTGTCTTAAAGAATAAATGTTTTGTAACTAAGGAGCATTGTATTCATATTAGTTCATATCGATTCATATTGGTAACTGTATTGCTTAATTTTAATAATTATTGTTTATTTAGTGCTGTTCAGATAATTCTAGACAGATGGTGTTCTTCTTTCTCCTCTATTGTAATTGAGAAATTGAACTATTAATATAGTCATGATTATTTACAATGGAAAATTTATTCAAAATTCTTCTCAAATATAAAGTATTACATTTTCATTATAAAACAAACTTTATTGGCTTTTTTGGTAAATAGGGTCTTTTGTGTGTATCCTATCAAAGCTCTAGTGCTAGACTTACATTGAAGTTTTATGAAATAATTAAATAAATTAATGAAAATAATGACCATTTGGTGATGGAGATGATCAAAAAGATTACATTTTATGTTCAAGGGATTGTTATTGTTATGTTATGTTTTGCAATCATTTGGATTCTCAGCACCTCAGGTTAGCTTTGCTTAAAATAGGGTGTTTCCTGATCATTCTTCCTAAGATTAGTAAGATGATCTATGAGCAGATAGTCTCAAAAACTGTTTATTCCTTTATAACCACTTGGAAGCTTCAATTAATCGATCAACCCATGAGTAAAATATGAGGCCACACCCAGTTATTAGCAAGTAACAGCACCCTTAAGACCCATACCACATACATATCTTAATTTGACATTGGATAGATTACTTCTTGAATAGGCCAAACACAAAATTATGGAACCAAATCAAAATATTGATTATTTATAACAGCAGATTGTATTTTACTCTCAAAAGAGGCAAATAGTAATAAAATTTGTCAATATTAAGAAGTTTTGGGGGCCTGGATGGCTCAGTTGGTTGAGCATCTGACTCTTAATTTTGGTTCATGATCTCCTGGTTTGTGGGTTCGGGCCCTGTGTCAGACACTATGCTGGCAGTTTGGAGACTACTTGAGGTTATCTCTCCCTCTCACTCTGCCCCTCCCTGCTCACTCGCTCGCTCGCTCACTCTTTCTCTCTCTCTCTCAAAATTAATAAATAAGCTTTATTTTATTTTTTAACATTTATTTATTTTTGACAGAGAGAGACCCAGAGTGTGAGCAGGGGAGGGTCAGAGAGAGAGAGACACACACACACACAGAATCCCAAGCTGTCAGCACAGAGCCTGATGCAGGGCTCAAACCCACGAATTGTGAACTGTGAGATCATGACCTGAGCTGAAGTCAGCCGCTTAACCAATTGAGCCACACAGCCGCCCCATAAATAGCTTTAAAAAAGAAGTTTACCATAAAAAATATGTGCATCTTGGGCTCCATTAATATTTAGGCAATTCTCCAAAAAGAATATCCAGATTCCTTTAACTTACATGTCAATTTTGGTATATCATTAAAACTTTGAATTACTGAAATCCATCAGAATGGAATGCAAAGACTCTGTAATAATTTGACTTTTTGAAAAATAATACATGTCTATTATAGCACTAATAAAAACCAGTGAAATGACACTGTTTGGAATGATTACAACAAAAAAGTGTTTCTGCTGAACTCCCAGTTAACCGAAAATTCAGTTAACTAATATTCTCTTATTCTCTGGAATAATTTAAGTTTTGTTACCTATAAATTCAAACTAATATCATTTATATTTATACTTAATGTGTGTTTGTCCCTACTCTCCTTCCAGGTGTATAACATCTCCACACCTCCTTAAGAATTCTCTTTGTGAACCTAAAATACACACAAAAAATCAGGCATCTTTTTAATGTCATCTCAATTTTGATTGATTGCACTGCTATATTTGCACTTTAATGTCTCAGTTTGACAAGTGTAGGAATGTGGGCTCTGTCTCGGTAGGAACGAATTCTCTTCTGAACGTGTGTTTTGTATCGTGTGATGACCCCATCTTTTAGGGCAAATGCTATATATTGTGGTATTAATAACCATTTCATAGGTTGTAACATACCTATAAAATATAAAATCTAACCAGAACAAAATAGATGCATAGAGGCTCCCTGCCAGGTTTTTAAACAGTATACCATTGAAAGGGCTAAAATTTATGCCTCTGCTTGGTGTTCTGAGAATGGTCACAGGTTTGTTTCATATTATTTTACTATCGTAATCTAAACCTATTTATTAGACCTCTGTTAGATGCTTGCCAGGTGGACCTCGAAGTTCTTGAAATCACATGATAGCTATGTTACTTTTTTTACTGGTTTTTACTTGTGAACCAATTCATGGTCAGTTTAAAAAGTGAGTTCGCTCCCCACTTTGGTTGAAGTTAGCCTTTATGAAAAGCATGGTGGATACAGCTTCAATGCACTAAATGAAAAATAAAGGAAGAAAAATAATTTTACTTACTACGCTGTTAATAACAAACCTTTGAAATTAGTAATTATATGTTTATGAAGACAGTCATGTTGATAGCTTTTTAAATAGTCCCATCTTTGAGGCTTGCTATCCAGAGGGAAAGGTGGAGGATGAGACCACACAAAGTTTAGGTACACTCCGAATTCTCCCATTTCCAAGTCTGTGCTCTGCCTCCAAGAGTTTGCCTGATTCTTTGCCTCAGTGATGCTCATTGCTTACACAAGGCAAACTTGAGGGCGTTATCAATCTTTCCACTCCCTTTGCAACTTTGTAGATAAAGCAGCTATTATGACTGTCACAATTTTATGTCCAAAGTGAATTTGTGACTCTGTCACCGGAATGATCATGTTCCCATCACTGTGTCTGTCACAGGAAACCAGACTGAAAACAGACTTCCATACCCCAGCCATTCCCCAAACAATCACATTTTATCTTTGGTGAGTTGAACCATTAGGAAAATCTAATCCCACTTTTGTTTGCCTGTCTTACAATGGGAACTAAAGAGACACTTAGTCCCCTCTCTTCCCTTAGCTCTGAGTGCTGGGCCAGACACAGGAAGCTGGACATTTAGATCTTACTTCACACCTCACTGCACTCCTCTGCAGGCCGCTCACAGGGACCAGTTCCTCTTTGAAGCTCAAGAAACAGTTGCTTTCCTGCCCTTTTAGCAGCAGCTCTGTTAAAAAAAAAAAAAGGCAGATGCCAAACATCTCTTAACCAGGTGACGCTCTGTTCCCAGACTCATGGGATTTCTGTGAAATCCCAGCTCTTTTCTGATAAGTGCTTGTCCATTTTTCTTCTCTGATGTGCAACGACTTCGTTCTCTCAATTTCATCACCTGTTTTATTTCCTTAATGATAAAATGGTATCACGAATGATATTGCTATCTCTTTAAATGTATTGTTGGCGAGCAGTAGGAATATTCAAATGAATCTTCAAAAGGATGCGCGTTCTATTCTGTTCTGAAGAATTGTTATTCGTCTGGTGCTTCCCATAAGTATTTATGCCTACCATGCAATGAAAGAACAGAGCGCTTCCTCATTGGGATTGATTAGCCACTGACAGCTTCTGGAAGGCTGAGCCTTAAAGTCTGAGATTGACATGAGACCAGGGAGACACAAAGGCAGCAAAAAAGACCCACGCTGTCTTTTGGCTGACTTAATTGCTGCTAATGGGGTGTTTCCTAGAGTCTTTCTCCTTGCTGCTGGTGAACCACATGCTTCAAACAAGCAGGTTTGCTGAAATATCTTGGGCTCTACAGTGTATGATTGACCCCTGCTTCATGTCCCAGTGAACGAGGAATTGGAGAGCAGTAATAATTTTCAATAAAACAAGAAGCAGCTGTCAGAGACTTGTCTCAGCTTTCAGGTTTCTGTGAACCCAGGCGTGAGTACTAATTCACAGGAAGTAATAGTGATGGAGTGAAATTGGGAGCAGAGTAGGCGGCAGAAAGTGGATTCTGTCCTGTTCTCTGCATCCGTGGAGATCAGGCAGCCTGCGGATGCATGCCAGGAGATGATAGCTAAGGGGCAGGCGGGTCGTGCTTTACCCTCGCACTTCTGGCGTGTCAGTTGTCACAAACTCCTACTTATTTTTGCCGTTTCAATATTTCTTAACCCTCCCACCACCACTCTCACCTTCACATCAATATTTTCTTTTTTTTTTTAATGTTTTTATTTATTTTAGAGACAGTGTGAGCAGGGGAGGGTCAGAGAGAGAGGGAGACACAGAATCCAAAGCAGGCTCCAGGCTCTGAGCCAGCTGTCAGCACAGAGCCGGATGTGGGGCTCAAACCCATGAACCGCGAGATCATGACCTGAGCCAAAGTCGGACGCTTAACCAACTGAGCCACCCAGGCGCTCCTCGCATCAATATTTTCATTCAGACCTTTGCTGACTGTTAATTCTAACCAGTGTCCTTGCCTCCATCTTGCCCCTTGGGACCCATTCTCCAAACAGGAGGTTCATCCATCTAGAACACAAATCTGAACATTGTCATGGTCCCTCTCTCCGAGGTAAGATCCAAGTCACTTAATAGTGCTCCTCTTGGCCACTCAGTTCCTTCTCGCTATTCCCTTTGGTGAAGGAGCACTCTATTGTTTACAGGTTGTTTCCATGCACTATCACCCACGTAGCTTACCTCTGGGCTTTTTTTTACGTTGATTCCTTGGTCTGAAAGGCCCTATCCACTACCTGCCCTGTCTTTTACGTGCTAATTCCACCTTCCTTAGACTCAGCACAGGTAGGCATTCTCAAGGAGGCTTGGAACACAGGCTGCAACAAAGTGTAGGTCAGGGGTCCCCCTTGATGCACCTGCCGGGTGCTCTGTACTGCCCTTAATGCATTTCACATGACTCTGAGTTCCTGAGAAGAATACATTGTTCACTTTTTCTTCTCAGTCTCTGGGGCACCCTCGGTGCTCATGTCACGTCTTCTGGGCGAGTCCAGGGCTGTGCTGATATATACCAGCTGCGGGATCCTGGCTCAGGGTCAGTTTGTCTGAGCTTCAGTGTTCTCAGTTGCTGAAAAATAAATACACATATAATGTAAACATCAGTGAGCTGATAGGAGATAAAATAAGGTAGTTAAGAAAATATATGCTCATAAAAGTGGTTTGAGGATTATGAGGTGCTTGTGCAAAAGTAATTGTTGTTATGACTATTTTTCTCATCACCTCCTTGCAAAACAATTAAAAATTGTCAGATTCTCCATAACATTTATTTTGTCCATAGAGATTTGAGTATTTTGGTTGCTGATTGAGGTAGAGTTTGGTCAGTGTTTTGTTTTTCTGCAAAGATAATTTTCTGTGGCTTCTTATAATTAATTGAGATCTATCCTTGAAAATGAATCCTTAATATTTCTTAAGAAAGTCTCTTGAAAAGGCGTCTATTTTTCCCCTGCTACTGTTATTCTAACATTCTGTAGAGTAGAATTGCACAGTCTTGGGGCGCCTGGGTGGCTCTGTAGGTTAAGCATCTGACTCTGTCTCAGGTCATGATCTCGCAGTTCAAGAATTTGAGCCCCACATAGTTCTGTGCTGATAGTTCTGAGCCTGGAGCCAGCTTCTGATTCTGTGTCTCCCTCTTTCTCTGCCCCAACTTATGCTCTTCTCTCTCTCAAAAATAAAGAAGCATTAAAAAAAAAAGAATTGTGCAGTCTTTTCCTATTGGTCAAATGGGGGTAAAATGTCTTCCTTCTAGGATTGCTATGGGTGATTCAATGAGCTAATAAGTGTAAAATGCATAGCACATTGTGTGAACCATTTAGATGCTCAATAAAAGTAGAAGGTGATATGAAAGAGGAGGATTAGGGGAAGGTCACTTCAGTGATCTATTTTTATATGCGGCAGAATAAAAAATTCATATAGCTTCAGTGCTCTTAGCTGCTTATGACTAGCTGCATAAAAAGGGTTAAGGTATGAGTCATGTGTGTGCCTCTTAAAATATTTTACGTAGGCACACAATAAACACTTTTCAATAAGCAAAGCTTCTACAATTGTGGTTTAAAATGTTAATTTATATTCTAGTTTCTTCAGGCAACAATGGATAAGTGAAGTATAATACAAAAAAATTCTGCATTTAGTTAAAAATACTTTTTGTTTGTATTAATTATGTGTATTTGGTGTTTGCAACCCAAATAATAAGTATGGCCTTTTTGATTAAATAGATCCATAATTTACATGATACCCTTTGATCTCTAAACATAATTATTATCAATCTTTGTAAGTTCAATGCTGCTCAATTTCATGATAGAATGGATAGTATTGAAAACCTTCATAAATAGAGTCCATATATTGGAACAATTAAGTTAACTGGAGATTTTAAAAAACTGGATAGATGGTCTCCACTAATAGCGTCTGTATAACTTAAACTATAATAGTCTTGAAAATAGATCAGAAGGCACAATCCATTAAAAGAAATGTGTATTTGTATGCATCTGTGCATTTCACCATTTTCTGAGATGTAAAATACAATTTTGAAGATAACCAAACCACATGTTAATCTCACACAGAGTAACATACTGCGTGTATGTGACATTTTTTAAGTGGACCATTAGATAATTATTTCAGAATGTAAAACTAGTAAAAGTAAAACAATATTGCTTACTGTGGATTTTACTTCCAGTACCAGGGGATAAACTTTAATAAACTTAAAAAACATACTCCGGGATGAATAAGGCCTATTTTGTAAATTTGTAGTTTCCTTAAATAGGGTTCACTATGTTTAGCTTTCTATCAGCACATGAGATCTTTGTGTAAGAGTCATGTGACTTTTTAGAGCTCACATATGATATCTAGGCATAAAAGAAGGCATGAGGGAAAAAGCTGGGTCCTGCAGTCCTAAGTTTCCTTTCTTTGATGTAGACTTCATTCAAATCATTTGTCAGAGCACTTTGCTTAAATTGCTGATTTCCGAAAAGCTGGTGGTATAATAGTACATTGGTCCTGACCATTAACGTGGCTATTTGAGTCAGAGCCAAAACTAATAGTGTCAAGGGGCCTTTTTGCAGGTTCAGGTTAGGTTTACGATAATCCAAGTCCTGGTTAAGGACTGTGAGTTCATCAACATTTTGATGAAACACATATTATAAGACCCCCAAAGCTTTACCTGATGACTTTGAGAACCTTGATATGTGTGTGACACGTTTGCCAGACTCTAACAAGGTATTGCAGACTGGTCCTTTGGGGAATGATTCTTCATGTCATACGGCAATAATCCAGAGAGGTCCAGTAAAATCAGTGGTTCGACAGTAAACAGCACTTTAGAGCATGGGGGACATTTTATGTGTGTGTATATTGTGTGTGTGTGTGTGTGTGTACACACACACATCATAATGTTGTAAATGTTGTTTTTATTTACCATCTCCTGTATATAACTATTTAACTATTGCTACTTTTAGTGCTTAAGTCAGAAGTCTTACTCAAAATGCCTCCCTCATAGGATTTGTCATGGCATTGTTGGGATTTTCTTGTTGTTGTCGTCATTTTGTTTGTGATTCAAATACTGATTTAAAAAAACCCATAGAAGATTTGAGGAGCTGATGAGAACAAGAGATTTGCGATCACAAAACGCAAGCCCAAGAAAGACAGTGTGTGAGTGGAGACTTTTAAAGAATCAGTATTGTGAGCTGAGCTCTTTGTGAACGGGCTGAAAGTAAAATGCCATCAGCCAAGAGGTTTAAGGAAGTCCCACCGCAGAATTTAACACGAGAATGATTTGGGAGAGTGCCTCCCTTGCCTCGCTGTCTGGTCCAGTGGCGTAAATAGGACGCCAAGCCGTACTCCTGCTGGTTTTTTACCCTGTTGGATTTGATTGAGACCCAGCACCATTAGGGCCTATGATTCCTTTCCTTTTTTTTTTTTTTTTTTTTTTTTTTTGGTAGGAAGGTTAAAGTAAAGAACTTCCTGTGTTCTCATAGCCTTTCAGAAATAGCCATTTTAACCCTAATGACGGTTGAAGATGTGACATTCTTTTAGATTTCTTTCATTTACTCCTGGAGGTTTGGGGTTGCTTCCAGTTCTTTCAAACAAACTGGTATAAAACCTTAAACATTAACCCAAAGGAAAAGCATTCTCCACATGGCCGTCCTACTGGAAACACTCTCTTAATGCGTGTGCCAAGCGAGTCTTTGAAGAAATAAGTACAGCAGTCAGGTTCAAGAAATAATTGATACGTAAGATGATTCTGTGACAAATAATGACACAGCACCACACGAGTAAATAGCACATCTTGGGCCTTCCATTATCGTCTGAGCTTTACTGTGATTTATTCATGTACGTAACCGTTGGTGAGATGTTCTCGTCACCAGCTATATAGATTTAAAACCTAGCAACTGTCTTTAGGAGCCTACATTCTGGAATAATGGCATCAATTTGGAAATATGTAATAGAGTTGTGTGAATCTTTGCCATCTGAATTACTCCCTCTGAGAATGAATTTTAGAGAAATAAATTACTTTTTTCTGTTCTAGTCATTGATGGGTAGTTCATTTTAAAACATTAGATTCATTGCTAATAATCTCACATAACTTTAAGACATGGAATTATTTTGTGATATTGTATTTTGTGTATGATTTAATGTTAGATAATTAATTGTGAGGCAATTCATATTGATATAGTGTATTTTATCTAGAATTCTTAGGACATAAGGTGAGATAATTCTTGTTTAAATTTTTTTAATGTTTAGTTTTTGAGAGAGAGAGAGAGAGAGAGCGCACAAGTGAGGGAGGGGTAGAAAGAGAAGGAGACACAGAGTTTGAAGCAGGCTCTAGGCTCTGAGCTGTTAGCACCGAGTCCAACAGGGGCCTCAAACTCATGAACCATGAGATCATGACCTGAGCCAAAGTTGGGTGCTTAACCAACTGAACCACCCAGGTGCCCCTGAAATAATTCTTGTTTAAAAGAGAATAATCAGAGGTATCTGACTGGTTTTTTTTTTTAAGATTTTAAAAAATGTTTTATTTGTTTTTGAGAGAGAGAGACAGCGTGAGCAGGGAGGGCCAGAGAGAGAGAGAGACACAGAATCCAAAGAAGGCTCCATGCTCTGAGCTGTCAGCACAGAGCCTGATGCGGGGCTCAAACCCATGAACCGTGAGATCATGACCTGAGACAAAGCCAGTCGCTCAACTGACTGAGCCACCCAGGTGCCCCATCTGACTGGCTTTTGATTTCAAAGTTGTGAATTTGAGTCTTGTTGGGTATAGAGGTTAATTAAAAATAAAAAATATCTTTTTCAAAAATCATAAAGAGAATAATTGTAGACTATGAGACATTTCTGACACTAAGGGCACCTTTTTTGTTTGTTTAATGATAAACCCAGGCCTGCATGAGTGGCTCAGTCAGTTAAGTGCCTGACTCTTGATTTCACCTGAGGCCATGATCTCAGTGTTCCTGAGATCTAGCCCCGCATTGGACTCAGTGCTGACAGCACCAAGCCTGCTTGGGGTTCTCTCTCTCTATCTCTCTGTGCCCTTCCTCCAGTCATGTTCTCTCTCTCTCTCTCTCTCTCTCTCTCTCTCTCTCTCTCTCTCTCTCTCCCTCCTCTCAAAATAAAGAAACATACCTTAAAAAAATAAAGTAAAATGATGAACCCAGTGATAAATATGCAAGATAATTGAAAATTTGATGTTTTATGCATTCCTGCATATTCATTTTTTATTATTTGCTGCCATTTTAAATATTTTATGGGTAGACACCGTGTTAATTATGCTGAACAGTGTATGTTTTTGTAGATTCACAAATCATTTGGGCATATTCCAAACATCAGGGTCATGATTAGAATCATTACACTTTACAATTATCTGGCACCTGGTGTCCTTTAAATGTTATTTCAGTAATTTGAAAATGTAATATGCCTCTTTTTGTTTCATTGTTCCTAAATATTTGTATAAATAGGAAGTTACTACTTTATAATATCATGCCTGAATTTTGCAAAACTGATTAAAACACCATGAACACTTTAATTTGCTTTCAGACTGTTACTCTCAGGATTTGATAAATAATGTGCCAGTGTAAACACACCTGTAGAAAATACTAAAATAGGTATAAGACAAAATGCAGCCGAGTAATTGCTTTATAACAGATTTATGAGGGTGGGAAAATCCATAAATGGTTGTTAACATTACCTTTAGCTTTAGGGCATTTAATTTGTGTGGTCAGTGTTGTTAGGTGAGAACTTAAAGCATTGCACAATTAAAACTGACAGATATGCCACTTTTACAAAAGTGTTTTTAACTTTGTGGATGGTCAAATAGCTACTTCCGTATTCTTTTAGGTCATCAGTAAAGAGAGGAGGGTCCTCATGTTTTTTCCTTATGCTTTCTATTCCCCCCAAATATACTCAATTGGAAATAAGTAATTCTGGCCTGATTTAAATTTCTTAGGAATAAATGTTTAGTTATAAACTTTCTGGGCTACATTGAAGAGATTTTGAATGTTAAACAAGGATGAAGACTTCAGGCATTATTTACTTTGGTTCTGTTACAGATGAGGAAACCGAAGTCAGAGATATCTCTTTTACACAGCAAACTGACCATGTCATTTGATACTTGACTACGTACATTTGGCCTTTACTGTGGTCATCCGAAACGGGTGCATCACATCAGTTTTCAGAAATAAAATTGTCTGGATACAATATGTTTGCACGCATAGGTCTATCAGAAGAACAGGAGAAACCTCATGGAGGACCAGGGGGAGGGGAAGAGGAAAGAGAGTTGGGGGAGAGAGAGGGACGCAAAACTTGAGAGACTATTGAATCCTGAAAACGAACTGAGGGTTGAAGGGGTGGGGGGAAAAGAGGTGGTGGTGATGGAGGAGGGCACGTGTGGGGAAGAGCACTGGGTGTTGTATGGAAACCAATTTGACAATAAACTATTTAAAAAAAATAAAAAAAATAATTATAAAAAAAGAAATAAAATTGTTTTGATATTTTTTTTTCTAAAAATTTTATTTTTTATATTTGGAGCTCAAACTGACAAGAGATCGAGAGTTACAGGCTCCAAATGACAGAATTTCCTTAACGTTTTTATGGCTGAATAACACTCCATTGTACACATACCACATTTATTTATCCATTCATACAATTTTGGTTACATAGTTTGCTTTCTTATCTTGGCTATTGCAAAAAATGCTGCCATAAACATGGGTGTGTTTTTGTTTTCTTTGGGTAAAAACACAGAAGTGGAATTCCTGGATCGTATGGTAGTTCTATTTTTAATTTTTTGAGGAACCTATGTATTGTTTGGCATAATGAATGTTCCAATTTGCATTCCCACCAACAGTGCACAAGGTTCCCTTCTCTTGCCAAAACTTGTTATTTCTTGTCTTTTTGTAATAGCCATTCTAGCGGGATGAGAGGGTATCTCACTGTGGTTTGGACTTGCATTTCTCTGATGATGAGTGATATTGCATATCTTTTCATATGTCTGTTAGTCATCTGTATGTCTTCTTTAGAAAGCTGTCTATTCAGATCTTCTGGCCATTTTTTAGCCAGATTTTTTCGATTAGGTTGTATATATTCTTTATATATTTTGGAAATTGGCCCCTTATCAGGTATATGATTTGCAAATATTTTCTTCCATTTATTAGTTGCGTCTTCATTTTCCTGATGACTTCTTTTATAAATAATTTTTTATTCAAAGTTATTTGGTTTAGGTCATGGGCCAAAACAGAACCAAAATTACATTAGAATAAGATTTAACTATTTTAGCACATAAGTCATGCAATGTAGTATAAAAAAAAAAAAAGGGAAGAGTTTAAGAGCTGAATTTTAAATCTCCCTTTCTTACCTGAGGTATGACCTTAAGAAAGTTACTTAATTTTGGAGCTTCTTGGTGACTCAGTCAGTTAAGTGCCCAACTCTTGATTTCAGCTCAGGTCATAATCTCACAGTTTGTGATTTTGAGCTTCTATATCAGGCTCTGCTCTGACAGTGCAGAGCCTGCTTGGGATTCTCTCCTTCTCTGCTCCTCCCCCACTTGCTCTCTCTTTCCCAAAAATAAGTAAATCGACTTAAAGAAAAGAGAAAGGTATGTAATCTTCACTTTCCTCCTTTTGCAAATTGGCATACTGAGCACCCTCCTCCAGAGCTACCAGGGTTTCTGGTATATGATCTGACACACAGCTGACATTGATGGCTCTTACCTGAGATGTAGAAAGGCTATCTGATTTATGCAGGGTAGACCTGGTTAATTCTGGAGAGGATCTTGATACAGAGTTGTTTAAGTGGTCAGTTGAATAATTTTATCTTTATGTACCCCAACTCGAGACCTCTTATGAAATATGCCGTTTGAAGATAGGCTTCCAAATTTTCAAATTTGGCCCTTTCTATAGACATTTGAGCACTTTTTATACACAAAATAGGATGCTGGATGCTATAAACGGTGCACAATAAATAAGACCTGTGACTTGTCTCCACGGAGATCATTGTAGCCAGTGAGGAAGAGAGATATACACAAATAGCAACAGTATTTGCGGAATGTAAAAAGCAGATTTGTAAAGACATAGATATGCCAGGGAGGGAGAAAGTGCTTTCAGTCAGGCAATGGCAACGTTATTGTCATGTGTTTACTCTTTCAATAGGTATTACCATGTGAGTAATGTTCTCAACTTGGTAAGTTCTAGAAAAATAATGTCAAAGAATATAGTTAAGTGCTTACCCTCATGAAGCTTATAGGCTAGCCTGGGAGATAGACATTTACAGAATAATTACATAAATGTGTAATTTTAAGCTATAATAAGTACTCTGGGAGGGAAATTAAGGTTGCTGTGGGAATGTATGGCATTCTGATCAGATTTAGCGTCGAATTTAGAGGGAGTTTCTGGATGGTACATTTTGGAGCTGAGAGCTAAGGTATATAGGAATTAAATAGGTAAAGCAGTGGGGGCGGGGGAAGATCCTGGGATACAAAATAAACAGAAGCAGAGTAAGATTATGCATGGTCTACTCAAGGACAGAAAGAAGCCTATGGGGTTATGTTAGGGAGATGAAAAGGGACAGGTGATGTGAGAAAACCTTAAAGAGTCCCATAGCAAGGCCATGTTAAGGATTTTCTCCATTTTAAGAGCAGTGGAATCATAATGAAAGATTTTAAGCAAAAGCCTACTATAATCAGGTTAGTTTAGTTTGGTTTTGTTTTTAGGCAGTCTGCCCGTGTTGTGCGATTGGACTGGGAAAAATCAAGGCAGTAGTTCAGCAGACGCTGTTGAGTAACGGGGGCCAGAGTGGTGGTAACAGACCTAGAAAGAGGGAAACCAAATGGACAAATTGGCACAAAGTAAAAGCTATGGAATTTGGTAATGAATTCTGCATCTTAAGGAAGAGGGAGCGGAAAGATCCAGGTTTCTGACTTTCTAAATTAATTTAAGGAATATTATCATCAAGTTATGCTCCTGAGATCCTTTGTCAGGGGACACACACATTGTCAGTAGATTCCCAGGAGTTACATTTCCATCTCAGACTCTTTACTATGCAGATAACTAAGTTGCACCACTTAATAACTGCTTTTCAGAAAAGTGGGGCCTTATTTTTAGAAATGAAAGGAAAAGGAGGAAAATATTACCTTTTTCTGAATATCGATGCTATATCAAACATTGTGCAAGTTCCTTTGTATACCTGTGGGGGAGGATAATTATTGAGTACTGTTCTGTTAAAAAAGTTCAATTGAACAGATAATCTCTAGCAAGGTTTCTCAGCTCCGGCACTCTTCACTTGTGGACTGGATCATGTTTTGTTGTGAGAGATGGTCTCACGCGTGGTCGGGGTGTTCGTGGCATCCGTGGTCTCTCTCCACTAGATGCCGGTAACGTCCCCCTTCAATTGTGACAACCACAATTGTCTCCAGAACTGGTAATCCACAGATAAGGTGACATAGTTGAGTGAAGGGGGAAAAGTTCACAGTATTTAATGTATCTATTAAATAGATTCCAAAAATGCCCCTTTTAATCACTCTAGTTTTACGTCTGAAAAGTTGAAAGACATAATGACAGGCTTTTAAGTTAAACTCAATCTTTTCCCCCAAAAGAAATCACACCTCATATTAAAATATCCTGAGTGTTTTTAATTGTTAGAGATATTATCATTCATGAGTTTCTATGCATATAATTTCTTCGACATCACGGTGACTGGGTTCTGTCAGTTCAAAGGTAGATAGCTTCCTTACTTGAAAATTTGAGTGTTCATCTGTTTTAATAAGAATGTATTTCTTCTCCAAAGAATCCTGTAACTCATTATTTTACTTCATTCATTCATCTTCTTCTGGATGTGGTATTTACAATTCTATTCTGTCAGATTATTAATTGAGCCCTACTATTCAAAAAACACTATATGGGAGAATGAAAAAAAAATCACATCAATTTAAAGATTCATTGGAATTTAGTTACTAATGATGAAAACTAGTATCTGTGAATTAGCAGAATTCCATATAGCACATTTAAGAAAGCTTCCCTTCTCTGATGTTTACTAATAGGCTTGGTTTTACCGTAGATACATTTTCTTAACCATGACATCTTTTATAGCGTCATTCTAGGAGTCTAGAATACTTAAATTAGATTCAAATACTGTCATTACATTTCAAAATAATCATATAAGTCATTGCTAACAATGGAGATAAATCTTAATAGTTTACATAACTCATAGGGATAAACATGAACATATTTTCCATTCTTCAAAAATTGAGATCTTGGTGTGAATGTATCAAAATCGTAATCATATTGTTGTGTTAATTATGCAAATATTTTCTTGAAATTTCTGCTATCTTCTGGATTTATCATATGAGCTATGTTTGTAAAGTAGTTCATCAACATAAGGTGGTATTAACTGAAAAGAATATTTTTGAGGACATTTTCTAGTAAAGTATATGTTTGTATATACATAATCAGAAGGAAAACTATTGGGAATATTTCCAAAAGGGATATATCCAGTGTCCTGCTTTGCCTCTGAATGTCCATACTCTTAAAATCATAGTGTAGAAAGCACTCTAAGAGTCAACTACTTTATTCCTTTACCAGACAGTGTTATAGCTAAACTGTTGTGGCCAAATGGAAAGAAATCCCATTTTTAAAGACCTCTGGAGACATCACAGTTGGCAACCAATTCATGGTTCAGTGACCTTTTCTGTTAACTGCTTCTTTTCTATACTTTCCCTAAGTCACTCATGCTATTATTTAGGCCCATTATCTTCTTCTCTTCTGGCCTAAGTAGTTATCAAGATTGGCTACTCCCTGTATTTACTAGACCTAATCTGTGGACTTAAGTATCTTACAGCTACCTCCTTTTCTCAAACACACACACAAAAAGCCCATCTCTAGCTTCTGTATATTTTTTCAGACACTTATCATCTGACTCTTGTCTCCCGTTTATGACAAGCAGATAGAAGAAATCTTCCCTCTTTTTCTCTCCTTCCCTCCCCTTCACCCTTCCTTCTTTTCTCCTTCCCTCTTCCCCCTTCCTTCTTCCCCCTTCCTTCCTCTCTCCCTCCCTTCCTTCTTTCATTGCTTCCATTTTTGCCTCTTCTCTTTTATACCTAAAGATTATGTTTAAACAGTATGCATTCGTAGAAGATTTTAAAGTAGTTAAATAACCTAGGACCTTTTGATGTCACTTTCACAAGAGGAAGAAAGTCTCTTATTCTAAGTGTGTGTGTGTGTGTGTGTGTGTGTGTGTGTGTGTGTGTGTGTGTGTGTGTGAGAGAGAGAGAGAGAGAGAGAGAGAGAGAGAGAGGCTAAATAATCCCAAATATTTTGAACAGTTTTTTTTAAAAGATTATTAGTCAAATATGTAATATTTGTAGGTCTTCAAATATCCTAAATTTTAGTTATGTCATTGTATACTCCATATATATTATACAAATTATATATTTATATATTATCTTAGACTTTATATAACCCTCCTTCATGCCACCCAGAAAATATAATCTAGGTGGAAACAGTGTGCTTTTTATATAAATTCAGCCTTTGTGACACATTCTAATCTCTCACCTCTTTCCAGACTTCCTTCAATATAAAAAAAAAAAATTTAGAGATGTTACTGAGGAAGGAACGTCATCTGCATATGTTGCCATGTTTAAAAAATAGCACGTTTTAATCTCTTTAAAATACTTTTTTCTGTTTCAAGTTTGTTTTACTTCCTACTTAACATATTTACCATAAAGGTATTATGTAGAAATAATACTTGTTCTTATTTTTCAAGAGTATTATTTTATTCAGTTTATAATGATTTCAGGTGATGAAGTGATTAAAATTAATTCACCCTTAATAGATGATCACATTACTTTTTCTTCAAAAAGGTGAATTTTCAAGGGTTTAAGGCCACTGTCTTCTTACCTGTTAGTTGTCCATGTCTTTTCTTAAACTGTAGCTAATTACTCTTAAAAGGTTTTTTAGTATCATGAGGAGTTACTTTAGAAAGTTTGTAAATGTAGGTAGTAATGGTTTTAGTGGTGATGGTTTTAGGTTAAGCATTTTATGACCGTTTAAATGTAAAATCAAATACATTTTATGCCCTACTGCATCCACTTCTCTCCAAACCAGTTAACCAGTAAGAAAATGTATACAGAGACTTGAATTTAGTCGAAAGGCCTGGAAGGCAGTCTTTGGTTAGTCATCTGTGACCTTGAGAAAAGTATTTAACAATTTAGGTTCCCATTTTCTCATGCAAAAAGGATTGGGCTGGACTGATAAGTTTTAAGGTCACTTCCAGTGCGAACATTTTATAGTTTTATTGTTTTATTAGAGATAGAGACAGACAGGCTTTTCCTTTCTTAACAAGAAAGGGGAGTTGGGGTAGAGGTGCTCCCAGCCTTTAAAGTAGAAAGAAAGAAGTTGACAAGAGGTAGGGAGTGTAGGAGAGAGGCCGCCCATAAACCACAGACTTCAGAGGATAATAAATGAACATGATACAAACTACCCTGCTTTTCTCGGATTCTTTCTGGACATAACTAACCAGACAATAATGGGCCCTGATTGTGGTATGGAAGGTCACTGCTGTCTGTATGGAAAGAAAATTCTTTGCCCTGTCCCTGAGAGAAAGGGGAAATCTGAGAAAAAGCTTAAAAAATTTTCTGTCATTTGTCTTGAGCAGAGAAAGTTTAGGCTGATAACTTCTCTCAAGTGAGTAAAGGGGTTGTATATGGAGGATATTAATGGCATTGATTTGTTTGTGGAAATTAGAATAAATAAAAAGGGGAGTTAAATGCTGATAGGCAGGGTTTCATTTATGTAAGAGGCATCATTTCCTGATAATAATGGTTGTTAAAAGTTTAAGTGATCATTCAGAATAGAGTCCTCTCTAAAACCTCTGATGCTCTGGAAGCCTCTGTGGGTGTTGTTCTTAGATAGCTTTATGAACGATTTTCCAGTTATCATTTGTTATTCACATCATATGCAAATATGTCAACTGGAAGTTCTTGAACATATTGGGTTTTAATTAATGAAAGATTCAACTCCGTGGCTTGATTGCTGGTAAAACATACAAGCAAGGAAAAAGACACTTTGTAAAGTTTAAATGATCTGCTTTGTAGTAATTTTCTTGTTTCTAACATGTTAGATATTTTTGAGATGTTTAAGGAATATTAAGTAGCTAAAAATATGCTAGAATATCCTTAGGAACCATTCCTGTAGTCTCTTGACTTTAAATAAGGCTTGATTTTTAACTCTATCCCTCTAATATTAAATTTTTTCACAAGTTATCCCATTAGGTAATTCTATAACCTTTAATTTTTTAAGCAGAATTCTATTGCTACAGTGTGTCAGGTTCTCTGTCTGGTAGTTTTTAGATATTTCTTTCTGTTACTTAAAAGACACTAACTTTAAGGACTCTAAAGTGTTACCAAGTCCAGTCCACTGCCTTCAAGTCTGTGTAGCATAGCATGTTAATTATGTCTGACTAAGTTGAGTGAAGCTTTTTTTTTTAAACTTTTCTTGCCTGAGAGCATGAAATATTATGCTTAAAGTCTTTTTTTTTCTTTAGAATGAAAGAAAAAAAGACGACTTATTTTACTCATGAACGAAACGTGTGTTGAATTGTGTTTCTGAGTCACCTTTAAATTTTGCATATATGGCAACACTAGGCAAGAGAACTTTTGTCTCTATTTTGTTTCTTTTTCTTTTTTAATTATTTTATATTTTATTTAAAACACACATTTTTATCCTGCATGGATTATTCAGCATGCTCATAAAGCAAAACCAAAGCAACCTAAGTCCAGCTTGAAGATATTACTTCCAACAATTCATTGTACCTAAAAGTACTAACATTCCATCAGGCGCTTGAGCACCCCCCACCACTTTCTGGTGTGTTATCTCTTTCCCTCGGCGCACAAATTAAAGAAAAGAAATTTCAGATTTAACTTTGGAAGTGACTTGAGAAAGCTGTTTATAGCCTGATGGAAGTTGTTTGTTTTGTTCTGTTTTGGTTTTGAATTGTCACTATTTTACATTTGTACCATTTCACAGAAGCAGTGTGTGGCATCGTCTCTGTATTTATGCTACTGGAATGGGGGTACCTGGGTGGCTCAGTCAGCTGAGTGTCTGACTCTTGATTTCAGCTCAAGTCATAATCATAAAGTCATGGGATCAAGCCCCGTATTGAGTTCCACCTGGATGTGGAGCCAACATAAAATACTCTCTCTCTCTCTCTGCCCCCCCCCCCCCACTGAACCCTGCACCTCGCACATCTCCCCCAGGCTCTCTTTCTTAAAAAAAATTAATTAAAAAATAAACTACAGAATGTATATCAAGTCAAAATAATTTTGATTTACTTCAAGACATGGAGTTTTTTTATTTGAGTAACATGTATTGTGGCTGTGTATGGGGCGATTATGGAAAAAGTTTTGCATTTGGCAGTTATTACCTTTGTTTATAAAAGGTTGAAACAAAACAATCATTTTCCAGTATTTAAAATGTGTGTTACTCGAGATTCCTATACTAAAATGCTCAGTGCTTCAGCCTTGTGAGCAGGTAATGTTATGACTTTATTAGATGGGTTTATAAAGTTTTGTCTGTTTTCATGTGTTCGCATTTTTCTGTGTCTTCTCAATTAAAATTCTGCAGGAATTTAGGTGTAACACCTTTTAATAACGTTGTTCCTCAACCTACTGTCGGGGACCAGAAGCACCTGAGTGCTTGGTAGAAATGCAAAATCTCAGGCCGTACTCCTGACCTATGGAATTATCATTTGTATTTTAAGCAAGTCTTAGGGTAATTTATGTGCCTATTCAAGTATGAGAGACACAGATTTAATAGGATATCATTGGTAGCATGAACCTTTTAAACATAATCTGATGGTAAAGTTGTAGAATTTAACACTATTTTATCTTTGATTAAGATGCTTGATTTCTATTCTAAGTAGAATTAGTAGTTAATATTTATTGTGTTTTACACCCATTACATATGTAGTTATCTAACCCTGTCATCTGATAGCAAAATGTAGTTATTGAAAAGTGTTTTGTAATTGTATAGCTATCATCCATTGTAGTACTGTCATTTAATCATAGTAGAGATTTTAAGATTCATTTCTATTTTTCTTAAATTACTCATGATTATACTTAAAATGCTAACAAATATTCATTCATGGAATGTATGAGCCAAATATTAACGTGTTCTTTATTTTACTTTAGAAGAAATATCATTGTTAAGTCAAATCTTACAACTTTTTGTTTCGTTTCTGTTTCTTTAGTTTTATTTATTTCATGTTTTCTTTTTTTTTGTTTTGTTTTAGTTGGGTCTGGTAAGTTGACATTTTATTGGCCATCTCCTAATCACCGTGTCACTGTGACTGGAACTTCTCTTCCCCTTTCCATCCATACCCTTCCATGTCCTCCAACCAATCAGCCTCCATGTTTCACTTGTCATTGGCCACAAAGACAGACTGCACAGAATAAAGTCTGCAGGAAGTATGGGTAACTGTGACAAAGAGTGAAGGTAACGGGGTTGCTAACTTTATGTCTTGTTAAATGATGTATGGTCTGCATCCTTTTATTTTTTTCTCTCTCCTTAACTGTGTGATAAAATAAGTGATAGGACTATATTGTAGTTAAGTACAATTGGAATTTATATTTCATGAGATAATCAAAGAGAAGTGCCCAGGGAACAATTTGGGGGTGTTTGTTTGGCTTAAAATATGTATAAATTCATGTCTGTCTATCTAAGCTTTTGTAACTATTGCTCAGTAATTGTCGTTAGGAGTCCTCTTGGTGAATAACTTTGCATGTAGGGCTGTTCGCACTCATTTCCATTTCTATGTGTCAGATTCATTTCATTTTTATGTAAGAAATAATTGCATGATGTTTCCAAAATATATCAAAGTTTGCTCTGATAAACTTGGCCTCAGAAGTAGTCATTAGGCTTCCAAGTCCTGTTATGATCAGTGTTTTGGGGAAGGTACACTCACTCTTTTAAAATGCTGGGACATTTTTGGGGTTTTGCATGAGGATGCTGTGTAGTATGCCAGGGAATACTTTGACCCCAAGAGAACCTTCCTATTTTTTTAAGTTAAAAAGCTACTCAAATATTATAAAGGTGTTCATACTAACAAAGATAGGATGGATTGTTCACTAATGGTGATGCAGGAAAGTAAGGGACTATTTGAAAGAAATAGTTTCCGATATGTTAACATATATGCCAGAATATATATGGATTACTATTTAAATATAAAAACAAAGACTATTGGATGAAAATGGAAGTGAATATTTACATAATTTATTACTTATTATATAACCTGTATTATGTAATTTTATTGATAGAATAACAAAATTGTGTAACCAGATTAGAACAAGAGTCAATAAAAATGGAAAAATATACCTACAATATATATGAAAAATGGATAAAATTTCCACCTAACAATAGTTCTTAAAAATAAAAAAGATAAGCATGGGAACATAATGTTCCCAACAACCAGGATATCAGTGACAGGGTAATGTGACGAGAAATGTCTAATGTCACTAATGAAAAATTTCTAATTAATAGGAAATTCCATTCTCAGTCTTAACAAAGATATTAATGTTCAACGTTTGGGAGGATTGAGAGGAAAATGCCCGATAGGGGAGTTGTCAGTCAGTTGAAATAATCTTAAATATAATTGGGAAGGATGTTATTGTCACTACTCTTTTTAATAGTGAAAACTGGAAACAAATAAAATTTAAAAGCAATATATTGATGAAATACTATAAGGTAAATTTGTATATGGGTTATTAAACAGTGATTGAAATGCTATTTTAGAAGAATGTTTTAAAGCACTGTAGTCTAATTTACATGGTTGAATTATGGTAGTTTTTCTTTTCTTTCTTACTTAATCTTCTAAATTTCCGATGCTGACCACGTATGACATTAGTAGCATGGTTATGTATTTTTAATTATAACAAGTTTGAATGTAGCCTTTGAAAAATATTCCAACATTCTATCGTAAATATTAAGTAGTTGGATGTGATGAATGGGCTTCTCACTCCAAATAGATAGATGATGATAGATTGATAGGTAGAGGCATCTTTAATCCATTCAGATGTTTCACGGAGATGTAATTATATCTAATATTTAACATACATATAGAAAAGGATTTTTTTAAGTTATGTTTCTAGGAGATATCTTGTGGCTGATGTCACTGTTGCTGTTGGCTCGAGAATATGCCTGCAAAATATAGTAAATTCATTTCCAGGCAGATATCCTGTGTGGAAAGATTGCTGCAGGAGCAATGTAGTTAGCATAAGGCTCCATATCCCTGGTTCCCAAGGAAGTCTTTGAGGTTTAAGGAGAGCTGGCGTTTTATGACAGGAACATGGGCTCTGGCCCACGTTATTAGCCATGCTTCTGAGCTTTAGGAAAGAGACCACCCGAAGTTTATACTTCTCTGAGTGGTTTGAACATTTATATTTTCCTACTCAAATTTCCTGCATATTGGAAAGTCATATTCTCCCACTCATTTAATTAATCATTTGTTTTTCTTTTATTGAAACAAACCAAACTCTCTTCTGGATTTAGTTTATTATCTAGTCAAGCCTTTCAATTTCTTGATCTGATCTCGACCTCAGTTAAGTAGCCCTTCACTAAGGAGTCAAATGCTCCTGTCTGGATATGTATGGAGGAAGATCCCCAAGCGGGGATACACATGTCTGTTATTATACCTGCATAATGATAGTGTTTGCTAAATGCATGAGTAAACCGCTCAATTACAATCAGAGTTCAAAAAGATTATAAGGTAGAACTTCAGTGTTACCAAATTGAACCTAAACTATATCTCCTGACTTTGTATTTCTTCCCTATAAGTTATAGGACATTTGAAGGCATTTGACCTGATTTTTCAGGTCTCCTATAATTTTCTAGTTAAATGGTATAATTTCTACTAAACCTCAATTAAAAATAAAAAGGGAGTATGGAAGAAATCACACTAATCTAGAAGTCAGGAGATCTAATTGCTTTCTTCAGTTTTGCCACATTGCAATCTTTAGCAAGTTCTGTTATATCTCTCTTAACAAAAAAGTTTTAGTTCAAATGAGAGATTTACAAATTTATATATAATATATATTATAAATACTTGTTTATATATCTTAGATGTAATTGCCTAGAAAGTATTTATCGAGAGAAAAGTACCTTTTTCAAATCCTCACCTTCATTAACAAAGAAGTCGTGTTCTTGTAAGCAGAGTAGCATTTGTGAACATAATCTGAATATAATTTTCAATTCATTTTCACTTGAAAGCATTATCCTAAGTGACTGATATAAGTAACTAAAAGTACTTTTTAAGAAAAGGTTTAAAATGATGGAACAGTCTTAAAAAGTGGATTAGGAGAAAGAATCCCATCCTGTATAAACTCTTAAATGTCTGGCTTGAAATGTTCAATTTGAACTCAGACATGAGAGGAGAATAATTAGGTGTTTCAGACAGCTGATAAGAAATGAGTTTGAAAAGTGTAAACAGTAGGTAAAAAGAGTTACGTTCGGTGCATATTTTTCTAAGCCCAAAGCACAGCCCCAAAACAAGCTCTGTGCCCTGGCCCCAGAAGTGACTTCAGCAGCACACCTAGTGTTTTCAGCTGCCGCTGCTCTCAGTGTAACTGACACAGTTCTCTGACACTCTATTTACTGCTGGATGAAGTGGCCATTGAAAGTCTGTGTAAATCAAACAGTTTGGACAAAGCTGGCAGTATTTATAATGTCAGGATGAGCAGATGTTTCAAATTTGCCCTCATTTCCATATATACTCTGTTTGAACATGCCCTTGCCTATGTAAATGAAGGAGGCATTTGACTCAACTATTGCTTTAAGTTCATTTCTCGTCAAGTAATTGGACTGAAGATTCTAAATGGTTATAATTTTCATGGTAGCATTTCAGGAGCTTTTGAGTTAAATTAAAGTGATTTTAGGGCCTGCTTACGTCAGGAGGTCCTGTGTATATGATTAAATTCCATTTACCTTTAAGTAGCTGTAAAGGAGAAGAGATACTTATTCGTACAAATTTCAGGTATACTTTGAATGTAAAGGGTCAAATTGTAGCTCAAGACTTATTTTTCATCTGGAGGTTAATCTTAGAAGGTCAACTGAT
>NC_043704.1:32435269-32561090 GCF_006229205.1 Suricata suricatta | reverse complement strand
GTCTCCATAAAAGCATAACAATTAAATAAGAAGTTTATATGAATAGCTGTATGTAGGAATGTTTTTCCATGTTTTAGAAAGTAAAATTATTTTTAAATCTCTTAGTGTAAAATGTCCTCTTTTGCCCTCTAAATTAAAAAGCTAAAATGAGTTGCTGATAGGTCCAACTCACAACAGATTATAATGAACAAGTTTTCCTCAATAATATGATTTTGTCTTATTGATCAATTCCCTTAAACCTGATCAATTAATGCCAAATACATTATGAAGACACCTTGATGGAGAAAATCTTCAAACCATAAGATGGAGAGTAGTAGTAATTTGAGGAGAAAAGAAAAGAAATTGTATACATATAAATATATAAAAATACATATACACCTGTGTATATGCATATATACCTAAATATGTACACATTTATAATATAAATATAAATATATATACATCCATATATAATATTCTTTTGTTGCTATATAGCATTCTATTATATAAATAGCTCACAATTTATTTGTGTACTCTTGTATTGATGGATTGCTTTCATTGTAGGGTTTTTATTAGCTAATAAAGCTAAATATTCCTGTGTAAGTCTATAGATGGGTATTTGCACTCAATTATCTTGGTTTGCCTTTTGGCAGATGAATGTACCCATTTTTTTTCATTTTCTCATATATTCCAGTCACAAGCTTTTATCTGATGTGTGTTATAAATATTTAGTTTTAATAATTCCCCCTAATGATTTTAAGGCTTAAATACCTAATTTTGATTAGGACCGATGTATTGTTTTTCTTTTTTAGTTGTGCTTTTAGTTTTCTGTTCTACCTCAAGGCCATGTACACGTTCTCCTATGTCTATTTTTAGAAGTTTTATTGTCTATACTTCTAAGATTGAAGTTCTTAATCCATTTCTAATTAATTTTTTTTGCTTATGGTATAAAACAAGGGTCAAAATTCCTTTCTGCCCTATTCAGATATAACTGTTCCAGCATCATTTTTGGAAAAGACAGTGTTTTCCTTACTGAATTGCAGTGGCATTTTAATCATAATTCAGATGAACATGAGTGTTCTGCTTCTATTCTCTCTATTATATTCCATTTATATATTTATCCCAGTATGTACAGTCTTAGTTATTGTGGCTTTATAGTAAGCCTTATAAATGGGTAATATAAGTCTTCGACTTTGTTTTTTGTTTGTTTGTTTGTTTTGGATTGGCGATTAGAGGTCCTCTGCATCTTCTTATAAATTTTGAAATGAACTTGTCAATTTTTACACACAGACATACACACACACCCTAAACAACAACAACAAATCCGAGAGTTTTAATTTTGATTTTACTTAAATTACCGAACAGTTTAAGAGAAATGAACATCTTAACCATCTTAGTCTTATAATTTAGGGAAATGGTCTATATTCCACAAATATATGTCTCAATTTAGTTAAATCTTTAATTCAACAATGTTTTGTAGTTTTCAGGGTATAGATCGTCCATATAGTTTGACAGACTTATACCTGTGATAGTTTATGATTTTTGATGTAACTGCATATATTTATGCGTATACATTTCATTATTGTATTATTTGAGGTAAGATGTGCAAGTGATTCTTTGTATGTATCCAGACATACAGTTCCTTGCTAAGCACACCCATATATAATGGTTATAGGTAGCATGTTTTGAACTTCCTGTGAACAAAATGTGTCAACTGCCAATAAAACCAGTTTACTTCATCTTTCAAATACTTACACTTTCTATTTCTCTTACTTGTCCTGCCTTGTCTGTGATCGCCAATAAAATGCGTAGAGTTGGTGATAGTGGAAATATTTTTCTTGATCCTAATCTCAGAGGAAAAGTAAGAGTAATATTAGCTAATTTTAAAGATAGCATTTTGTAGCCGGCTCTGTGGCGCATTGGATAGCGCATTGGAGTTCTAAAGATAGCATTTTGAAATTAAAAGAAAATCTGGAGGAAATTTTTAATACATTAATCTGACTTGTTGGTTTCTTAGCACTCTCAGGATAAAGTTTATATTACTTCATATGCTTTACAATTTATGATCTGACCTCTACAGCCTGGGCTCTGAATACTGTATTTGCTCACTTGCCCTCACTTTATGGTGTTTGCTATGCAATTCTTTTATCTGAAGACTTCTGCCTATGCCGTTTTTATTGGCTTGAAATTAAAGAAGCGTTCCTTAACTCCTCAAATGTGAGCATTCTTCACCCTGTTGTCTATATAAAGATCACATCCTATACTTTTTATTTCTTGTCTTCGCCATTATAAATTAAGTTCTGTGAGAGCAGGGCCCAAGTCTGTCCAATAAATACAGACTCAGTATCATACTGCCAAAGTCTGGCACGTAATACATACTCAATAGATAATTTTTGAATGAATGGTCGAAACATGGATAGACTGAACAGCTAACTCTTGGTTAAGTCAGGATTCAAGATTATGAATTTCTCGTTCTGAAGCCCCAGCTCTTACTTCTGTCCATGATGTAGGTTATATATGTACTGGCTCTAATGAGTCAGAACGACCTACAAATTGTTTCTATAGTCTCTTACGTACATTACAGCTAGTCAAAAATGGTTAAAAACACCATGTAATGAATTTGATAATACCCAGTATAATCAATATGTAGAAATAGAATGAAGTATTGCACAAAATGTTAAAATTTCAACTTTATGTATAAAAGCAACTTGTATATACAGATGTATATAAAAAATAGCCAAAGAAAACTATGGTAAGATATTTTCAAGTATTTTCTGTTTTTCCCATTGATAATTGAAAGCAAAGCTTTCTACATACCATCTGACCTGACATTATCACAAATTGCTATATTTATGAGAATAGATCAAGGATAGCAACTTTTGCTAAACTAACACAAAACAAAAACTTAATACTAATGTCCTACTTCATTTTACAGTCTCTGGGAAGAGTTAAGGTAGCTTTCTGTGTGCTTTGTGGTGGTACCTTAGTTTTAGTTTTATTTTCTTTATTTTGGAATTCATTGCTGTTGGACACACAACTTAACAAGTATGTAGTCATTCTTCACAGGTAAACTATTATCACTGTGAGTGCTAGCAGCAGCAGTGGTTGCATGGTACCAAACCAAATCAAGAGGACAGCTAGTAGACAGAACACTCTGGATGCTATTTGAATTTAGCTTCTTGATCCTTTTGTATTGTTTGCAAACTGAAAAAAGACAAAGGCAGAATGATATACGCCAGGAAGTTGGTGGAGTTGCGGCTGTCTTTAAAACATTGCTCCTCTCTAACTGTGGTCTACCCCCAAATACCTTTTGACTCAGGAACATAGAAATTCATATCACATATTTGATTGAAAAGGTTTCTTTCCTTGATTAGCAGAATGTAAGAAAATTAGTTAATGGACCACCAAATGATGTATAAAGTTTAAAATTGCTTGCATTCGGGGTACCTGAGTGGCTCAGTCAGTTGAGTGTCCAACTTTGGCTCACGTCATAATCTCATGTCATGGTTCATGGGTTTGAGCCCCGCATGGGGCTCTGTGCTGACAGCCCAAGACTGGGGCCTGCTTCAGATTCTGTGTCTCTCTCTCTCTCTGCCCCTCCACTGCTCATGCTCTGTCTCTGTCTCTCAAATATAAACATTTAAAAAATACTAAAAAAATAAATTGCTTGCATTCATCTTTCAAAAGTTATTGATATGAAGAGAAATGAGTGTTAACTTTTATTAAAAAAAAAAAAAAAAAGAAAACCTGACAATTACTATTTGATTTGGACAGGTGACTTGTTCTTTTGATGTTTCAGTTCCCTAACTCATAAGTGTTATAAGATATGCTTGCAAACCAATGTTTGTTGGTATATAAATATAAACTTTTCATACTTAAACCAGTCAATCTGTGTGTGTGTTTTGTAATTTTTTTCACTTAAAATTATTTTATAAATGTATTTACATGTATTAACATAGTTTTCATGATCACTGCTTTCAAGGTAACAAAATCTTACTTCTGATGATACAGTCTTATTTTATTTTAGGATCTTTATATATTTCATGAAGGTGCGGAAAAGACAATCAGCTTTTATAAACTCTGCTGGAACAAGTCTATACCACCCACTATCACCACCACACTGATGCTCACAAATAATAAGTTACAGTTATTCAAGCACTTCCTTTGTGCCAGGCACTAAGGCTAGAACTTTTCACATATCAACAATTTCAAATCTGACCTCTCATTTTACAGATAATGAAAGGGAGGCAGAGACTGGTGAAAAGGTATACCCAAGTCATAGAGATAATAAGTAGCAGAACCGAGATTGAAAATGAAAATTTATACTGTCTAGTATGGTAGCGAGCTGCGCCATGAGATTATTTAAATTGGAATTTTAATCACTTAAAGCTAAACAAAATTACACATCTAGTTTCTCACTCACTCTAGCTGTACTCAGATGATTAGGATCCACATGACACTGTTGGCTTTTGTATTGGATAGCACAGTTGCAGAACATTTTCATTTCATGGCGCATCTTTCTCCAAGATGCATTTGTTCACTTCTTTTTTTTTAATAGTTTATTACCAAGTTGGTTTCCATATAACACCCAGTGCTCTTCCCTACAAGCGCCCTTCTCATCACTTCTTAAAATTAATTCTAATAATGATAATGCATTCTAACAATATCAGTGTAAAGTAATAGACTCTTAATTTGAGGTTTGACTCAGAAATGGACCTCACTCTAGGAGTGCACCTGGGTGGCTCAGTCAGTTAGGTGTCCGACTCTTGATCTTGGCTCAGGTCATGATCTCGTGGTTTGAGAAATGGAGCCCCATGTTGGGCTCTGCACCAACAGCAGGAATCCTGCTTGGGATTCTCTCTCCTCTTCTCTCTGCCGCTCTCCTGTTTGCACGCTCTCTCTCTCCCTCTCAAAATAAATTAATTAATTAAAAAAAAGAAATGGATTATACTCTTTAGTTTTTGTAAATTTAAATGTTATCGATATTTTATTCGACTCTGTGACAACAGAGCATTTCATATTTACTACCCAAAAATGTGAAATTTACTTTAATGAACTACTTCAGCTCTGATTTACCTGCCAGGTTTTTGTAGAAAAGGGTAAGTGGCAATATCACAATCCATATATGTATCTAGCTTTTTGCAATTAGCAAAGTATCTTCATATCTGTTATTCCATTGAAATCTTCATAGCAATCCCCTGAGCTGGCTAGAATTTATTATCTTCCTCAGATCAAACAAATAAACAAACAAAAATGAAGGCTTAGAGAATTTAAGGAACCGATACATGACAGATGGAGCTGATAATTAACCACACTCCTCTTCTCTTGCCTTATTTTTTGTGAACTACCCAGTATAAACCAGGAAGAAATAAATGACAGAGAAACAGCATCATTAGACTGGGTTGGGATAGGATGGAAAGGTATGAATGAGGCCAAGAATGATACAAACATCGAAGAACTATAAACATGCAGGAAACTGAATAAACCCCCAGATACTGGATTGTTTCTAAATATAACAAGACTGCCAAATGTAAGCCACTCCATTACTAGATTTAATTATGACCAGTAATAAAGAAACACTGTTACTAATTTAATTAATGTCTAGAAATAAATATTCATTCTTATAATCAAGGGAACACAAGTGGTAGAATCTTATGAAACCCCAATGCAATAAAACACTTTCATTCTTTTTTCATACTTTTCAGGAGGGGCCTCTCATTTGATTTTAGCCAATTTCAGCAGAAAATGTTGCAAAGATGAAGCAATTCTAAAAAAAGGAATTAACTGACTTATATTTTTCATCTGTGGAGTCTCTGAAACATTCCTTCCAGGTTACAAACACAGCCTGCTGACCTGCCTCCCTGATTTTAGCAAATTTCATACCAGGAATCAAGGATGGTAGAGAAACCGAAGGAAGAACCGGAGAGGCAGACGCTGATTTCACTCTCTTGCTTTCTTGTTTTTGCTCAAATTGAATGCACAAAACTAATGATTGGTAAATGAGGAACAAATTGAAGTATGGCTCCAGCTTGTGAAAACTTTTGGTGCATAGAACTTCGAACATGACACATCCAGCTTTGTGAATTGTTGCATGCAAAGTTTGGTTACTCCGGCAACCAGTTTCTTTTAATCAGGAGACTACTGAAAACTGTCTTTTATGTATTTGTGACTTTAAAAATGTTAACGAATATTCAGAATTTTTTAAAATGTTTTTTTTTTTATTATTGAGACAGAGAGAAACATAGCATGAACAGGGGAGGGTCAGAAATAGAGGGAGACACAGAATCCGAAGCAGCTCCAGTCTCTGAGCTGTCAGCACAGAGCCCGACGTGGGGCTCGAACCGAGGAACCGCAAGATCCTGACCTGAGCGGAAGTCGGCTGCTCAACCAACTGACCCACCCAGGCGCCCCATGAATATTCAGAATCTTAAAGCTTGTTAATGACAAAAGTTTCTTACACCTAATTTTTAGTTTTGAGTCATATAAAAAAAAAAAACCCAGCATCTCTGGAGTTTCACCTGAATTGACTAGATCAGGAGATGAGAACCGAGAACATCTCTCTATTGCCAGTTCTAGTTAGTCTGCAGTTGTTTCTGATTTTTCCTTTAAATAATGGCTTTCTTACCTGAGATAAAGTTTTTAGGCTTTAGTGTTTCATATAACAAGAAGAACAATTTTATTTTTTTTACTATAAAAGTGCGGTCCATTGCTTCCTTTCATAGTACATTAAAACTACTAAGGTAATAGAATTAGCAAAAGTGTTTTCTGATCCCTGGTAATCACAGTATAAAAGTCTGATATTTTTAGGTTAGAGGATTAGCTGGAGTTATACTTTTGGATTAGCCTACTAACAAGGTATTTTGGGCAGTTTTCCTGTTTTTGTGTATTTATTAGGCATGGGAAATTTTTACCCATGTGTTCTGTTAATAGAATTCCAAGATAGAGCTCAGTCATATTGACTTGTAAGTTATGAAAGTCCAAAGCACCTTTTTGAATCAAAAATGGTCAGACATGCTGGTATGATCCATATGTTTTTTTATATTGGACACAAAACAGTTATCAGATAATCAAGTTGGCTTTAGTTCATTTTTGAAAATTTGCCTCCTTCGTTTCCTTGGAGTAGGTGGTTCTTTGTTGTGTGTGTGTTTTTTTAAATTTTTATGTTTTTTATTTATTTTTGAGAGACAGAGAGAGACAGTGGGAACAGGGGAGGGTGAGAGAGAGGGAGATACAGAATTCGAAGCAGGCTCCAGGCTCTGAGCTAGCTGTCAGCACGGAGCCCGACATGGGGCTTGAACCCACGAACCGTGAGATCATGACCTGAGCCGAAGCTGGACGCCTAACCGACTGAGCCACCCAGGTGCCCCTGTTGTTGTGTTTTATTTTTACATATTTTAGAGTTTAAAAAGTACAGCATTCCACTTCTCACTTTCCACAATTCTTCTGTCCTCCTCGGACTTTGAAGTGAAATCAGTCCCTTGACAGCGCTGCACGCGCAGGCAGCGGTTGGTCATTGGAAAGGACTGCACTGTATCTTCGTTTTATGTCCTGAATCAAAGCATCATATAAATGCATTCTGAATAATGCATGGCTCCTACTTTAATTACTTGTTTAATTAGTTTGTTTCAAAGCCTAGGGCAATTGCTGTTACTTGGATGATTAGAAAATTGCTTCCAGTTGTAGAAATCGATTTCCTGTTTTTTCCCCCCCGCAGTGATTGCAGACCGGCCTCCCCCGGTCATCCGACAGGGTCCTGTGAATCAGACTGTAGCCGTGGATGGTACTTTAGTGCTCAGCTGTGTGGCCACAGGCAGTCCAGTGCCCACGATTCTGTGGAGAAAGGATGGAGTCCTTGTTTCAACTCAAGATTCTCGAATCAAACAGCTGGAGACAGGAGGGCTGCAGATCCGATACGCCAAGGTAACTTGAAATGACACCTGCATTTCCCGTTTTGCTCCACTTTGGTTTTGCCTCCAGCAGCTAGTGCTGAAGTCTCACATTTTAGAACCAAAGAAATGCTAAATAACAACATTACTATATTTTAATTGACGCTTTATTCTTTCAGACATTCAACTGTGTATATTTCAGATGATTTGACTCATAACTCATAGAAAGTAATTTAAGGTTTTTCTTCTTTGTTTTTCTTTTTCTTTGTTCTTTATTTGGAGGACAAAAAGGTTTTTGAGAGGTGTTGAAGAAAATAGGTAGGAATTTGTGGGAGAAAAGAATACCTTCCAGATAGTGGTAATAATGCAGTCACTCCGTAAAGCATTTTTCAAACATAGTTTTCCAGTACCATTTTACCTACAATGTCCATGAACTGTTCTTCTATTAGGACTGTTTGGCTCAACATCCTGCAATTACAGAACACCAATCATGCAAACACAAACTATGTAGCAGTGTACACACTGAGTGTACATTTCAAATCAGAATGTTAAATGATGAAAAGCGCACAAGTTTGTGAGAACAATTTAGGGATTTACCTTCCCAGGCATCACATCCCTGTACCTGTTCTTTCAGGACTATGGTGTTTTGTTTTGATATTGCCTTTTCTTTTAGGTCAAGATCAGACAAGCTCATAAGACATATGAAAGAATAGCTTTGACAGCAATACACATAAATTTCACTCGCTTTATTTATAGTGGGTGGCTTTTGGGGAGTTTGGGATCAGCAGAACAGTTCATTTTCTGTGCCATCAAAGCTAATATGTTGTGCTTCTTTGTGAGGTGATTGCAATTTTGTTATTACAGTTACCAGAGCAAGATAGCAACATTCTTGCTTTAGCAAAGGTTACTGGAAGATAGAGTTATTGCCTTAAGCAGAGGTGTATGGGTTCATTATGCTATTGATAATTTTTATTTTTTTTAACATTTATTTATTTTTGAGAGACAGAGACATCATGAGCAGGGGAGGGGCCGAGAGAAAGGGAGGCACAGAATCCGAAGCAGGCTCCAGGTTCTAAGCTGTCAGCACAGAGCCTGATGCAGGGCTCGAACCCAAGAACTGTGAGATCATGACCTGAGCCAAAGTTGGATGTTTAACCGACTGAGCCACCCTGGCGCCCCTCCTAGTGATAATTTTAAAGCTGAACATGTGACCCCAGTTTGTTTTCTGGCATTCAGTATTTCGAAGGGAAAGAGACCGTTCATTCCAGCTTCTACTTTTAAAACTGCCTTCAGTTATAGGTTAAAAAAATAATAAAATGGGAAAAAAAGAGTGAATACTTAGAGAAGAAATCATTTTGTGTTTATCTTTTTTTCTATAGTGTCTGTTTATCTCAGATAGCCACATGCCTGTAGCTCTGATAAAATATGAAATAGCAAGAATAGTCATTGGCTAAACTTTATCAGCATTACCACGTGACATTGAATACGAAGATATAATTTAGTAATAAAAATTAACACTCTGAATTTGAATACCTCATTGTTTATTGTCCCTGACACTGAAAATAGTGATAGGGTAAAGCAATTGAATATTATATTTTTATTATGCAATTAAAATAACCATATAAAACCTTTTTTCTCTGTTCATACAGTATTGTCCATCACATTTAGTAAAAGTATATTCAATTAAGAGGGAGTTTCTAGTCATTGAATTTTAATGTAGTTATCCGTATTCATGGGACATATACAAACTATCATCACTTTTCCAGCCCATTGAGCTCTCGATTGTTCCAAATGTTTATTTTCTGTCTTCTCAGCTGGGTGATACAGGTCGGTACACCTGCATTGCATCAACCCCCAGTGGCGAAGCAACATGGAGTGCTTACATTGAAGTCCAAGGTAAATTAGATAGCTTTTTTACCTTAACGCTTAAAATGAGGTTGTTTACTGGCAAATGGACAAAGTGGATGTCCTGATGCCTGAAGAGGTGTATAATTGTGTATTATGCCTTTATGTGCTCATCTGGAATATGTAAACATCTGTTGTGTTTTGCCCTTTCATTAGAATTTGGAGTTCCAGTTCAGCCTCCGAGGCCTACCGACCCAAATCTAATCCCTAGTGCCCCCTCGAAACCTGAAGTTACAGATGTCAGCAGAAACACAGTAACCTTGTCATGGCAACCAAATTTGAATTCAGGTGCAACTCCAACCTCTTACATTATAGAAGCCTTCAGGTAGGGTAAAGATGTTTCTTGGTTGGTCTTTTTTTTTTTTTTTTTGCTTTGATTTTTCATTAAGGACGCATGTTCTAACTTGTACCTCTGTTCTCAGCCATGCATCTGGTAGCAGCTGGCAGACCGTAGCAGAGAATGTGAAAACAGAAACATTTGCCATTAAAGGACTAAAACCTAATGCAATTTACCTTTTCCTTGTGAGAGCAGCAAATGCGTATGGAATTAGTGATCCAAGCCAGATATCAGATCCAGTGAAAACACAAGGTAAATACTGATTTACTCGACCATGTGACACCTACTTATCCCTAGATGTTATAATTTTATAAGCCAGTAATTTGTACTGCATAATGCTACGAGTGCATGTGTAATATAGATCTGTTCTTTGAGTTGCTCAATTAATTTTTAATACACAAACACCTTGTCTGCAAACTTCATTGTTTTCTGCACTAAGTACTACAAGATTAATAACAAAGAGCAATGTTTCCCATTTTATAAAATCATAATCTGTGAGTTAAAAATATTATGTATTTTTGTATTAGCTTTGCTTTCTTGATTTTTAAATATGGTTATATGTGTGTGTATTATCTGAATTGCATAATAATTGTGTTTAAGATTGAGTAAATTTTACCTGTGTTGAGATTAGCACTCATGGATTTCTGGATGAGTTTTGAACGTCATAACTCTAATCAAGTAATACTTTGTGGGAAATCAGGCAAGTTTATGAGATATTTGGAAGATAAACTTGAATTTGTTCTTAATTCAGCTTAATTCACTTAATTCAGTGACCTCCTATGAGGCATGGGAAAAAATAATTTAGGTCTGTCAATTATATATGTCAATTTAAATGAATGTCATGTATATTTGGTCAAAGCTGGGTTAAAGACACAGATAAAAGGGAAATGAATATGTAGGAGCTATTTCTAAAAACATTTGAAATTAGAAATCTGTTTACTTGGACCACATTCTGGAAGTACTGCTTTTTATTGTCTTTTATGAATAAAATTCATATTTAGCTTTCAACAGATTATCTCCTTTCTGCCATCATACTGCACTTATTATTTTAAAGCTTTAAGAGAGTAAAATTTACATAATGAATAAAAATATGATTTGAACCAACCTTTACCTTTTTAAAAAATATATTGTCATTGTAATCAGAATATCTTATCCTCATACTAATAAAAAAGAGCCTTCTCGATGGTAGTGATTAGAAATAGACGATTATTTTCTCAACATACAGAATCATAATATCTCAATCTTGAGTTGTACCTTTTCAAAGGAGAAAATGTAACTTGGTTCAAGTGCTGGAAACAAGTTGTGCACACAACACTAATCTACTTGAACTACTTTTTCCTGGATTTAGAGAGGGTCTGCCAGCCATTTTGCATGTTTTGTCGTTTCTAATGAGTGTATAAGGAATCTATGTGGAAGGACCTTTTGTTCCAGAATTTACGGAGAAAGCAAACTGAGTTGCAGAACACGCCCACATTTGTCCCTTGCTGTGTGAGTCCAACACACCCAAATGCCTATATTTGCTCTGATGATTCACCTCATCAGGAACGCTAATACTCTTGGAGCTTGCCTTAACGCAGTTTGAGGTTTTCAATGTTACATATGCATTTGTAAAGAATGCAGACACTATGACAGCTGTAAAGTGAATTTAAGTTTCTGTCCCCACTACAGTGGTCTCTACTTTGGAGACTCCCATAAGTGAACGGTTTGACGGACTGCTATGCTGTTCCCTACTCCTATCAATTATATTGAAATATACATCCTCATTTGTAAGTGGGAGGTAGTTCATGTTTAATCTGAAAATTAACTTAAGTCTTTTTACATTTTAACTGACTTAACCTTTGTACGTGGATAGCTCGAGGAACAACCTAAGTGGAATGAACCACGTCAGTGGGAAGACTGGAGATTCAGCGAAGTAGGCATATGGTTTTGAAATCTGAGGATTTTCCATCTCACCTCCTGAACCCATTAGCTAGCTCTGCAGCCCTGAGCAAGTTACTTTGTCCTGAGCTTCAGTTTCCTCACCTATAACACAAGGCTAAAATATGTACTTGACAGGTTTGGTCAAGGATTCATCAGCTTAGGAGTATACAAGACTCAGATCTCCTTTCTGTTTTCTGCCTTAAGAGTTTGTTACTGGACTCGCGTTTCTTTCACTGTCTGAACTAAAAAAAAAGGAAGTTGATAAACTTTGCAGAGACCGTAAAACTGAAAAAGATAAGATGCAGAATGAAAGCATCAAAATTAAATATGTTTCAACGACTGATGTTCTGGGTCAACACTGACAAGATTACGATTAATGGAGCAAATTTAAAAGTCGGCTACTTAAAACTTAAGTTTTAAAAGTGAGCTGTAGAAGGACAAACTGAGGATACCGGGCCTAAAGGGGGGTACATGTGTGTGTCACAGTGGTGGGGGCAAACAGATTTCCATGTTTTGAAGTCCATTAAAACACTTCTTCGACCAATTGAGTGATGTAATTGCCAAAGAACACGTAGTTGTAGCTGGCATTAACAGAATTATGTCTGGATCAGGTTTTCTCCCTTTAGTCTGAACTGGTCAGGTTATGAATGGAATGATGTGCTCTTTGTGAGTACTGTGTTTTCAGGTAGACTACTTTTTATTTAATTTTTTGAATTATTTTTGAGAGAGAGAGACAGAGCATGAGCAGGGGAGTAGCAGAGAGAGAGGGAGACACAAAATTTGAAGTAGGCTCCAGGCTCTGAGCTGTGCGCTCTCAGCATGGAGCCCAACATGGGGCTTGAACTCATGAACTGTGAGCTCATGACCTGAGCCAAAATCGGCCCCTTAACCAACCAAGCCACCCAGGTGCCCCTCAGGTAGACTTTTAAGAGGACGACAGTGAGAGTACTTAGTGGGGCTGCATTGAAGGCTGAAAATCACATCACCGGAAAAGAAATTCAGGGATCATGGCGTGTTTTACCCCCAAAATAATAAAGTTAGAGCAGACATGACATTTTTTTCCTGTAATATGTTAAGAGACCATCACGTGAAAGAGGATGCTTATTTTAACTCCAGGCAACAAAACAAGATCAAGGAGTAGGAGTAATATTGAGGAAGGTTTCATTATCTAGTTCTTGGACTGCTTTTGAGATGCCATGAAGCCCAGCTGAAGGTTAGGCTAATACTGATTGTAGCAGGAACCTGGGGAGAAACCTAGGAGAAAGTACAGAACATGTGGGTAGTCAGGGTAAGGAGAAGAGGTAGGAATGAATGGCATTCAGGAAAGGCTTGTTGGAAATTGATTCATAAGAAAGCAGCCATAGTTTCTACAACCATTTCTGTAACAGGGCTGCCAAAGTAAGTCTTCCCCAACCGGGGATTTCTATGAAGGAGTTGGGTCAGGGTCCAAGTTATAAGGCACAGCTTCCAGTTCAGAACTCTGCTAGACCCATGTCACCGTCAGGGTTAGACCCTTGTCATAGGGTTATCAAGATGTGTTTTCTCAAAAACGAGGTTTGATCATGGAAGGCAGATGGCGTGAGCAGGGGGCGAGTCGTGGTGTGCTGCTGGCCGCTGGGCTTTCTGCCCCCGTCATTGCTGCGTCCTGGCCATGTGTCCTCTTTCCACAGCATTCTGAGCCCTGTCTTTGAAGAGTACGTACACACACAGAATATACAGCACATGTATGGTGTAGATAATGAGAACTCAGTCATTGTAAATAATGAAGCGGGGCCTGGATAATCTCTCTTCAGAGACTGTGTATAAATTCCAACGCTTAGGAAGACGGTGGATAGAATTGCCACATACAATGTCCTCCAAGTTTAATTCTGAGTGTTCGGAGGGACCGTTTACATTATAATCCTTTTCTTTTTTCCCAAGAGGAGAAAGAAGACAAGCAAGAACAGGACCAATCCCTAAACATTTCAATGTTATTAGATATTATTTTTGAATTTTCTCTCTGATGGGAAATTCCCTAAATATTCGAGACTGCTGTTGCCAAAACGGTTACACCAGGCAAGGGAGTTGAATAATTTTCACAAAGGGATTGACTGGCCTCTTTATCTCAAACCAGAGAAATTAGAGATTGTCATGCAGATCACATAGTAGTTACCTTTTAAAATGGCTATTTACAACCTCACAATAGTCAGTAATTAATTGCAGTGATCATGTAAACCAAAAGTCTGATAGCATTTATTTTCCTAACCTTTTGTTTTCCTCTGTTCTGTATTTTATTTGTAATTTTGTTTTATTATTAACCTCAATGTGTGGTTCACAAAAGATGTGAATCCTGAATCAATAAAGTAGCAGTTCTTAAGTAAAAAGAATAAAATAAAATAAAATGGCTATTTACAAGTTTGAAATACTTCTGAAAAGGCAGAAACTTCCCTAAGGATGGAAGCTTACATAGGAGAGGACGTGTTTCGAAGCTGACATAATGTATGGGTTTCCGATACAGTAATTCCCTTTAACTCACCAGTTTTTATTAAACACATCCTATACGGCTGGCACTTGTTAGGTGTTCTGGGTTCACACAGATTAACCCAGTCCCTGCCCACAAGCCCAGGACTCCACAAGACCCACAAAGTGCGTTCTCCCAGCAGCCCTCAGAAGTAGCTGCCATTTCACAGATGAGGAAACAGAAAAGTAGTGGCATGGCTGATACGGTGCTGGCTGAGGTGCAAACCCAAGTCTGTCCCATCCCCAGGACTCCTCTCTTACCCTAGAGATAGATGGTAGCTGAAGTCACAGGAGCAGTAGAAACCAGTAGGGAACAGAGAATTCCTGGACGGAAGGGTGGCGACAGGCAAGTGCTTTTCATCCGTACTCTGTGATAATCAGTCCCTGACGGCCAGTGTTACCCAAAGATATTTGTAAGGAATGATAAAGTAGGAGAAGCCAAAATTATCTCCATTGTCTTTCTCATCTTGCTTATTTCTAAGCTTAATTGATAGGCACAATGTATGTACAGTCAAGGATATTGATTCTAGGGGCGCCTGGGTGGCTCAGTCCATTAAGTGTCCGGCTTCGGCTCAGGTCATGATCTCACTGTTGATGGGTTCAAGCGCCGCGTCAGGCTCTGTGCTGACAGCTCAGAGCCTGGAACCTGCTTCAGATTCTGTGTCTCCCTCTCTCTCTGACCCTCCCCTGCTCACTCTGTCTCTCTCTCTCTCTCAAAATACATACATACATACATACATACATACAGAAGAGTATTGATTCTAAGAGTGAAATACCACTCTTGATCTCTCTTCTGTTTGCTTGTCTTCCATGGGGTCTGTCAAACCTTGTCAACCTCATTTTTTTTTTTGTCATTTCAAGTTTTAATTTAAATTCTAATTAGTTAACATACAGTGTAATATTAGACAGCCTCATTCTTAATATGCATATTTTTTGCTTCTTATTTAGAGTCAGTTATTTAAAGACTGAAACTAAAATTAAGAAAACTAAAATGATCATTTCTGTTGTTCATGGGATAGTAAATATTCTAGAATATATATACTCTGAGAAAGAGAATTCTGGCCACAAAAAAAATTATTTGTTTTCTTCCTTGCTTACCCGGTATTTCCTTTTATTATTGTAAGCAAAGCAAAATATCTGTATTTGGAAAACCTCTTTAGAAATGGACAATTTTTATTGCATACAGACTTTAGTAACTTTAACAAAAGCCCTCCTTGTTGGGGAAAAATAAAGTGCAACATAAATGAACACGCATGGTAGTTTAATCCTTACTTTGTTGGAGGTCTCCTTTCTTCAATTTTGGTGTTCTTGAGATTAAGGACTTTTTATTAAACCTTCTTAGCTGATACAATAACTGAACCAAGCAAATCGTCAGTTATGTACATGTTAAGGGCTCTTTTTTTGTCACATTTATTTTGTTCTTTTCTCTTCTTCCCCTCCCCTCCCCTCCCCTCCCTTCCCTTCCCTCCCCTCCCTCCCCTCCCCTTCCCTTCCCTTCCCTTCCCTTCCCTTCCCTCCCCTCCCCTCCCCTCCCCTCCCCTCCCCTTCCCTTCCCTTTCTCCTCCATTCCACCCCACTAGTGGCTTCTGTATCCCCCATTGTAGCTACTAATAACTTACCATGTATCTTTTTGGGCAAGATATCTAAATTCATCTTCTAAGATGTAAAGTGTCTCATTTATTTTTGTGCTTGCTTTACCCTTCTAGGTTTCCATTTGTTTCACTTCTATTGCAATTTCTGGCTCTTTTCTTTTTTGCATAGTCAAGATTAGTATAGAATTTTGTAACAAACTCAGAGGGGATTGCACTAGGCTCCTCATTCATGGCGAGAAAGCCATCATTACATGGTGGGAGACACCCTTAGATGCTGCTTTGTGTCATAGGTATTTTTGCTTTTTGCTCTTTCTTGCTTTCTACTTGTCTTCTGCTTGTTGTCTGTCTGTCTGTCTCTCCCCCTATCATCATCACCATGCTAATGAGAAGGTTAAGTTGTTCCTGTTTTCTTCTGTATAGCAGGTTGGCTTCACAGTTGGAATGACCCTTCTTTTCTGGGAGTTTCTATGCATCAAAGGGTTGTTTCACTGTTTTCATTCAAGTCCGTTACATCGTGTAGGTTGTAACACAGTCTTGGATCGTTGCAGATGTGCCGCCAACAAGTCAGGGAGTAGACCACAAGCAGGTCCAGAGAGAACTGGGAAATGTCGTCCTGCACCTGCACAACCCCACCATCCTCTCTTCCTCTTCAATCGAAGTGCACTGGACGGTGAGTCATTATTGCTGCGATATTTGATGTCCGTTTTCATAAGCAGATGACTTCTGGGAGATCGCTATATGAAAATGTATTTATGGAATAGTTTGATTATATATATATTTACACACACATGTATATACATAAGTTATACGTATGTGTATGTTATACATATACACACACACAATCTGTTGCCCACTTTTTCACCAATGACAACTTTATAATGTAAGTATTGGTTGTTATGGTAGCTCTGCACTGGTTTTAAACAACCAAGTTTCAGGGTGTGTTTTCTATTATACTGCAGTAGTAAACTTTATCATTAAAAGACACACAGAGTATTAGTTATAAATATATAACTTATGATAGGATCATTCCCACATAATTTTTTTTAAACTTAGAAATATTTTGGAGTAGTGTTAAATGGTGTTTAACACATTTCCTCATCCGTTGGATCCTGACATAACTCTAGATGTCTGTTACAGAGCTGCCATGATGCCTCACATTTCTGCATGAATCATAGAAATTAATATCTATATTAAGCTGAAAAAGTGAATACATTATAAATGATAGTGATTAGTCTTTAGCATTCTATATTATATAAACTAGAAAACTCTATAGGGAATTTTTTGCATTTTGTCACATTTAATTTTCATAATTTTAAAGTAAGCCAATAAATGAATTATATGAATGACTGCATTTTTATTTGTCCCTTTAATAGGCGGACCAACAATCTCAGTATATTCAAGGATATAAAATTCTTTATCGGCCATCTGGAGCCAACCATGGCGAATCAGAGTGGTTAGTTTTTGAAGTGAGGACTCCAACCAAAAATAGTGTGGTTATCCCGGATCTCAAAAAGGGAGTCAACTATGAAATTAAGGCTCGTCCTTTTTTTAACGAATTTCAAGGAGCAGATAGTGAAATTAAATTTGCAAAAACCTTAGAAGAAGGCAAGTATAATGAAATGTGTGATCACTGTGCATTGCAGCATATTTGTTGGGTTTTTATTAACTTAATTGAAAAACTCTTAATGTTAATAGTGGCATTAATTATTAACTTTCTTGATATTGAACATTATAATTTGCTAATAGAATTTGTTAAGTTAGAACTACTAAAATCCACAATTTCCTAATACTTGACTTGCTTTAATAGTGGCCTCTGTAAAAATGTGCAAATGTGAACCATGTACTACTTAATGGCATAATTAGGCTATATTTGATTGTTCAGAACTAAAATTCACATTTAAAGATAAACTTATTCTCAATATGCTTGACTTCCCATTAATTATTTTCCATTTGCTTATTGACTGTTATGTCTAGTAATGATTTATAAATAAGGTGCGTAATGTCTTGTTTTGCCCTGGACTTTCGGGGGTTAGCATTTCATGCTTATGCTTTGTGTCTGTAGAAGCTCCTCAGCTCTAGAAAAATCGGTATGAGTAGTTAGTCTATAACTGGAATTTCAAACTTAATACTTACACAAAGGTTACATGTCACAAATATACCATTTAATCAAACCAGAATTTTCTGTAAAATGTGTTTATTACCTTGATTACATACATAATAATGCTATAGTTCATGTCATGGGTGATTAATGTGTACGTTTATACTTCGGAGCATTTGTAGGGAGAACATGAAACTAAGGGTTATAGGGTAGGAGAAATAAGAATTTTCCCGGGATATTTTGTGGAGATAATCTATGTAACTGCAGTTATGGAAAATTCACAATAGCAAAAGTCTTAGCAGTATTAAAGAGAAACTTAGGGGCGCCTGGGTGGCTCAGTCGGCTAAGCCTCCTGCTTCGGCTCAGGTCATGATCTCATGGTTCTTGGTTCGAGCCCCGCGTTGGGCTCTGTGGTGACAGCTAGCTCAGAGCCTGGAGCCTGCTTCGGATTCTGTATCTCCCTCTCTCTCTCACCCTCCCCCGCTCATGCTCTGTCTCTTTCTGTATCAAAAATAAATAAAACATTAGAAAGAAAGAAAAAAAAAAGAGAAACTTAAATCACTGGGGATGATTTGGCTGAAATACAGCTTTAGGACATATGCATATAGATTTTATATAGTTATTGCTTGATTTTAAATGTTGTGTCTACTTTCGATGTTCTCTAATAAAATCATAATCTACTTTTTGAAATAATTCAATAGCACCCAGTGCCCCACCCCAAAGTGTAACTGTGTCAAAGAATGATGGAAATGGAACTGCAATTCTTGTCAGTTGGCAGGCGCCTCCAGAAGACACTCAGAACGGGATGGTCCAAGAGTATAAGGTAACGCACATAATCATCTACGGAGAGACACCCTTCTCCCCCTACCCCCCCCAAAAAAACCAAAAACAAACAAACAAACAAAAAAAAAAAACCACAAAAAAACACCTTGTTTAAATTGTGGATATATGGCGCCATCTGCTGGTTGATGCAGCAACATGTAAAATTATTTGCAAAAGCCTTTTTTGTTAAGTAATTGTGGAATAATTCTTAAGCCATTTGGAGAAACAGTTTAATAGAAGTAATCTATATGGTCACAAAATCTATAGGTCCGTGTAATTTCACACAAACAGCAAGTATAAATGCTAATATAAAAGTGTTTGATGTTTTTTGTTTTTTTTCTTTACCCTAAAAATGTACCTTGAATGTGTTTTGCAGGATTTGGTTGCCCCATGAATTACCTAGGAGTCAAATTCTATTAAATATAGTTTGATTTCTTTTTTTTCAACATGTTTGAAATTTTCGAATTTTGAAGCTAAGTTGGAAAACTTATTTTAATGTGCACAAAAATTTGTGTCTCTAGTTTGTTTTAGTCTCAAAATGAATTTTCATGTCTCAGAGGAGATTCAGTTATAAATTTATGTATGTTTAAATGAATTTTTAAAATATAAGATGTCAAGTGCCTTAATAATTCTGATAGTTATTTTTACCTGTGAAGTCATCAGCTTTAGTCATTAAATTTAAGAGTCTTACATAGATTTTGAGCAAATATTTTCAAGCCTGACAAGTACAGTAAACTAAGTTAGGGTCTTGAGATGCAGCCTATCAATGAACCTATATTATAGGAATGGCTCGATGATCCATGATAAATGAAGAATTGACTAAATCAGGGGAATCTCAATAGAAAATAGATTTTACAGGTCTTTGTTTCAACATGTTTGTAAACATATTGCATTCCAGAAGAATTTTAACTGCAAACATGTATTTCCTTAGATAATGTTTTGTATTTCCATGATACCTGAGTATTTTTCTAGTTACTAGCTAAACTGGGATACTTAGCAAGTTTCCCTCATACATGTGAATATTATAGACTGTGACTGTTGATAGGAAAGTGATATTAAAGAGGTGAGCAGAATTTTCTTGTACAGAAAATTGCATACTAACATCAGAATCACCTGTGGACTCATTTTCCAAGTACAGGCACCTGACCACCATTCTCAGTGATTCTGATTCAGTAGGTCTGATAGGGCCCCTGCATGTGTATTTTGTAGATCTTTCCAAGTCAGTTCTGATATGCACCCTGGGTAGGGCCCAAATAATGACCATCAATGTTCTTTTGAGTGGGAAATTGATTTATAAAGCAGCCAGATATACTAAGCTTCATTTAGGTCTTATTATTTTCTTCAAATGATTTCAAAAAACAAACTGAAAACCTCTTTATGAAATTTGCATATATTTTAAAGGGTGACATTTTATAGGATTTAATATATTCTAAGATCAAATTAGATCTTCTAGGGTAATTGAGTCATTAAAAGGTAGGAGTCTCTACAACGTAAGTGTTTTCTCATGAATTTCAAAATTATCTCCGTACTGGGGAGTGACAGGATGCTGTGGTTCGTTCCAGAAAAATGAACTGCTATAGAGATTATTAAGGATTTAAAATGAGGTGAGGTCTCAGCTCTCAAGCAAAATTGTGTAATGTAGGCATTTTCCCCCAAGAGCCAAAGCTCATTTCTCTCCAAAGAAATGCAAAAGGGTGGATTTCACTTAACTTCATGGTCAATTTAAAATAATAAAATGCCTTTCAGGACCTGATTGACTGGTACAAAATCAGTTTGTGGCTTTGGTTCAGCTGTGTAATGTAATGGAGTGGGGGGAGTGAGAATCACAAAGGACCCTTTATTTCCAAATGGTCAGATCCTGGTATAGAGTCTGACCATTTGTTAGTGTTATGTGTTGAAATTATATTAAAATAATATTAACTTCCAAAGAAAAAAATTAAAGGTTGTTGCCCACGTGATAGTGGACACTGATACTCTTAGATTTTTTGAAATCTCATTCCCTATTAATTTAGACAATAGGCTACTTGAAGCTCACCCTGCATCTTGCTCAAGGACATCGTAAAGAATATAGAGCATGTGCTACTACTCCATGGATCATTTTCTTATGGTAGCTGAGTCCAAACACTGTCAGGCACCATCTCCAACTTGTTGTACATCGCTGAAGATCACTCTATGATTGAATAATCCTTCAGTGAAATTTGAATTAGGGATTACAGTGTAGTTCAGAAATCTTAATTTCCTTAAAAAAATTCTCTGACACAAATGTCCTTAACAAAGTTAAGGAGCTATACAATAATTTTCTTATTAGAAGAACATTTTTTTTCAAATATGTGTTGTTCTTCTTTATAAACTCATGTATGTTATCAAAGACTTACATACCACAGGCTGAGTAGACTCCTAGGAAGATCCTTTCTCCTTATATACAGTTTTAGTTACGTACTTTTAAGTAAACCAACACGGGGCTCCAACTTAGGGCCCCGAGAGCTAGAGTCACATGCTCTACCAAATGAGTCAAGGTGTCCTTGTCCAGCTTTATTTTAAATAGCCAGGTTTATATGAAGGTACCTCAGATTAAGTTATTGTTCTTTATCTGGATATACACAGCTTTTTGCAAAGCCATTTTTTGTTTTTTGTTTCTGGCAAATAATTTCTAGGTGTTTGGATAACGATTTGGACTGATAATAAGAACCAGTGTCTTTGAGCAAAACTGTACACTTTCCCGTTGTAACCCCGTCAAAGGATGTGAGAAAATTCAGAGAGGTTTTGAAGGCACTGCTAACCGTAGGCTTGACTGGAAGAGTCCTCTCCGAACCAGAGTGTAGGGAAAAATGACTTTTGCAGCATCCTGTATCAGGTTCCTGATAAGTCTGAACTTGGTCTAACACTGAACTACCCTGTTGATCTTAGCATTAAGTTAAATAATTTGCCAGCTTGAAATTCCTTGTACTCTTATTACAGGTTTGGTGTCTGGGCAATGAAACTCGGTATCATATAAACAAAACAGTAGACGGCTCCACGTTTTCTGTGGTCATTCCTTCCCTGGTTCCTGGGATCCGGTACAGCGTGGAGGTGGCGGCCAGCACTGCGGCGGGCGCTGGGGTGAAGAGTGAGCCGCAGTTCATCCAGTTAGGTGAGCGCCAGCGCGGGGCCCGCGTGGGTCCATTGCCGTGTGCATTGTCCTGCCTTCTTTTGTTTCTTGAAAATAGAGCTACAGAAATGATGTTATCTTTATATAAAATATACGCATATTACATAAATACAGAAAAATATATACAAGTATATGGTTACATAAATATGTAATAGACAATACTATGATTGTATAAATATATAATGTATGTCACAACCAAACTTAAACTTAGCCAAGCACACATTTTAAATCATATTTCAAGCAAAGACTGTCAGCATTCATTGTCATCCTAATTCTACCCTTTTCTTTTTTTTTTTCTCTTTTTAGTCTATTTAACACATAGTATTAATTGAGCACCAAAGAAACCTCGGTGAATAAGAAAGTCTGAACATTCATGGAGTTTATAGCTATTTGGATTAAAAAAATAAACTTCCATGAAAAATTTAAACTAGGTATTAGAAGTTTCAGCAATATACAGCTTATATTTACCATTTTAGTGTCTATTTTTTTAAGTTTTTATTTATATTGAAAGAGAGAGAGAGAAAGGAGAGAGAGGGGAAAGCAGAGAGAGAGAGAGAGAGAGAAAGAGAGAGAGAGAGAGAGAGAGAGAGAGTCCCTAACAGGCTCCACACTGTCAGTGCAGAGCCTGATGAGGGGCTTGGCCCCACAAACCCTGAGATCAAGAACCAAATGCTCAACAACCAAGCCACCCAGGTGCCCCCTTTTGGGTGTCTACTTAAAATTGTAATTGCTTTTTATAACAAAAGATAGATTCCAATGTCAAAGAGAATCGGAATGTGGTTATATGCTGATTACTTAGAACACTAAATACAATATGTGCTTCAAAAGTGGTTAGAAGAATTGAAAGGGGGGGGGGGACCTAACAGAGAAGCCTTGTTACTACGCTTTCCTGTAGATAATGTGGCATGAATATAAAATCCAAATTAGTCAGTGGTTACTAGAAAAATGTAAAGCAAATAACAAAAACAGCAACAAATACAATTATAAACGGAAAGGGAAAAGTGTCAATATTAAGAGGCTACATTCAAATTACAAAGATGCTGAGTGAGCGCACAGTCAACATTGTGTCTCTTCCTTTCAGATCTGAAGTTAAGCATTAATAAGATTTTATGTCCGTTTCTAAATTTTGGAAAAGGATCAGATTTGTACATTTTTGTACTTCACAGATAAGTACATCGTATTTTTACATTTGGATGATAATTGATGGCATACAAGAAATTATTTCAAAACAAAATTAAGAAACATTAGGCCTTGAATAAACGGTATCATATAAGCTTCACTTTCAGTTTGGAAATTCCTGTCTGTGTTCCAGTGTTGGGACAATGTGTCTTCTCCGGTAGAGGTCCTTGCCGACCTTCTGTGGTGTAACCCAATAAAGCCCACCTGAAGTGCAGTAGTTGTGGGGTAGGACCCCGTTCCATGAAGACGTGGAGGGTCACGGGCTGATGAGATTTACCGTTTTTAACCTGGAGCTTCCAAGGTTGACCCAAGGCCAGCAGGAAGAAAGAAAAGACACACATAGTGCAGGGGAGGATTTAATGGTGCAGATCTAGAAAGAGTACATTTCTCCTGCCCAGCACTCAAATCATGTGATTCCAAATAGATGAATGGGAACACCACGACATGAAGTCCCTGGTGAGGGACCTACCTCCCGAAAACTCTGTGATATGGCAAAAACATTCCAACCTTCTGAGGAGAGCGTGCTTATCTGCCATAGCCACGGACCAGGATTCGATTTGGGAATTATCTTTTTAAACAGTGATTACATGTGCAACCTTTAGGCAAAGACAGTTTCATGGTTTATTTCAGGATCATTTAGTACAAAATTCCAAGCAAGATAGGAAACAAAGAGAATCACTTGATATGACGTTAGGTGAGGTAAGAGAAAAACAGTCTAAGTATAGACCTTTTACTCAGTTCCAGTTTTATGAAGTGTCAGTATTAACTTATTAAAAATGACATTATAAGTCACACTGTGATGACCTTATATTTTGTTGATGTCACTTACATACTTTTGTAACATTTGATTTTAGTCCTGTGTTTTCAAAGTTGAATTGGAAAAGGACCATGTATAATTTTATTTATTTAAGATTTTTTAAATAGTTTATTGTCAAATTGGTTTCCATATGACACCCAGTGCTCTTCCCCACAAATGCCCCCCTCCATGACCACCCCCCTCCTCCCTCCCCCTCCTTCTTCAGCCCTCGGGTTCGGTGTCAGTGTTCAGTGGTCTCTCATGATTTGTGTCCCTCTCTCTCCCCAACTCTTTTGTTTATTTAAGATTTTTAAAAATATTTTTTATGTTTTTTTTATTTATTTTTGAGAGACAGAATGAGCAGGGAGGGTCAGAGAGAGGGGGAGACACAGAATCCGAAAATTTAAATCAAGGGATTTGAGGGTCAAATTGGTTTTCTTGAAATTATAAATGTGTTCCAGTTTTCCATATCTTAATACAGCTTCAGCTGCTGGGAGACAAAGACAGATACAGAGTGGTTGCTTTAATTCATTAGTCACACCGCACTTTATTCTCTTAAGCCCATCTGGTAGCTTGTGTGGAACCTCTCTTAGCTATCTCCATAAAATCTGAAGCTACCTAACTTAACCTTGCACAGATCGCCGTGAAATCTATAAACTTAGTAGATACAAAAAGTGCATCAGGAAAGGAAAGAGTAGGTCTGCTTGGTGAACTCTCAGAGGATGAAGTGCTTTTAGAATAACCGTGGATAGAAGAGCCTGGAACATGAAATAAAACTTTCAGTCAACAAACTGTTGAGGACAGGTAACTGAGAGAGCTTATAAAAATAGGTTTTTTCAGGCTTGACGCGCCACAGAATAAAATCTGGGATTCTGTTCAAGAAAAAAAGTAAATAAATAACACACACATTCATGCTGGCGCAGGCGCGCGCACACACACACACACACACACACACACACACACACATCTGTGAGTAGCAATGTAGCTACCATTTTACATACAAAGGAGTGGCATTTTCCCAAGACTGTTTCCTTAGCCACTGAATGCTGCTCATTTGTCGAACCAATGCCTTATTGGGACATAATCTCATTTAATAAGAAAAAAAATCTGTAGAATTTTTTTTTCTGTTGGGGAAATGTTATTCCTATATAATCGGCTTATACTAGTTATTTTCCTGGGGGAAAAAAGGGAATTTGGGGCTAGAACAAGTGTTTTTATTTGAAAGCAGGTTGATTAGCAGAACATTTTCAGAGTCAAATGAAATTTGACAAGTGTAAGAAAGCACCAGCCCTCGTGAAACGGACAAACCCCTTCTTGTTTCACCAGATGTTGTGGGGGAGGAACATTAAAACCACAAACACTGATGGGAATTCTGCCCACTGGGCAACCTTGGTGTTGGCATCAGTCAGTGCCCACAAAGTAGGATATTGCTTTGATGATAGCACAGTGTTTCCAGTTTTCTACTGACTGCCGACTGCTCTGTGTGACTCGGAAGGGTGGGCTGGCACAGTGAATCTTAGTGGATTTAAACATAAATGCAAAAGAAGTACATTTTAATAGCCATAAATTCCATCAATTTAAAATTCTTGATTAGAGTAACAAAACATAAATCTTTTTGACTGTTCATAACACTTGATAGTTCTTGTCCATATTTATTGTTCTTATATCCCCTGTTGGTCATAGCTATTATTTTAAAAAGAAAGAGATGACTTAAAAAGAAGAAAAAGAAAAACTTTGGGACACCTGGCTGGTTCAGTCGATAGAGCACCAACCCTTGATCTCAGGGATGTGAGTTCAAACCCCAAGTTGGGTGTAGAGATTACTTTAAAAAAAAAAAAAAAGGAAGATTATTCATAGTTATTTCAGTGGTAAAATTATCTTAGTTTTTTTGGTTTTATATTAAACTAAATTTTATAGATCCTTCGAACATATGTTCAAATAATGCATTTATAAGACATTTTAAAGTATTAAATAACAGCCATAAAATTGGGGTATCAGGACAAGGAAAATACACACTGTTTTTTTTTTTCAGTATGGACCTTAAACAGAGGAAATGACATTTTACTTGTTATCATTTTAAAACCTACAACTGAGGGGCGCCTGGGTGGCTCAGTCAGTTAAGCATCCGACTTCAACTCAGGTCATGATCTCGCAGTTTGTGGGTTCGAGCCCCGCATTGGGCTCCGTGCTGACAGCTCAGAGCCTGGACCTGCTTCCGGTTCTGTGTCTCCCTCTCTCTCTGCCCCTCCCCCGCTCATGCTCTGTCTATCAAAAATAAATAAACATTAAAATTTTTTTTAATTTAAGGAAAACAAAACCTGTATTGAGGGTTTCTATAGAAGTCTGAGGCAGGTTTATATCCTTTTTATACAACTTATTTGATACTTGTTATTTGTATACTTTTGTTGCTGTATTTCAATTTTTAGATTTATACTTTTGTGTGTATCTCAGTTGGCACTTGCCTATGAAACTTAATCTAAGCAATAAGCTGCAGAGTTTTCTAGAGTAAAAAATAGGAATTGTGTGCCCTTGTCTTTGTTTTTAAATATAGTCCATAAAAGTATCATTTCATAATTGTTTTGCATTGAAATAAAGTCAATATAATTTTGCTGACAATCTCACGGACTATTTTAATTAACAAAGGTGAAGGTCACTGAGGAAAAGATGGAAATTATTGGTCAAAAATTAGCAAAATAATGGTGGCCGTCTTACATAAGTATGCATTCATTATCTCATGCGTTTTATTTTATTTTTTTAATTTTTTAAAATATTTAATTTTGAGAGAGAGTCACAGAGAAGGAGTGGGGGAGGAACACAGAGAGACGGAGACTCAGAATCCGAAGCAGGCTCCAGGCTCAGAGCCCGCTGCGGGGCTCGAACCCATGACCCCTGAGATCATGACCTGAGCTGAAGTCAGCCGCTTAACCGACTGGGCCCCCCGGGTGCCCCTATCGCATGAGTTTTAAACCCACATTAACCCAGGGATGGCTTTTCAGATTCTCATGGAAACCCTGTGTCGCCTGAAGACCAGGTCAGCCTTGCTCAGCAGATCTCCGATGTGGTGAAGCAGCCGGCGTTCATCGCCGGGATCGGGGCAGCCTGCTGGATCGTCCTCATGGTCTTCAGCATCTGGCTGTACCGGCACCGCAAGAAAAGAAGCGGCCTGACCAGCACTTACGCGGGGATCCGAAAAGGTACTACCTTTCCTGGCCTTCTCGCTCTGTAGTATGTTTGGGTAACTACCGACTTTAACCTGTGACTCCAGAATATTCAGGATTCAGTATCTCCTGTAGAAAAGTATTTTAATATGGAAAGAATATCAAAAGTGCTTTTATTGCATTGTCATCTCTACCCATTGACTCCTTGGTCAGCGGACTTCAAACAGGGCTTATCTGCTTCAGGCTCGATTCCTTTCAAATAGATTTCACCAAGGCGGGGCCACGCTTGGTTGTCAGACCATCTCTTGTGCTTGGGGGGAATTGCTTCAGTGCCGTGTATTCTTGAAGGAATGTTTTAACCTCCGTGGCTCAGGAATTATAAATACATGCTCTGCACTGTCTCACACAGTTTTCAGGGGAGAACCGTTGTATTTTTGAAGCTAAAAAGATTATTTGTGAGGTCATTATTCTGTGGTTATTGTTGATGAGCTATCAAATAGTTATTTCTCACCAAAAGTGGAATGCCCAACTAAAAGATGTGCCTCCGTTTGCAGAGAGAGGAGGTTGACTACTTTTTTTACTGCTGTATTTTAAGTTGCAGAGTCAAGTAGTTATATGCCGTTAATTAGCGATGGGGATTTCCTTACAAATGTGTTTATAGGTTTAGAAGAGAAAGCTGACTTGGCTGCTGCTGGTTACAATTGTATAGCGAACCGAGTATGCCAAGGTTTTCAAAGACCCCTAGCCACACGGAGCTTTGAAGTCTATAGATCGGTGATTTTACTTTTTATTCTTTGATGAGACTTGTGACTGTTCTCAGGCAGATAATCCCCCCTGCCCCGACCTTTCCAACAGATACATTAACCAATTCCGGGCCTCTGATATGGGCTCCAGGTAGGGTGAGTGAAAGATCTGGTTATCCGGGGAGAGGCCCAATTTATACCTTTAGTCCAACTAAATTATTAACAGTGCTCCTTTTTGCTCTCAAAGTTGGCCTGCTTTAGATGACAAATTGCACATTCACCCTAGTCATAGGGCTTATACACAAACCTAAGACAACACGTTTGCTTTGCTGCAAAGCAAATTTAAAGAGAATTACCAATCAACACATCCTCACCCCCACCCCTGTCCATCACCACCCTTAAAAAAAAAAGTCTGCACAGTTTTTGAAGGGATCGTTTTCTACATGTCTTGACCAAGACCTTTCTCTAATCAGTGATATGGCAACGTCTGAATTTGTAGTGCTAACTGGAACTTTTCCTCAATGAGACGTTCTCTTGACTGTCCCTGTACACATATAAAACGGCCCAGGAGAGCAGGCTAAAATACCATTGCTCTGAGTCACAAGGGATCTTGGCAAGAAAGACCAGCTTCATCACCCCGGCTGCACAAATCAATTAATGTGCCTCCCACCTGTGATGCGCAGTGGTCTCTCCATGTAGGTCCACTTGCCGCAGCATTATGGTCCTTAAAAATGTTTTTTCCCCCCCAGAAATATGTTCTGTCTAGAGATGAAGCAAAATGTCAGAGTCCTGGCCTGTGAAATGGAAAATGAGGGCTTGGAGGTTACCGCAGAGGCGGCTGGGGCTCGTTATGTATACAAAGCAGGACAGTGTCCCTCACATGTGGGGCCGTCTGAAGCCTTTGAGAAGGAGCTAGCGGGTGTCCCTGTGTCACGGAGCAGGGAAGGGACAGGGTGCTGGGGGACCGAATTTGAAGAGGAAAAAGTGACTCATTAACATACAGATGCGGAGCCTCTTGAATTCTCCAGGAATCTTGTATTTCTCAGTGCCGTGAGGCGCTGTAGCTGTACAGTTATAACGACTTAATGCTCTGTATTGTCCTGAAATCTAAACATGCGACATGAAACCCACTTCCTCTCTGAAATCTCTCTTCTTTCACTAATGTGCTTTAAGCATGCTGGCAAATGCCTATGTGCTCTTTGTGCAAAACCTATTAAACTAATATCATTGTCCTTTTAACTAGCTTGTGTTTAAGCAGAAATCATAGAACATAATTACAAATGTAATGGGTGAGCGTTGGATTCTGCTTTCCCACTTTGCCTTGTTGGCATTTTTCATAATACTGTTTCCATGCAATTAAAAAAAAAAGTGCATTGAAATCTTAAATCGTCTATGCCCAGAACAATGCCGGTAATTATAAGAAAAAAACGAGGTGAAGCGTTTTAAAGAAATAGATGTGAAAGGGCCTATTGCCCTATAAACCATCAAGCCAGAGTGTGACTTTGGGTCACAGTGAGCATTTTTAACCTCCCTCTACATTTATCTGTAGATAAACCCTATGCGGGGGAACATTCCATGTCCCTTTTCCATATACATTCACACGGTGCACCAGCATCACTGGTAAAAAACAGATGATTGTATTATCAGAGGCTGTGAAAATTAAGTTGTTCTTTGGTGTACAAGCTATAAAATTTCCGTTAGATGAACTTCTTTTCATCTCTTCTTTCGTTCCTTGAACTGGGTTAGCAGTTAGCTAAGACAGGGACCTTTCATATTTTCCCTGTGTCCTTGTGACTGCAAATTAATGTTCAAGCACTCCAGTCCTGCTTGAATAGCTTCACTTTCCAATGCATCTTTTATTATTATTATTATTATTATTATTATTAATAGAGACTTGTTACTGTGACTCTGAATTTTTGATTGTAGCTAAATTACATTGACTCTCTGAAAAGACCTAACTGAAAGAAAACAGCCAGAGAGAGCGTGTCTGTGCTCCCAGTGAAGGCCAGTGTGTAAACTGGGCACACAGCATTGAGGGGTTTTTTTTTGTTCCTTCTAGTGTGCTCACAGATGAAATGGTTTGGTGGAGGTGACAGTCCTATGGCCCGCTCCCGCATTAACTCAGCCCCAAAGGCTCTAATCCTAAAGTAAATTTCTGGGAGACATTCAAATGGGAAGTGGAAAATACATTTTTGGGGCACCGGAAGTAATCGATACTCCAGTTTGTGTGAATTAACGATTTCTCAAACACAAACTTGAGTCTCCAAGACAGCAGAGTAGATGCCTTTGCTATCTTTACCAGATCAGTGTTTACTTTCGATTAACGGGAAGAGCTTGGAAAAGGAGTCAGCCCCCTCCCTCCACGAATGACACGGGAAACAGTTGGGATATTACCCAACACCCAGCATTTGGGAGGAGGTGGGAAAAGTGGGGGAGGCAAGGCTGCCAGTTTTGAGGTCTGCAGTTCAATTTCAGCCATTATTGATTAGATGAAGATTTATAACCGCAGAGAGAGTGAAGGTTTTCAGTGGGGCGTTATTCTATTGTTTAGCTTCTGGTGTGACATTTAAAAAATGCTCAGCCTCCTCGGAGAAAGCTTCTACACATAAACTAGAATAAAGAAATTAAAGTTTAAAACTCCCCATTTTTTTTCCCCTTCACAAATTTCCACAGTGATAAAAACCTAGTATTACACTGTTGGCGTGCTGAGGTGTCAGGCATTTCTCAGCAGTGAAACAGTTCAGTTTTATGGTTCTCTTTGTTTCAGTTCTTTCTTTCCTTCCTTCTTCCCTCCCTTCCTCGTTTCTTTCTCTTTGTCCCTTTTTTCCCTCCCGCCTTCCCTCTCTTCATCCTTCCTTCCTTCCTTCCTTCCTTCCTTCCTTCCTTCCATCCTTCCTTCCTTCCTTCCTTCCTTCCTTCATCTCTCTTTCTCTTAATAATGAATACTTAAGTGCACCTATTAGTTCACTTTAATAAGGATTTACTTTCAGATTTCTAGATAAGGTTCAGTCGAGACCCTGATAATACTTGTTTGAGAATCCATCAACCAATGTTTAGAAATGATTAATAGTAGAGGATTCCTGTTTGTACTAAAGCCGGGAGCTAAATCCATGTCACTAAATGCAGGGTCATTCCCCGGCTAACCCAGCACGACTCCCCCCTGTGCTAGAATCCCAGACCCTTCAGAATGGTACCTGTAGGGACAAGCCTCTTCTTTTAACCTCCGATTTGGTTTCATGCATCTACCAGAGTGTCAGAACGACTGGCTTAGTTATTTACATTTGTTTTATGTTCAGCTGTCTGCTTGATTTATACTAATGTGATGTGTTCCCTTTCTCTCTTCAGCTTAATAACTGGTTTATATTTTGTTTTGATTTTTCAGTCCCGTCTTTTACCTTCACACCAACAGGTACATATTTGCACTTCGCCTCCTCCTCTCCTTTGTTAGTTTGGCATGTGTTGTACTATTGTGTTTCTGTTTTTATTTCATTTTCTGCAGTCAGTTGGGGGAAAGGACAACGTGGAATACAGTCCTTCATTGACTCATGTCAGGCATTTGAAGTAGAAATGATTGGTGTTGCTTTTCATCTATTTAATACAGTGATTTATTCATGACTCCACATCGCATCCTAGCCTTGTTTGCACGTGTTTCATTAGATAGACACTCTGTTTCTACCCTCAGCATGATTTAACATGCTAATGATCTTATTGATTATTTCATACTTGGCAGTGCATTTTTTACCCTTAACCTAAGCCTTTATGTTTTCCAACAAAAATTTCTCTCCCTTGCAATTCTCTGTCCACAGAATCAACATTTTTAAAGGTAGCCAAATACCCAGCACATGTGGAAGATAAAACTTTTTATTATCCTTAAGTCAGAATCCTAATATTTTGTCCTATTCAATTTCTTTCAAAGTGGGTCCTCTTCTTTCACGTCACCTTCAGTAAAAGATGCACCTAGTCTTGCCTCCTCGGTTTTAATCCAGTTACTGTAATCACTGGAAGCAGTTATCTCCCCCTAACACACTCCCCGTTTGGAGTTCTTCTAAGTAGCAGAATTTGGCAGCTTTAAGAAACATGTTCCTTCTTAGAAAATGTGTCTGTATTTACAGAAAAGCTAATCTTCTTAACCCCTTGCCTAACTGTGCAAATCTTTATTTGTTATTGTTGAATTTTTATACCCATGATTCATTAGGCTGAGAATGCTTCCAAGAGCATTAAAATATACTTTCACTGTATGTACACATGTCTGATGAAAATATAATGAGTCCTATAAGCCACAAGAAAGAAGTAGGTCGTGTCAATTAATAGCCACAATTTGACATCCATCTTCGTGTGTGGAGAGAGAGGTTTATTTGAACGTTTATCTTTGTCTTTCTGGTACTTCTATTTCTGAGAAAATAGTCTAGTCATTTTTTCTTTCCAAATTTAAGATTCCAAACATGTATTTATGTGTTTATGTGTGTCTCTGTGTGTGCACGCACATATGTATATATGCAAACACACACACATATACATATAAAATCATGAAATTATGTGATCTAATAATTTAAAATAGAAAACTATGGGAGTGGGAACATAGCAATGTGCAATAGTCATATTTAATAAAAGTGTCCTAAAGTTTGCTTTTACTTAGTTCTTAATTTTATTGGCACATTAAGAAACTAAGAGTACCATATTTAATTTTATACAGTCTTAAAAATACTAATTGAATCAGAAATCTACTTTCTGTGATGATTTTTGTAATGCTTCTAAGTAGAAAGGGAGAAAATATCCCATTTTAGGAAAGATGCTCGTGGATGTGATAGCTTTTGATATATAACCATAAACGTGTCTATTAATTGTTTCTTTCTTTCTTTTTTTTTTTTTTTGGTAACATTCTAGTAACTTATCAGAGAGGAGGTGAAGCTGTGAGCAGTGGAGGGAGGTAACTATCCTGCTTGCTTTGTAGACCTTAAGGGGAATCCGAGGTATCTCATCCTGTCTTCCTCAGTGACATCACTTTCTTTGCACAGAAGGTTGAAGTTGAGAATGAAATGTGTTCAAATCTGTGAGACACATGCCATTCCGCTGTGCTGTGGAGCCCAGCCCGATTGCACACAAAAGCAGTTGATTGGAGCTGTTGCGTCTTAGTCTGCACACACCAGAGGGCGCACTTAAACCGGGAAAGACAGACTTGCTGATTTAGCGGATGATTAAAAGGAGTTAAAGTAATTAAGCAATGGCATTTATGAAGATGAAGAAATATAGCTAGTTAACAGATACTATCAAAGGAAAAGTGTTCATTTGAAAACCTGCTGAACACAGCATTTGCTCATAAGTTGTTGTAGGTTAGGTTTGTTTGTTCTTGTTGTGAATTCAACATAGTTCAGCTCTCCATTTGCAGGAAAATATGTTGAAATAGAAAAAGAAATAGGGGTAGCTTGTTAATACAGAGCTGTTTTCCCCTCTAATTAAAATGAACCTCAATCCTATGTTTATGATTTTTTGTAATTATTATTCAGTGAACTTTAATATATTCACAGAGAAATCACAAATTGATGTGACAGGCAGCTTCAAAGACCTGAAAAAAAAAAAAGGTATATGTTATGTGAGACACGCTTCTGGGTTTTCTCTAATAAAATGATTTTTCCCCCCAAACCAGCAACATCTAGCTTAAGGTGTAAGAACAAAAATCTTCCAACCAAAACCATTTTATAATTCAAATGGGAGGAACTTCCTGGATGCTCTGCTTTGCACAGTGGATATTGCGGATGCAAGTGGAAAAAGATAAAAATGAGTAAAATATTTATGAATCCAAGAAGCATGCCATCTGATGACAAAATTACTGAATTCAGTGTATGACAAAGAATGATTTTAAAATATGTTGATCACCTGTAACCAACGCTGTACAAATTTGGGCACCCAGTGCTAACCTTTTCTTCCCAGATACCAGGGCTAGCTTGCCATTCTCATACCTGTGAAACAAAGTCAGCCCCCGAAAAGACCCGAAAGCTGGGAGTTCTTCAGTAGGAGTAAATTCACTTGATTCAGGAATTAAACCAGAGCATGTTTTCCCATCCAGGGGAATTCCATCTAAATTATAGCCCAGACATTCATGAAACAGCCTCTGGCATAACAACATTCTCTCGTGGATAAATCTGGAAGGCCTGATTATATAACCCCCTCTCTGCATGTGTATGTTCATGACTATAGACTTCAGTTTTTCCCGTAACCAAAGCACACAAAGTGTGCTGCACTAGCCTCACATGCATGGGCCCATGTACAGGCTCGCTCGCGCTCTCTCTCTCTCTCTTTCTCTCTCTCTCTCTCACACACACACACACACACACACACACACACACACACGCCCACACATAAAATATTGCTGGTTCTTGGTCTATGTGGATTTACAACCTAGAAAGAGCAAGTTATCAAATACGAACTAATGGAAGGAATCCATGGTTACAAAATGCAAGTTTCTGTGGCAGGAGGGAAAGATTACAAGCCCAAAACTGAAAATAACAAGCTGAACTATCTACCCATTTCCATTTGGAAAGCTTGCTAGATTACCATAAGGAGTAACCTTTTAAATTTAGAAATAGGGTAATAGTGAAATTTATGTATTCCAAATACCAACTGTATTAAAAATAAAATACCAAATCGAATGACAAAAGGTGCCGGGATATTACAGAGGCAGCAGTTAAATAAAAATCTTAGAATCCATGCTCAAAATGACAGCTATAGACACAACTGTCAATGTATTTATTCATCGAACGTGTTTATTGAATGTCCACCATGCAACAGGCACCGTTCGAGTTGCTTGGGATGCATCAGCGAGCAAGTCAATAAAAATTCCTGTTCTGATGAACCTTATGTTAAGTATGGGAGAGAGAAGATAAATAATAAGCATTAAAAAAGCCAGCTCTTGTATCAGCAGTTGATAAGTGCTTTGGAATAAATAGAGCAGAAGAAGAATCAGGGGTACATTAGGAAGAAGTCTCATTTCCTAGCCAGAGAGTGTGTGTGTGTGTGTGTGTGTGTGTGTGTGTGTGTGTGTGTGGCGGGGGAGTCGGAGTGGGTGTGCGTGTGTATCTGTGTTCTCTGATTCCAAGAGGTAAGAGAAGGGATGGTGACCCAAACTCCTGCACTGTCCCCTCTCCTGTCCATCCCTTAGACACTTGTTTCCCTCAGGCATCTCAGGCTCTTTGACTCTGCTCTGGTCCTCCCACCTCATTTGGTTCATTATACCTAAGTTAAAAAAAATTTTTTTAATGTTTATTTATTTGTTTTTGAGAAAGAGGCCAGGAGAGGGGGAGGGGCAGAGAGACAGAGAGAGAATCCAAGCAGGCTCCACACTGTCAGCTCAGAGCCTGTGCGAGACTGGAACTCACGAACTGTGAGATCATGACCGAAGCCAGAATTAAGAGTCCAGTGCTTAACCAGCTGAGCCACCCAGATGCCCCACCTAAGTCAAATGTCAAGTCTTCCTTTATTCTGCATCCATCATTGCCTTTGTTGCTCCTACTTTTTACCCCCTTCACTATCCCAATACTGTTTCCCATCAAACGCTTGTTCGCCTCTGCCTAATCTATTTCAAAAGCTCCCAGCAGCCCTGTCTTCGTCTATATTCATCAGCACTACTTTCTGTTTATTCCCTTTGCCTATTGGAGCCAAAATAGTACTTTGAAATGCATATTGATCTTGTCTCTAAGTTGTTCTAGGTCCCGTTTTTAATAGAACCCACCGTGTTTAACATAGCAAGTCCAAATTCAGCCTAGCACGTGAAGCCAGCAACCTCTAGGGTTTTGCAGACTGTTTCCCAGGTCTAAGTGCCACACCCTACAACCCAGGGTCAGCCCCCCTGCCATTCACCCCTGTTAGATTCTCTTACATCTCTTCAGTTTATCACCTGGAGTGTCCTCCCCTCACCTGTCTGTTTCCTGAGCTTCACCTGCCATGTCTCCCCCATGAATTTCTGTGCTGTGCAAATGCCACAGTTAAGCACCCAACATAAGGTAATGTAGTTATCTTTTGGTTATATCCGGGTTCTGCAGATTAGGGCTCCTGGGCCACGTCCAGTCGGCCACCCATTTTATAAGTAAAGTTCCATAGGAACACCACTAGACTTGTTTGTTAATGTATTGTCCATGACTGCTTTCCCACCACAACAGCAGAGCTGAGTCATTGCAGCGGAAATTATAATAAAGGAGAAGGTTGACCCCAAAAATCTTTTCTGGCTCACAAAGTTGTGGATTTAGCTATTCCCAGAAAAGGGAAAATGAGGATTGTGGTAAGCAGAGAGACCCCTACCAACTTAAAAAGGGCCAACGGCTCTTTCTTTGACCCAGGGGAGGATTCTAGAACTATTAAGGCACTGTTCTTATTCATTTGTTTTCCTTACCTCAAAAATTCTAGTCACCTCTTCCAAACACCCTACTTAAAATCCCAACCACCCCATCCACCTGGGAACAGTCGAGAAATCCTGAAGAAAGGAGTAAGAAAATCAGGCCAAACAGGTAGAGAATGCCAATCAACCATTTCCTCGCAGTGGGAGGTGACAAAGAAATAGAGTTCAGGCCTCGCTTCTCTCTAAAATACTGGCCACTCTTCAGTCTATCCCTTGCTCCTTCCAGGGCTTCAGAACTCTTGCAGCTATTAAAGGAGAGGAGACAGTCCACCGACCACCCATACTGCGAGGCCCCCTTCCCATTTTCTCCAGCTCTGGGACCCTCTAGTATTTTATTTTGTGGTTTAGGATTTCAGATAGGTTGTTGTGTTTTGTTTTGTTTGAGTGAAGCGATTGGAGTATCTGGAGTAAGAGGGGCAGAGGAAATGAAAGCTTTTGCTCATAATTATTTAAATGCAATGTCCTCTTTTCCTTTGTGACAGAAATTCATCCCCTTAATATAAGCTGGAGGGTAAGTTTGGGTTTTATGGGCCCTACTGCCTTTCCTTCCCTCATAATCTTTTAAAAGATAAGGAAGAAATAAACAAAATCCATATTATTAGTATGAAAATACAACTTGTCATATTGTAAAGTAAAAAAATATATTTTAGACACATATTAATTACTATAACCAGCACTGAGCTTCGCTTCTGCTTAATTTCTTATTCTTGGGCAGCTAAAGCTGCCTATGTACTGCATCATCTTAAATGCAGAAAAATAGCCTCTGAGATTGGTAGTTTATAAAGACCCTAACACCCCTCCCACAGTAGCAGCATATGACCTTGACTTTCTCAGACACGGCATTTCAAGACTCATTATGGGTCAATAATCTATGCTTCACCTTCTTCCGCAAATAATTAGTATTCTACATACAAATCTGAACCAAAGCCAGGATGTGAATTGTTAATCTTACTTTCTGTTGAAAGTCACCCATACATATGGAAAGTTCTTTCAGCTTAGGATGTTTGAAAACATTCACTTTAAAAGTACTTTTCTGAGGAAATCATAAAACATTGTATACTCCTTTTGAAACATGTAGGTCGGCTGACAATCTTCCACTTGACCCATACTCTAGACCCATAATATCTCCAGTGTCAAATATGGAAAGTTATTTGTAATAACTCTGTAGTGATAACACACTTGGTTTAAGTCCAAGAGAACATAAAATAAGGAAAGCTAAAGATTACTAGAGCAGAATTTCTACACCCCACAACTATTTCAAAGGCTCCAGATAGCTGTGATACAGCTTGCATTTAAATGTTTTCAGTTTCCACAGCTCAGCAGAATTGCTCTTCAAAGCGTGTTTTTATCAACAACGTTACTAGTAAGTTTGCCCAGTTTTAACAGCATTATTTTAAATTTCAAGACTGCAGACATTTTCTCCATTGAGTCTTTTATATGACTGTTTAAGGACTTTGGGAAATTTCGGCATGCCCCAGGATGCATGTTTATAGCAACGGGGATTTGAGTGTGGATTCTAGTCAGAGTGCTTGAGTCTGAGGTCAGCCCTGCCGGCCACTCAATCCCAAAGCCATACACAAGTTCCTTAACCTTTGCCTGAGGACTTTCCTCATCTGTAAAACTTGGAGAATAGTAGTAACTATTATATAGTTCTAAGAACTAAATGAGTTAATACATGTGAAGAACTCAAAACAAGGTGTCACTCATTGTTAGCAAAAAGTAAATATTCATTTTTATGACAGATACATAAGTCCGTATGCACATATACATGCACATGCAGATATATAAATGATAAATCCATGGTCTTCATTTGGAGTGAATTATTTTTCAAATAACTGTCACGTGGATAGTAAGTTTCCTCAGTTCCTGTGTGCCATGGAACCATGGAGGGCGAAGTGTCAGGTTCTTGCTTCGCAGGTAAATGAGAAGCATGGTGATGTCACTTTAACAAAGAAAAGGAAACCAGGAAGAAAATGTCTGCAGCATCTCACTGCCAGGCTGTTTATTGTGGCTCTGACACCGACACCATGTACCATCACCTCTTTTGCTGAGTTATCTGTCGGACTCAGTGTTGGAAAAGGACATCAAGAATGCCATTCTTTTATTTTTTAAGGTTTATTAATTTTGAGGTGCGAGGAAGGCAGAGAGAGAGGGGGACAGAAAATCTGAAGAGGGCTCTGTGCTGACAGCAGAAAGCCCGATGTGGGGCTCAAACTCATGAACCCTGAGATCATGACCTGAGCCAAAGTGGCACGTTTAACTGACAGAGCCACCCAGGCGCCCCCACAATGCCATCCTTCAACTCTAGTCTACGCCTCTGGTGCTCGTGGTTCAGGGCTCCCATTAATAACCATCGATGTGCTTGGTCTTCCCAACGCACAGCAAACGAGCGTTAACATCTGTTGTACCAAAAAAGACATGAACGCTAATATTTCTCCTAGTGGACATTTTTCATTTTACCAGATTTAATTCAGTAGCTTTCCTTTGTTTATGTAGGAATGTATGTTGTTTTACATTGTTACCATCAGAAAGTCTTGACAACCTTACAGAACTCTGCACTGAAACATTGATGAGTCTCTCTGTGAAGTGTCACGGAGCCTCCAACTCACTGCTTCTGAAACGTGGTTTTGAAGGAAATTATGCAAAGTGTTTACTGTGAAGGATCCATTATCTAAGTAAAGGAGCTTGTTCCATTTTTTAACGAAGTCGTAAGAAGAATCATGATTTTTTTAATGGGTCAAAAAAATGAAGAAATGCAAACTTTCTCAACTATGATATTCTTTAAGTGACTAAAACACTAAAACATGTATGCATCTGTATTTTTAGCTTCCATATTTGATTTCTAGTCACTCTGACTACAGTAGAGCATTGCAAATGGTACAGTCTTTTAAGTCTGAAGCAAAACTGTGCCAGTTTATGGCCATATCAATTGAGGGACACCCCAGGACATTGTGTCATATTATAGTTCATCTTGTGTGTAACTTAAGAGAAGAAATAATATCATCCAGCCTACTTGATCTAGTTATTTGTGTGAATAATGAGATGAAGAATTTGTTGGACGTTTGAATAGGAAATGGTATTTGCTGTTTGTAAAACATGTACTCATCTACGTATATATTCTTTCTTCAGGCCAGGACTTCTGAACATCGGTGAACCCGCCGCACAGCCATGGCTGGCCGACACATGGCCTAATACTGGCAACAGTCACAATGACTGCGCCATCACGTGCTGCACTGCAGCCAATGGTAACAGTGATAGCAACCTGACCACCTACAGTCGCCCAGGTTAGAGATGCGGAGAGTGCTCGAGATGTATAAGCACCAGAACTGGCCACAAGAAGATAGATGTCCCCCCATCTCCCTACATTGGAAAGGAAAAGTTGATCCATATTTTTATAAAGTGTTGACTATTATCTAGCAAATTACCCTGGTTCTAGATTGTCTTCATCCACGCTCCACCTTCCACCAGGGTTTCCCAGTAAGCAGTGGGAGGATGGAGAATATAAACTCTAGAATAGATAGCAATGAGGAAAAATTAAATTGTTTGAAGGATTCATCTTTATGAGGATTTTTGTAGTTATAATTGTTTGATTGTTTTCAAGATTCGGGGAATAAAACAGATCAAAATGTTTATAAATCTGTAGTTAAAATGAACCAAATTATTTTTTCAATATTTATTTTTTGAGAGACAGAGCATGAGCAGGGGGGAGGAACAGAGAGAGAGGGAGGCACACAATCTGAAGCAGGCTCCAGGCTCTGAGCTGTCAGCCCAGAGCCCGATGTGGGGCTCGAACTCACGAACTGCAAGATCGTAACCTGAGCCAAAGTTGGACGCTTAACCAACTGAGCCACCCAGGCTGCCCTAGAGTGAACCAAATTCTTTAATAGCAGTAACAAAAATAATAGCAACTGTACAAATGTAATAAATTTTAAATGAAATTCAAAATCAGATTTTCATCGTAGAGAAGTAAATGCTGAGGATATAAGAAATCTATATCTTTCAGAAGTATGTATGCATACATTTATTTTGCTTTGTGTGTTCACGGTTTAGAAATATGTGAGTAAATTCATGAATGTTTCATGCTAACACATGACATTACATTATGGATGTAGAGTATGAAATATCTAAAGGAATAAATGGAAAGCTGCTAATGATTTCTTACCAAAAAAACCAAATTATAAACCGTCAACGTTCATAATATGGGAGATATTAATATAATCATAAAGAATCACAAGATAGGAGTAAAGAAGTAAAATAACCCATGGAACTATGGAGAAAGGACATAGAAGATAGCATGCAAGTGAAAGTATCATGTACCACAAAAAACAAATCATAGAGCAGCTGTATGTTTAACCTTGATCAAGAGTCTCCGTTGGATATGGACATGGATGTGACATATCCGTGTGACCATGTCCCTGTTCTCCAGAGGCCCATATTCTAGTTGTACAGATAGGTGCTCACACAACTACTAATAAAAGAAAGACTGTGCTGGGCCCTATAGGATATAAAAGATGGCAATACCCTTTTAAATTAATATGTAGAGCTGTGTTATCCAGTGTGGGAGCCTCTAGTTATAGTTGGATATTTAAATTTAGATTAGGCAAAATACAATTTAAAATTCAGTTCCTCATCTGCACTAGCCACGTTGCAAGTATTCAGTAGCCACATGTGTCTCATGGTTCTTGTATCGGACAATGCAGAACAGAACATGTGCCTCATCTCATTAAATCCTGTGGAGTCACACTCATTTAGGAAGATTGGTGAAGAAAAATGAAATTGGAAAAACTGTATGGCTTTTAATAATATTTCTTAACCACTGTTAAACAAAGCTTTGTACGTAGAAATTAGATTTAGACTTACTAAGGACCAGGCGAGTCAAATATTCCTGTTCCCGGATTATTTATTGTTAGAATGCAGAGTAGTTGAGTTAAATATTATAGAGAAGTTGCACATTTTTCTTAAGATTATATCTACATTTACATTTTAGTAGCAGCCATGATAATTTATCATCAAGGTATCTAGCCAAAAACCAATCTTTAAGGCGATTGTTAATCTTTAAGGTGAGCTGTTAATGTTAGTGCTGCTATGAACTACGTGAATTCAATAATGGTATTTTTAACCATTGTACCTTGACAATTTTTTAATTTAAAAATGTTTTATTTTTAAATGCTGATTTTAGTTCTTCCTGCTGTTTTAATATTTTCAACTGCAGGCTTTAAATATTTCTCTATATATCAAGTATTTCATTTTTTAATATTTCAACAAAGAGAAAATTACAGGGAAATTGAAATAGTAGGCACATTAGATATTATTTCAGCCTTTCTTTGATTAAATTAGCCTGATTACTGAGGATTCATTTTGTCTTCATTATAGTCATTTTTAAACTTCTTGGGGTGTCATTAAAAAAACCATGAAAAAAATGATTATATCACATCCTTCCCTGATAATGATTACCCTACATGACCAAGAGAAGAGCTAATAAAACTATCCTACACACTATTTACTGTCCCTTTACCTTTCTCCCTTCTATCTTTTGAGTAGAATTCCTTCATAAAACATTAAAATCTCAAGTTCTTTGCTGTGTAGGCAGAGTGTTTTGTTTTTTTTTCCTTTGTTTGGATTCTCAACCTCTATGCTTTGTTCTGTTGCTCCAACAACTAACTAGTAGCTTCAAATAGATCAGTAACTTCAGACTAGAAAATAAAAATTTGACACATGAAGATATTCATGTGTATCTTATATAAGTGGAATTCCTATTAATGGGGTTGTTAAAAGAAAATTATCTTAAATTGGGTGAATTATTTACTTTGTAGCTCTAGCAGAGGCTCAAAATTATTTAGTTTCTATATAACTTCTCTATGTCCTCTCTCTCATTTCCTCAATTTTTAATTGCCTTCTTTAGAAAGGACATATGACTACTGAGCCCTTTCTCTTGATCTTATTTAAGCACATTTTGACTTTACATGACAATTTTATTGCGACTCACGAAGCTACTTACAAAGAAATTTAAAACGAATAACCATGCAGAATGACTTTTTCCTTTTCCTCTCCGTTGCACATAGCTGATTGTATAGCAAATTATAACAACCAACTGGATAACAAACAAACAAATCTGATGCTCCCTGAGTCAACTGTTTATGGTGATGTGGACCTTAGTAACAAAATCAATGAGATGAAAACCTTCAATAGCCCAAATCTGAAGGACGGGCGTTTTGTCAATCCATCAGGGCAGCCCACTCCTTACGCCACCACCCAGCTCATCCAGTCAAACCTCAGCAACAACATGAACAACGGCAGCGGGGACTCCAGCGAGAAGCACTGGAAACCACCCGGGCAGCAGAAACAGGAAGTGGCGCCAATTCAGTATAACATCATGGAGCAAAACAAACTGAACAAAGGTGAAGAGCTTTGCTTTTATTCCCATCCTTTTCTGTCTTGATCCCCTTCACCCTTCACTGCACGTCCAGGATTTTCTGGGATGAGAGCAAGTGTAATCTTCCCTTGGTTACCCACAGTTCCTTAAGTCTTTGTTTTCAAAATTTCCAGTGTCAAAGAGTTAATTAGCACAACAATAACCTTGGAAAATTGATTTTATAATAATATATAACTATTTTCAAATGGTTTTGAGATTAATTCAAATTTAACCGTAGGTGAGGGATGGCTTGGCGTGATCTTTTATTCATAAGGCAGATGTACGACTGTCACAATACCTCACATTTTAAATAAATAGACTATCCATTCTTTCCACTCCAGAATGGAAGGTAATTGCTTCTATATGGTCATATAAACGAATGGCACTTTTATATCAAACTGAAGAAAAATAATTAAATTAAGGTTGAGCTGAAGAAGTGGTTCAATTTGTTGTATTTCTCCTCCCTCATGTGGTTACTAAGACTGCTGTAATGTGTGGTTTTAGAACCTACATTTTTTGGTTGACTTGACTGAAGTCTGTCAGGATAGAACTTAAGATACATTTAGTGTTCACTGGTAGCAGTGGAATAGTATTTGATAGCCTGAGGGGAATGTTTCTCTATTACAATATGTGTGAGTTGGAAGAGGTATATATTTGATTTCTTTGTAGTTCTCTAGGCTACTGTGTTAATAGCATGACTTGCAAAGTTATACCTCTAAGGAAAAGAAAATAAAAAAGCATCCTCTAGTATGAATAGATCAGGGAAATTTTGCACAGGTGTCCAGGTAAATGATACATTTTAATTGTAGATAATTAGAGCCATAGATTTATTTTCTTTAGGCTTGAGTTGTGACCATTTTCTTCAAAAATAAAATGCATTACAGTCGGAGATTACAAACATTCTGTTTGTTCAAGTTAGTGTTGTACAGTTCAACTGTAGAGTCATCCAACTTTTTTCTAGATTCTAGAAAAACACTTGATTGGCATAAAAACCCAGTTCAGTTCGGTAAATATTTGTTAAGTCTCTTGGACAAGTTCGTGACAGAGGCTGACAAAGATGGAGAAGACAAGTGTCTGAAGTCCTGTCATTTACAGTGGGAGTTACAACTATTGTTACATTACTCCTCCTTAGTATGTGGCTTTACTGTGGACTTTGGAAAGCTCTGAGAGTCCTCTAAATGATATTTCAGAGCTCTTAGTCATTGTTTATACTGCTTTTAACAGACTTGGTATGTCAGCTGTAATAAAGACCTTGAAATGCACCTAAACTGACAGATTATTACTCAGTACATTCCAGTAGCAAGTTTATCATTTGGATTTTTACCTTTGCCTAAGTAAGCAGAAGCATTCCTGTGGCAGATTGAGAGGCTCTGTTTTCTTATCATGGACATGTTTTTTTATTAGATATAATCTTGCTGACAAGTTTCATGGTTTTTTATTATTTTAAATTTTTTAAATGATTTGCAGACATAATATTTTCCTGATTTCTGAGGATTCAAAGTATTTTGTTGTGAACATTTTTGAAGTGAAGAAGTGAAGCAATTTTGATTTCTGCCTTAGCTTATTTAAAAATATATTATTTTTTGTTTTATTCATTTTTGAGAAAGAGAGAGAGACATCGTGAACAGGGGAAGGTCAGAGAAAGAAGGAGACACAGAATCCGAAGACAGGCTCTAGGCTCTGAGCTCGCTGTCAGCACAGAGCCTGACATGGGGCTCGAACCCACGAACTGTGAGATCATGATCTGAGCTGAAGTCCGATGCTCAACTGACTGAGTCACTTAGGCACGCCTTAAAAATATTTTAAAGAGAAGAAACAGTCCCTCATATGATTTGTTCATACTTTAGTCTGTTATATGTTAAGGAGCTGATGCAAAGAATTTGTGTTTTATAAATCTTAAAGGAAATGTGTTTATCTTTTCTTGACTTTTCTTCCTTTAGACTTACACACAACTTAGCAAGTGATCAACATAGTATCTTAAAGCGTAATTGCTGGTAAATGACTAAAGCATCAAAGAGAAAATAAAAGTTGTTTTTTGTTTTTCCATCTGAAATGTCTAGATTATCGAGCCAATGACACAATTCCTCCAACTATCCCATACAATCAGTCATACGACCAGAATACAGGAGGATCTTACAACAGTTCAGACCGGGGCAGTAGTACATCTGGTAAGTATGGAGAACCAAAGAGAAAGTCAGTCTCTCCTTTTAAAAAGATGGTATCTTCCAAGATAACAAATTGAATGCTAATCAACTGATGTACACATATGGCATGTTTAATCTCTATATATAATTTGAATTTTTCTAAGCGTCGGTCTTATCTCTGCAATTTTAGAAACAGTCCATTCACTAAACCATTATATGCTCCATTTAGTAATGAAGATTAAGGATCCTATTCTCGTCCTTGTTAACAAACTTTTATAAAGCCAGAAGCATGGACTAGACTTGAAAGGCAGTTGAAACTTCTCTTTTGCCCTTGGCCAAAATAAAACCCAAAGCATTGGACATATAGTTAATCTGCTAAATTTCTTACCATTTGAAACAGGCTATAATGCACATAAAATCCAAGTTCACTTGAGGAGAGTCACAAGTCTAAGAGACAATAACGTGAGATCTAGGGACAATAGGAACGTGCCTCAGTTTGTAATCTCTCTGCTAACCCTCAGTTCTTCCTCCAAAGCCTCGTGTAAGCAGTCTCCCAGTTGAAGTGTGTAAGTGCCTTGGAAGCCACAAAGCGACCTCCTCCCTGTGCTCTGCCTGCTGGTGCAGCTGCTTGCCAGCTGTTTGCCTGATAGGGGCTGCAGATGGGATCTGCTGGTACTTACGTCCTGTTTTTCTAATGAAAGGTGGTTCATTATTAGAACTAACATGTGGCAAGTCACACCATGATGAGAACCAAACTGACTGGTCATGACTCTTGCATGTTTCTCCAGGAGAGGGTAGAAATACCACCTCCCAATACCTGGATGGAAGTTGATGCTTGATGCTCTTGGCCAGTGTCTCTACTCTTGTTGTGTAATGAATATGACATTTGCGTTTTATCATTTTCTCTTACCTAAGGCATGCTGATTTGGCATCTTTAAGCCTGCATTTTGTCACTCATTGAAACTATTCCTATTTGAATTAAAGGAGCTTAGAAACACCTCTTCACCTTTTTAGATCTACTCTTATTCTACTATATGTTGTTTGATATTTTTTTTTAACAAATAAAATCTCCCTAAGGACTTTTGTTTTAAAGAAGTAAACCCTGAATTAACAGGAACTATTTTAAGGATCTACTCTTGGGAAAACTATAGAAAATATTTTAATATTTTATATATCGAGCCATTTCATTTTTGAACTCTTAGCCACTTAAAGAGAAAATCCTACCTTAATGTGTAAAAAACATGATTCTATATTATTAATTTTAAATTGACTTTCTTCATATCTTAGCTTAGAGCTTAGATATCTAGATTTTGGTTTTTTGCTATTTATCATTCACTGTATTCTGTGATTATTTGGTAAAAAGATACAAAGATGTATAATCTAGTGTTAATTAGGAGAAAGAATGAAGCAAGCAAATGATGTGTAGGAGAGATTTGTAATTTTAGGCATCTTAGGACAGATGGAGGAGTTAGAGTAGATGTATGCCAAGAAATCAAGAGGAAGGCACTGGGTAGTATCAAGTCCACGGTAATTGTGCTGTTATCCTGATACAGCTGAGTGGAGGTAGAGAAAACAGTCACATACATGCGGAGGCCTGAAAGTCCTATTTTATAAATAACAGCCAGTCCCTTGGCCCATACTTGGTGCAATAACATACCAGTTCAAGAAATTCTGGCATAACAAACATCAGTCATTGATTGGACTGAAAATTCCCAAACAAATAAAAAAAAAAAAAAAAAGATCAGGGTCACTGAATATACGAAGACCTGTTTCATGCACCATGTAACTTGGAGCTTTTTCAGAGGTTAAAAATAAAAAGAGCAAGAAAAGTCCCTGATTTGGGAAATCACTTGAGAAAACAATTATAGGCCCATTGTCTATAATTTCCATAAGAATCTACAATGTATCATAATGGAGGAGGAAGATAAAGATTATTTTATCCCCAAATATCTTTGACCCAAAATTATTTTAAAATGAATACTCTAAAATGTACATTTATCTGTGTTTAAAGAATAGGCCAAATATAAAGTCAGAACATGGGGCTCTTGAATAAATGGTCTATTTCAAACTACTGTAAATGTTCAAGCAACATCATTTTACTATAAGCCATAATTTTAGAGAAAATGTGGCTAAAAATACTTTTATCCTTTTGAAAAATCATTTCACTGCCTTTTGTTGTTAGTTATATTAGTTCTTCCAGCAATAATTTTCATTTGCACCTGCCTTTCTGACGAAAACCAGTAATTTCATTGTGCCTAAAACATTTCAATGGACAAGTACAAATTATATATATTCAGCGATTTAATGCAACAGTGGAACTCTAATAGATCGTATCTGTATCATATTGTATTTTAGGTTCCAGCAATTAAATAACAGAAAAGCACTCAGAAAATATGTCTACAGCTCATTTGTTTTAGGTGATAATCCATAATGCAATTAATTGCTGTAAGAAGATCACTATTAATGATATGACTTGTAAAATTCATTTACAGCTTTATTGCTTTTTTGCTATTTATTTTGCAGTTAAACTTGGCAATACTTTGCATGTTCTATTGTACAAAATTCTGTTAAGATTAATGAAGAAAAGTGTATTTCTCTGCTTATACACAGATGAATTATAAGATCCTATTTACTGGAAATAATTCACCTGTGGATAACGGAAAAACCTTAAAGGCCAGAAGTATAAGACTTGGGTTTTATTTCTTTTCAAGGGAGTCAAGGGCACAAGAAAGGGGCACGGACACCCAAGGTCGCAAAACAGGGAGGCATGAATTGGGCAGACCTGCTTCCTCCTCCCCCTGCACACCCTCCTCCTCACAGCAACAGCGAAGAGTACAGTGTTTCTGTAGATGAAAGGTAAGAAGAGTTTCAGAACAGATGTAAGGAGAATAGTATCACTCCTTAAACCCATATTAAGTAATGATTAAACTAGATCCCCAAGGGGAGACATCCTTACGGTCCGCAAACATTTATCTCTGGAGAAAACAATATTACTATGTCAGCAGGGCTTGGAAAACATCCTCAGTGCTGCCAAAAAAAGAAAAAAAAAAAGGAATTTGTGCCCTGGAAGTTTCTTTTGGAACTAAGATTATGAATCATGAACATATACACATGTACCATTTGCATATATTTTTACATTATATACATGCAATTTACATATATGATCATGAATGTATAAATATATAGAAGATCAGATACATATATATCATGACATTCATAGTCCTACACATGATTTTGTGATGATTAGATATCATAATTTCTGTTGCATATTCTTGAATTTTCATAAAATAAATGTGTGAATGTATACCACAGCTAAGGTGTCCTGAAAAAAATTTGTTCGCTCTTAGATATTATCACATTATGCTGAAAACTGGGAATTTAAACTTATTGAATTGTCTGTCACAAGGTTTTAACAAGTATAAATAATCATAGGACGGGAATAAGAAAGTGAGTACTTTGCTCTCACTGCTGATTTCTAGAACTGGACATAATTCCTCCCAACAAAGCAAAGTAGGTGCCTCAGTCATAGAGTCAGTGGAGGAAGACTCACCTGACATAGAGAATTAATATAAAAAATATGAAACCTACCTGAAAATAGTCTTTGAGTGACTACTGTAAATATAAAGATACTGTTCTTTCAGTCTCCAGAGAAAAATAATTTTACTGCTCCAAGTATGCCAAGAATCAAAGCCTCTACCTTTGTTTTTCCAGTCATTCAATTAGCAAATCCTGAGACATCACTCCTAGGGGAGATACAGGGGACAGGTTCCTGCAAGTCCCTGGTCATGCACTTTTGTCATCTGATCCATACGTAATCTTGTGTTATGTGTGTTTTTGTTTTAAGACGTCTTATGTAATATGTATCGTTGATTCATTTACATGGAACTCCCAGCCAATAGCGCTGTAGGTCCTTTCTGGGTAAAGCTTATCTAATGTACGTATTTTCTCTGTTGGTCACGGCATAGCCTGTTGCGCTTAGGAATATAGAACACACTAAAGCACTATTCTTGAGGCCACTTTAAACAGGGAAATTATCAATATAAAGCAAAAAGTTGAGAATAATGTGGTACAATATAAACTATGGAAAGGATGCTCATTACAGTATGAAAGTTGAAACAAAGTAGAGTCACTCAGTCACTGGTCTGCTGGCTCTGTTCTTGACTTGGACAAATGTACAGTTGTTGATCAAGAGGAGGGATTTTATGGACACTGGGGCCACACAGGGATGTGGTCTCCTAGAGAACAAAGATGAAACAGTGGGAGGCAGGGAGAGGAGGCTGGGAAGGCGAGGGTAAGCCAGATACTCGAGTATCTCATTTAGGTATTGGTATTTTCCTCTCTAGTCACTTAGAGAGCCATTTACTACTATGCAGCAAGTGAATGATCTGAGAGTGATGTGTATTATAATAAAGTAATTTTGGAAGCAATGTGAGGACTCAGAAGGATAGAGTGACTGGAGGCAAGGAGATCTATTAAAGGTTATTCCAGTAGCACAAACAACAGATTTTAGAGAGGTAATAGATTCTGGTGATTTCTAGAGATGAAACAGAGATGATCCAGGGCACAGTTCAAGGTAGAAGAGAGAGAGAGAGAGAGGAGTAAGTCAAGATGGCTACAAGATTTCTTAGCTTCGAGGAGTAAACAAATTGCTGTTACTTGTTGAGATAGGAAACATAGAAGTGTCAAAGGGAGGTAGGGGGATTGGTAAAATAAAGGAAAATACAAAGAAATCATGTTATAGGAGCATCATGTTTCCTGAGTTCAGGTAAACAAGGTGGTGGGAAATGAATGAAAGAGAGGAGTAACATCAACACAGTTTATATAATGCAGTAAATTGCTGCCTTTTGAATCAATAACCATTTGCCCTGGGGTGGGAGAGAAGAGAAAGACACGAATGTTTCCCAGATCCATCTAGAGTTTTCACACAGCTCTAGCAGAGGAGTAGTGGGGCATTTTATTGTTTATTGACTATTTTATTTATTGTATTTTTTATTCAACAGCCTAAACACAAGCCAACTACTTCACTTTGTGCTCAACTGAAGCAATAGTGATCTATCATAATTTCAGAGAAAAGGTGGATTTTCAGCAAAGGATATTTCAAGCATAATTTTTCTCAGAGGTTAACATATGATCTCTGGGTTATCTGTAGGACCACCCCTAAGTCTTAGAGATCATGTTGAAGTGGGGGCATAGAATAAGCAAAACATTTAGGAAGTACTAAGTTAAACTGCATTAAAGAGACTTCTTTATGGCATGACTTCTCAGAGCCTACAATATGCTAATGCAAGCTATAGTCACTCAGAGAAAAAATATTATAGGTAGCATTCACAAACCTTTGTGACAGTGAACTAATTTTTTTCTTAATGTTTATTTATTTTTGAGAGAGAGAGAGAGACAGAACACGAGTTGGGGAGGGGCAGAGAGAGAGGGAGACACAGAATCCAAAGCCAATTATAGGTTCTAAGCTGTCATCACAGAGCTCAGTGCAGGACTCAGACTCATGAACCTTAAGATCATGATGTGAGCTTAAGTTGGTCTCTCAACCGACTGAGCCACCCAGGTGCCCCGTGAACTATTTTTTTTTAATGATACTCCCTTAACATGGCTCAGAACATTCAGATTAAAAAAATTTCGAAGTTGACAATTTCACTACCTATACAAATAGTTCCTTTGAATAGCTTGCAGTAAATCTAAGTGTGCTTATGATTTTCTTTAGCTATGACCAAGAGATGCCGTGTCCCGTGCCTCCAGCCAGGATGTATTTGCAACAGGACGAACTGGAAGAGGAGGAAGATGAACGAGGCCCCACCCCCCCTGTACGGGGCGCAGCTTCTTCGCCAGCTGCTGTGTCTTACAGCCATCAGTCCACGGCCACGCTGACCCCGTCGCCACAAGAAGAACTGCAGCCCATGTTACAGGATTGCCCGGAGGAGATGGGCCACGTGCAACACCAGCCCGATAGGAGGTACGTCGTCACTAGCCTTTTGCTGACAAATCAGATAATTTCCACTCTTAAGTGGCATTTGGAGAATGCTATTATATGGAGTAATTTCCATGTCACATATCCTTTCTTTCAGTACCATCGTGCAGTAAGCCCCGGTAATTAACATATCAAGTAGTAGGGTTGACCAGAACATTAGATTAATTGATCCCAGTGAACTTGCAACCATAAAATAATGTGCGTTGCTACTCACCCACTTATGATAATTGCATTTGCAAACACATGGAGATCATGTGGTATATATATGGCTTGGTACTCTTAGAGCATTTTATTGATGGTGCCTGGTTTTGCATTTTAGTTTTGCTTATGCATGGGTAAGTCACTGCTTTGGTCTGTGGAAGGATTTTCTCCTTTCTTTTTCAGTTAGGTCTGAGGAATGATGCGTTCCCTTCTCGCTGTAATGTTGCAAAAGGAGGAGTTTGGTATATTCATTCTGCTGTGGCCTTAGGTACTTTTATTTCGGTTGAAATATTAAGTTGGAGTCCTTTTGTCCAGTTTACTAAATTATGTGTCTGTGTGTGTGTTGGATTTTTCTAACCAAAAATTCAACATTGCCAACCAATACATTTTTGTTATACACAAATAAATACTTCACTTGTCATTTCTACCATGTAAAAGCTATTACCACATCATGTTAGCTCGTTTCATTGTTGATGATTTTGTTTGTACTATTTCATTACCCTTGAGACATTATATTTCACATATATCTATACACACACACACACACACACAAAACTTTCTGTATTCCCAATATCATTTGAAACTGAGTATATTATTTGCCTCAGAAGATCATCCTTCAATTTGCTTGAATAAATAATGCATTCTGATTTATACTGCTTGAATTCTGTAGATTAAAATAGAATTTGCAATGTTTATTAATTATTCTATCAGTAAGAGGTTCTTACCAAATTCAAATCACACACTCTCTGAAATGAAGGAGGTAGTTAAGCCTTCTGTGTGAGAAGGGGGAGTTTGGATTGCTGTACATTTACCTTTAATAGTGTTAACCCTTGAGGCCTCATGGAGAATGAGAACAAGTAAGACATCTCTTTCCCTATTAAGGTCACAGACCGTCTCCACTGCTCCTATTTGAAGCACATGAGAGGCTAATAGAGGCTCTGCACTCTGAGATCTCTCAGCGTTCTCCTTCCATTCTCTCAGATCACGTATTCCCCCACCATTCCCCTCTGTGTTGTACGGGGTGCACAGTAGCTTCTTCCCGGTAAACTCCTCTTGTGTGCCTCATGTTATCCTCTCCACCTTCGTCAAATCAGTCAAAATCAGTTTACCTTTTATCTATCCTGATTTTCCAGCTTCTCCCTCTTCAGTGGGCTCTTCTTTCTCTTCACTGTTAATCCTACTGCTTTTAAATGTTCCCCTTTCTTAGAGCCTCCTACTCTAGTTATTTGTTCTTCTTATCTCCTACTCCGTGTAGGGCCATGTAATGAACTCTGCTTATTCTGACTCACACTTCAAACCACTGCATTCTGACTCCTACCATTTTGCTTCCATTAGTCTACAGAAGAAACCTACTAATGGTCAGTCTAAAAGACTTGTCCATCTTGGGGGCATCTGGGCAGCTCAGTTGATTAAGTGACCGACTCTTGATTTTGACTCTGGTTGTGTTCTCACAGTTCATGGGATCAAGCCCTGTGTTGGGCTCTGTGCTGACTGCATGGGTCCTGCTCAGGATTTTCTCTCTCCCTCTCTCTCTGTCCCTCCCTCCCCATGTCTTTCAATAAATAAATAATTAATCATTAAAAAAAAAGAACTTGTCCATCTTTATCATATATAAGCTTTCTGCAATGTTGGCAAATTTATAAGTTGTTGTGGGACTCAAATGAGATAATGTATGTAAAGAATCTGAAGATATTAATTTCCTACTGTTCACATCTTTATGCCATTACCCCATCACTTGGTTCAACAATTACTTATATTCTAATGGCTTTCAAATTCACCTATCCAGCCCACCCTTTTTCGTGAGCACCATGGTGTTATTTTCACTTGGATATCTCGCACTACACTTGTCCCAAACCAAATTCCTTGTCTTTCACTTGGCCTTTCAAACTTGTTCCATTTCCTCTTTTGTTGGCTTTCTGGTTTAGAATCATTAATATTTATTTATTTGACTCACATATTAAAAATAAAGTAGCCAAAGAACACAACAATGTGTCATTTTTAGATCAGCTGAATTATCCTGTTGTTTAATTTCTTCTTCTATCTTCCTACTATTCCATAAGTTAAATCATTCACAATCCCTTTGTTTCTGGCTTCAAAATATGTTTTGCTTTTGTTCCTTTGTTTCTATTCCGATAGCAGCTAAGGCAGGCCCACCATCTCTGTCCCTTGAAGTTCTGCCATATTCTTAAACTGATTTGTACTTTTCTTCTGTCTCCCCTTTTCTGTCCACCTTCCACATTGTTCTTGTTTACACACCACAAGTCTGGGAATGTTCCCCCACATTCAGAATCAAGTCTTTACTGTTTAAGCCCAGGGGTTACCTCTTCCCTCCCAGTCTCCAAACACCTTCTTTTCTAATTACTTTGTTTGAAATTCCTTGAATTTGTCTTATTAACCAACATCTGGTCAGCATTGCCACTTCTGGCCAAGAGAGGGCTGCTCTGAAGCCAGCAGGAGAGAGAGACCACTCTTGCCGCTCATGGCCATCACCAAAATTTTTAGTGTCCTCAGTAGACACACATGTGTTAGCACATGCTGTTTCCTTGATTGCCTGGGCAAGCACTTCTCATCCTTCCAGGCCCTGTTAAAGTGCATCCCATCTGTGAAACTTTCATTTGGCTGCTGGGAAAAATCAACTGATTCTTTTCTCTTCACAATGGCCTGTTCACAGCTCTGCCACCACACTAACCAGTTTTCATGTTGCATTAGGGTTTGCTATTGGTATGTTTCACTATTTAAATGAAAAACTCTCTGAGGGCAGAGCTCATATCTCACTCATGTCATTGAGATTCTACTAAGCTTAACTCAGTAAGTGTTTGATGATACCACAGGACAACTAGAGTTGACTTTACAGCCTTCTGCATTAGGGGAATGAATACTTATATGAGTTCAAAATGAATGTGCATAATTGGCAAATGTGTTGGTTACCTGCACTTAAAATCCTATTTAATTATGTCTAGCCCTTTTTGAATAGATGATTTTCAGTCTCTTAAGGTATTAAGAATTTTATTTTCAAGATTGTGACTGGAAATAACACTGGACGCTAATAAGAAGTAGGTGTAGCCCATTAAGCAACAGTAACAAAATACTGTTAGTGCTCTTTGATGATACAATATATTCTACATGGTTACTGTAGAAATATTTGAAAATACAGGTAAACAAAATGAAAACACGGAAGTACCAATGATGTGTAGTGAGAAATAGTCACTATTAAGACCTCAGTAAAGACTGAAAAGTCTCTCATCTCTACATATACTTACATTGCTTTGAATCTGTGATATGCCTATATTATTTTATAAGCTATTATTTTCACAGAATGGTGTATTTTTCCACATCAATAACTTTTAATTTAGATATTCATATTAAGCAAAAGCATACTGTGACTTACTTAAGCAATCCCTTCCCGTTGGAATTTAAGATACGTCTGCATTTTTGATCCAATGCTGTAATTCTCCTCTCTAGTTAGGTCTTTGAGTAAAGCCTTCTCTCCAACCCTTGACCTATCCAGATGCCTGCCCAGATAGTTTCTGTTTCTCATCATCCTTCCATTCCCCTAATGATGGACTACTCATTAAAGATAGCTAGCTATTTCTCTACAGATTTCATTCTGAGCAACAGACCCTTATAACCAAGTACTCGTTCCTATAGATTTCAGCTGCTTAAATACCACTCAGAACAATACACATATCTCCAGCCATAAAGGCACTTTCCTACCTTCGACAGCCATTTTCTCTCGCCTGTATTACTGTAATGGTCTATAAGTGGTCCTCTTGCCTTTAGCCTTGCCCCTTCTTCACTCTAATCTTCCTGCTGCAGACTGTGCAGAGGCATTTTCCTAAAATGCAGCACTGATCAAGTCTCTCCATTGCTTAAAATCTCTCAGTGGTTTCCCATTTCCCTTAGAATAAAGGCAAAATTCCTTAATGTAGCAATCAAAGCCCTTTGTGATCTGACCCCTACATGCCTTCCCATCCTTATCCATTGCCACTCACTTCTTCTCTGTTCATGGTGCCTTCACTCTAAGTTTCTTCTAGCTCCTGGAATGATCAGTGTTCTCACCCACCTTGAGGTCTTTCCACATGCCATCCTCTGTTCCGGGAACACCATTATCCCCACTCTTTTTTGGAACTAACACTTATGTATCTTTTAGATCCAAGATTAAATGGTAGAGGCTCTCCACAGAATCTTTTTCTGATGTCTCAACTCTGAGTTAGGAGGCAATTCTATGTGTTTCCACAACACCTTAGACATTCTCTGTTTGTGGACACTGCATTATCATTGCACACGTGTTTGTCTAATCCTTTACTGGATTAGAAGTCCCTTCAGGCAAGGAACAAATCTATTTATTTAGCTGAATTTCTAACATGGTGCTTGACTTCCTCTTTCTATTGCTGCCTAACAAACTACTGTAAAACTTAGTTACCTAAAAACTACCATTTTATTTTCCTCACGATTCTATTAATCAGGAATTCAAAAAGCATTCACCCGGGCAATTCATGTCTAATCCACATGGCTTCCTTTGGTCTGTTGAGGCTGGAAGATTTACTTGTAGATTGGTTTCTTTATTCATGTGTCTATAGTCTCAGTACTCTGTGGCTTCTCTCTATGTCCATATCAGGTCTCATCTGTTACAGTCTCTTCAGTCATAGACCAGGCTTTTTATAACATGGGGATCTCGGGGTCACGGCACTTCTTACATGACAGTAGGCTTCTGAGAAGGCGGGAGCAGGAAGTTAAGGCCAGTTAAGAGCCACACTCAGAACTGACACAGTTCCCTTTCGCTGTATTCCATTGGTCAGAGCAGTCACAGGGTCCACCCAGCTTCAGGAGTATAGAACTAAATACCCTCTCTTGATGGGAGAGTGGCGAGTTCTCATTCCAGAAGAACATTTGATATTGTCATGGGCATCATTGCAAAATATGCTCTGCTGTGGCCTGAAACATAGTTAGCTTTATTAAGTATATATGCTTTAAAATCATGTCCTTTTATGACTCAAGAATAAAGCATTTTCCAAGCTCTTTTTGCTTGTGAGTCATTAGGTCTCAGAATCTATCAGTCTTCACTACAATAGGGGTAGAGTGAATGTTTAAAGAATGAATTTCTTTTTTTTTACTGGTATGCTTATTGATTAAGGGTATAAATAAATAGTATGATGTATATTAATAAGAAATTACTGAACTAAAACCATTATATCACTCCAACATTAATTAAACATTTCAAACTTGCTTTAATATGGAGATTGCAATCCTGGCATTCTAATGAGCTTGTAGATACTCTCTTCTTGTCTAAAACTAGGTAAACTAGGTGACCAACATAATAGTAGTCTTTCTTCTCCTTTATGTAATTAAACTTATGTGTATATATTGTTTCAAAGTGTCAATGCTACTAAGTTTACTGTAGTTGATTTTTAGCAAAAAATTCTTGAAAAAGTAAAAGTACTTTTCAGGTATGGGCTGAGAGATTTACTGATTTTATATTAATATAGACAAACTGAATATGATATATTAGGAAAGAAAAGACAGTAAAAAGCCAGAGCAAAATTAATTATCTTATCCATTTACAAACTGGGTAATGGTTAATTCTACAGAATATTCCAGTGACAACCAATTTTAGCAAAAAGCTCAGAAGCATACATTTCCCCCTTTGTCTTTTGCCTGGTAAATGGTATGTGGTAAGCTATATAAACACCTGCTTTTGTAAATTAATGGCATTGTTCCCATCTTCTCTCAAACATGTTTATGAAGACATCATTTCTGCAGGAGCCTAGAGTGTTGTGATTTGCAGTCATAAACTCGTACATTATTTCAGAAGATGCTGAAACCCCTCAGGGAGAAAAATCTAGAGAGTTGAGGTTCATTTGTGGCAAGTCCCACTTGAGTGCGGCATCTTGAAATAGCTTTTTGTTTTCAAATAGAATATATTGCATATTTCAAACTGTACATGTTTATCACACATTCCCTGGGCTTGCCTTATTTACAGATGGTTTGAATAAAATTTTCTTTTTTTCCTCAGCGTTTGCACAGGGATAGTAGTTAAAAGCCAGCCCTTGTTTAACATGGAGATGCTTTTGCTGTACAGAATGTGAATTATCCAAATACAACAATGCTGGCTTCCTTTCATAGTGAAATTGGCTGTTCTACATCCCTTTATTGATGGTCAGAATAGTCCCCTTTGTGCTAGAAAGTCTTGCATGTCTTTAAAAAAAGGAGTTTCTTGTGGTATTTTGGATGTACGTGCTGACAAAGACTGTAAATTGACTTTTAAGTATGGTATTTTATTACAGTCCAAATTAAACAAAGATTTTCCTCTTATGTGTACAGCACAGTCCATACTGAAATAATTATCCATTTTAATCTCTTAAATAACTTCAGCTTTGGCATATTCTCCATATTTCTTATATTGCCACACACAGATGCATTAGAAACCACCCAGAAATTAAAAAAAATACAAAGCACATTAAAGAACTGTGTGTATACACATATATATGTATATATTCAAATTATTATGTTACACATTACATGTATGTATATGTATACATGTGTATATATGTGTGTGTGTATGGAATAACACAATTCCTAGAAGGAAGGTCATAACCTGGGAAATGAAATCAATTCCATATTTGATATATACTAGTGGTGGGAACTTTGGCAAGGTCTTTAATTTTTCTGGATTTCAATATCCTCCTCTGTAAAATGATTATAAAAGTAGTACCTTTGAAAGCTGTTGTGAGAATTAAATGAGTTGGGGCACCTGGGTGGCTCAGTCGATTAAGTGCCCAATTCTTGTTGACTTCAGCTCAGGTCATGATCTCACTGTTTGTGAGTTCGAGGTCTGCATCAGACTCCATGCTGACAGAATGGAGCTTGCTTGGGATATTCTCTCTCTCTCTGCCTCTGTTTCCCTTTCCCTTTCCCCCTCCCCCCCTCTTGGCTTCCCTTTGCTCTCTCTGTTTCTCTCTTTCTCAAAATAAATAATAGATAAACATTAAGAAAAGAATCAATTGAGTTAATATTGTAAAATATAGCTGCAAAGTAAGTGCTCAATAAATTATAGTATTTTAATAATCATTTTAATGCATTCTATTTGTGTTAACATGTTTATTGCAGTATCTCAATTCAGAGAATTAAAAAGCACAAAACTTTTTTCTTTGAGCCTCTGCCATCTCATCCTCAAAACTATGCTTTATTGAACATCCCTTTTCTTTACTACAGTAGGTTACTTAGTTAGATTTTTACCAGATCCTCTATGGCTTCGTTTGTATCCTTTTTTTTTTTTTTTAATTTAAGGCCCAATCCTATTATTTTTTTAATTTTAATTCCAGTGTAGTTAACATACAGTGTTATATTAGTTTCCGGCGTACAATATGGTGGGATAGCAGTTCTGTACATGACTCAGCACTCATCACCGACAAGCGCCCTCCTTAGTCCCCATTACCTATTTTACCCATCCTCCACACACCTCCCTTTGCTAACCATCTGTTTGTTCTCTGTAGTTGAGAGTCTGTTTTTTGGTTTGAATCTTTGTTTTCCCTTTAGTTATTTTTTTGTTTCTGTTTTTTCCCCTTAAATTCCAATTCTGCTCATTGTAAACTATCATCATACACTCCGGACCTCGTTTGCAGATAGTATCTGTCTGCGATTATGGTGGCATGGAGGGAGAGGGCATTCCCTGCTTTTAACCACTTTTGTTCTCTTCCATCTTCGGGATCCATTCTCCTAAATGCTAAGGCATGGAAGAGGGAACTTAAAAAAGGGCAAGGTAAATGAAGAGCCAGTCTTCTCCTTGGTTAGCTCCAATGAGTATTCTATGTCGTCTGCTTGTGAGAATTATAAGGATGGTGAGGGAAAAGGGCTGGCACCAACTTACTCGCTGATGAAGGACTCAGTCCTGGGCAGTATCTCTAGGCCTTGGTAGTCCTTGAACAATTCAGCCACATCTTCAGGTGGGTTATCAGCTAGAGGCATTCATGCAATATCTTTCTTAGACTTCTGAGCCGTGAAAGTGACCAGATGACACTCAATCCTGATCTTACACTCCTCTAGTGCTTATGCTCAGGTTGGCAGGCTTGTGTGGAATCTATCCTCCTTACTTCTCAAAGGCACAGAATTTGAAAAGGTGTCGCTATGACCTTTTAAATGACATTGCCCCTATGTCATCTCTTTAACCTCGCTTAGAGAGCATTGGGATTGTTAAGTCACTGACTAAGCAGTCATTCATCTAGAAATCACTCCCTGTTTTCCTTTTTTTCAGCTGCTTTCCTAAATTAGGAGTTAATCTTTCAGCATTCTCCCCTCATTGGGAATAACTCTTTTTCACAAACTTCTCTTCGCTGAAGTCAGAACACCCTCTGTCCTGTCAGTCATCTTGTACTCGCGGTTGGTGACGCTGTCAGACAGGGGTTGAAAGGCTGCTGGAGGTGTTCTCCAGATCTATAGAGAGCTGACTGAAAGTAGTTATCGGTAACTCTGTGAACTTAAACTGTACCACTCACATTGTCCTCAGCTTCGGTCTTTGACTAATTCCAAGATATCAAGAAAAATACCTTTAAGCTTTTTATTTAACAGATAGGTGGAATAATGGTGAATGTGATAGACTTGAAAATAGCTAATACCTTTGGTGTGTAATTCAGAGAAAAATGCTCTTGGCACCCATAGCTTTTTATTGTAGTAGAACCTAAAGGAAATTGTCATGTGCTGAATGTGTAATTATTCCATCCATGAAATTCTACTCTCTGTCGTCAGAACAAATGAGTCCATTTGCTTAGTATGGTCAGAGTGGAAATGAAGAAAAGGGAAAGAAACAGGTTTGTGGAGCGATCTGTTTCAGACCTGATGTCCTTTGTCTTTGGTAATAATAATCTATCAGTCGTATTCAATAAACTTGAAGACAAGTACATAGGCTTATGTTTCCAAAGAATGTTTTACTTCTCCTTTTTTAATTGAATGTAATCCAGAAGATAAAACCTAAGGAGACGTACAGGTAGCTGAGTATATTCTGTTAAAGTTGAGTTAGAAGGAAGCCCAGCTGGCTTAAATGAGCTTCACAGAAGCAAAGATCCAATCAGTGTACTCATGAACTTCTTGGTTTATATATTATCTGTATTTCCGAATAACCAGCTGAGCCAAACCTGTTTATGCATCTCCCTGCAGACGGCAGCCTGTGAGCCCTCCTCCACCGCCACGACCGATTTCCCCACCACACACCTATGGCTACATTTCGGGACCTCTTGTCTCAGATATGGATACGGACGCGCCGGAAGAGGAAGAAGATGAAGCAGACATGGAAGTGGCCAAGATGCAGACCAGACGGCTTTTGTTACGTGGGCTTGAGCAGACCCCGGCGTCCAGTGTGGGGGACCTTGAGAGCTCTGTCACGGGGTCCATGATCAACGGCTGGGGCTCCGCCTCCGAGGAGGACAACATTTCCAGTGGACGCTCCAGTGTCAGTTCTTCCGACGGCTCCTTCTTCACCGACGCTGATTTTGCCCAGGCGGTGGCGGCGGCAGCAGAGTATGCCGGGCTCAAAGTGGCACGTCGTCAAATGCAGGATGCCGCTGGTATGTTGTGCGCTTTTCACCAAGCTGGAAAGGGAAACCTGACATGTGTACACCACTTGATAATTATCGCCGATGATCTTGCGTCTGACGTGAAATGCAGCTATTACTACTGGCTTTTATTTGCGGGCTGAGGAAACTAAGTTCCAAGAATATGATATAACTTAGTTATTCCCTTTTTCCTGACAAGGCTTTTTAAATCTTCTAGTTTATTTTTATTTAATAAATCCTATATGTGAGTGGCACTCCCTGGGAAGTCCGTGTTTTTACAGAAGTCATAGCAGATATGTATACAGTTTCTTAAGGTTTGCCTATAGTCAGCTGAGGTTTGCAGTACATGATTTTTTAAGGTACAAAAAGCAACCAAAATGGGGTGCCTGGGTGGCTCAGTCAGTTAAACAGCCGACTCCGGCTCAGGTCATGATTTCACAGTTGGTCGGTTCAAGCCCTGCGTCAGGCTCTGTGCTGACAGCTCAGAGCCTGGAGCCTGCTTCGGATTCTGTATCTCCCTCTCTCTCTGACTCTCCCCTGCTCGCGCTGTCTCTCTCTGTCTCTCAAGAATAAATAAAAAAACATTTTCAAAAAGAAACCAAAATAAAATTCATTGTGATAGTTCTCTTATTATCTAGGAGAAATAAATAAATATTTAGAGGGGGACACGCAACCATTGGAAAATAGGCTATTTCTCCTTAACCACCAGGCTCATCATGCCCTCTCAATTAGAATATTAATTTAATGAGGAAGATAGAAAGATATGTGTAATATGCATCTATTTTCAAACATAGATGTTTCATATTTAAAGTAAACATTTTTAATCTAATAACTTGGAGGTAAAGTTAATCTAAGCGCTTATGTATTTTTTCTGTCTTCTTTTTTCATTATTAGTAGCCTCTTTACAATGATCATATATCTATTCTTACGTTTTAACCCATTTTGATTTATCTCCTACTCCCAACCTTGAGTAAATAATATGAAAAAGAATTTAGATTTATGTCAAACATTTATCATATGACATTTATCTCCATAGAATGGAATATATATATATATATATATATATATATATATATATATATACACATACATACATATTTTCATTCATATACACATTATGTGTATATGAATTTCTGGTAGCCAAAAAAAATACAGATATTAGAGTAAAATAATTTGGCCAACAAAACACAGTCCTGAGAAATGAAAGACTATTACAGCACACCAGTAATTGCTATCTTGTTTTGTTGTTTTCTTTTTCTTAATTTAGTAACTATCATATTGGTACTTTGCCCTGTTCTCTTCAGATACTGGATTAGTCATTATTTTTTATCATTTATTGAATGCATTCAGAGAAAATAGAGTTATTTCAATATGTTATTTATCAAAAATATTTTGTGGGGGAAAATTCTAATAAACCTTTCAACCTTTCATGTAGAACAATATTTCAGTCATGCCAATATTTTACAAAATTCAACCAAATTTCCCTATTTCCCTCCTCATTAGCTACTAAATATAATAACTATCTATGCCTACCTATCTTGCTAATAATACCTAACTATATACATAGCTTTTATTTCTTCCTATTTTTTAATCCTCTATTAAAAAATAAGAAAGTGACGTTAAGCGTCTCAAACTACTGCTTTTAGATTGCATTAAGAGTGTGTTTCAGTTCATTAAATCAACAAAACATGGAAATAACATTGAAAATTCATCTGTAAATGGCCTAATGCCTCAGGGTCTGTGAGCAGTAGATGGCTTTACACAATAGAATGAAGAATGTGCTTGGTCCCAGCCCTAATTCTCTCTTTTCATGGGTATGTAACTTCAATTGTAATAGTCTCCATCATCACTAAAGAGAATTTGGCTTAATATTTTATTGTACTGTAATTTAGTGGCACTTCTGGTTTTTGTTTGACTCATAATTATAATGAACTAAACATGCATTGGCCTCTGCCTATTAAAATGTTCTTTTCGAGAAATGGTGCTGCTTATCATACAACTCGAAGGTAAAATATGAAGGAACAATCAAATTGCCTCTCACGTTAATGTATATTATTTAAGATGCTTCAGTTAGCATTTTTAAATATGTTGATGTCACTACATGTGGCCTCTCTATAACCAAAAGATGTGTTGGCTAGGTCATTTTGAAGTTTCTTGTAATACAAACAAAAAGTTCTAGATTTGTATATCTGGACTTTCTAGAAACTGAAATAATGAAGGTCAAGTGTAGGCCCCAGATTTCCCTTGCCATTATGGATTAAATATTTTGTGCCACTGTAATACAACATCTCTGTAAGATACCAGAAAATTGGGGAGGACTGAGAAGTACCATGTCTAACTAGGAAATTCAGTTATCACCGGTACCTGCAAATATTGCCCCTCCCCCCAAAAAACAAAGAAACAGACCACCTCTGCTACTACCAAAACACATAGAAGTTCCTGGACGGGTCACTTTAAGTATCCAGAATCAGCAAGTAAGCATCTTGTGAAAGAAAAGGAGTAGAAGTAAATATGTGAGCTACCTTAATTTCAGGCTTCCTTAAGATAAACACATCAGAATGTATTAAGATGTTGGGAGTCTGCCTTCAAAGAAGAGCAAATATATTTAATAACAATAAAGGAGGTATTTAGTCCTGTTCATTCTTAGAATATGAATTTCTTTTTCAAAAAAATGTTTTAATGTGTATTTATTTTTGAGAGAAAAAGAGACAGTGTGTGTGAGTTGGGTAGGGGCAGAGCGAGAAAGGGAGACACAGAATCTGAAGCAGGCTCCAGGCTCTGAGCTGTCAGCACAGAGCCCGATGCGGGGCTCAAACTCACCAGCTTGAAATCATGACCTGAGCCGAAGTCGGACGCTTAACCGACTGAGCTACCGAGGTGCCCATAGAATACAAATTTCTTAAGGACTTTGCCTATTCCCTTGAGAAAACACAGCCACCGAATATACTATGCAAAAATTTGGTTAATATCTTTGCTTACTAATAACACTTTATTGAAATTATTAGGAAAAATAATTGGGTGGGTTTTCTTTAAGAAGTGGTATCAAGAACTTTAGCCAAATCAAAGTACTACAGCAAACGCGCTCAGCACATTTTTTTTCCCCAGTGGATGGGTCAAGCAAATTGACACAAATCCTATTATTTGCTGCATTCGTTTATTTAAAGCTATTTTTTGGAAATTAGGGATGCTTCCAGTTGTACTGTTTTCTTTTTATTATTATTGTATAATTAAAAATCACCGAGGAGTTTGGCTCTGATTTCTTTTTTCTTTTTTTTACTCAGGCCGCCGACATTTTCATGCGTCCCAGTGCCCAAGACCCACAAGTCCTGTTTCCACAGACAGCAACATGAGTGCTGCTGTAATGCAAAAGGCCAGGCCAGCCAAGAAGCAAAAACACCAGCCAGGACATCTGCGCAGAGAAGCCTACACAGATGGTAAGTCCATTGAAACTCATGAAAACATCTATGAATCTCGCCTATTTACCCTGGCTCTCTGTGACTGGAAAATGCGTCCACTGGCATTAGAAATTACATTAAAAATTCATTAACAGTAAGCTGCATATTCCTTATAGAAATGGTCCACTTGCGTATCTTGTCTAGCATCTCTGGTACTGCTAATGAGATGGTTATTTAAGAAACTAAGAATAGGGTATACTTTCAATATTTTTGAAAGGTTACTTTATACTTGTGAACACATAGACATGACGAAGTAATGACAGAGAAGCAACCTTCATCACATTCGCTGATATATCTTCCAATGTGTCCTCTCTCTTTTTTGCTTTGTTCCGGAATGTTGCATTCAAGGAGAAAACAATAAACTTGTTTGAATGTTAATTCTAACTATAGTGGTGTTAGTTTATTTTGTGCACCGAAAGGCAAATCGAACCACCTTCCTTCATGCCTTCACGTACAGTATCGACTCTCACTGAAGAGCTAATGCTTGTATCCTCAAGGGAGCACAAGAGAATAATGCAAACATTGTGATGTTGTCTAGAGAAGCCTTTAATGAAAGTGCCTCAGGTGGCCCAGCATTTATTAAACCGCCACCTTCTCGTTTTATAAACAACCCCAAGGGCTTTGTTGGAAACTCATGTAAGATAAATTCTCTCAGACTCGCCCATCTTGTCAAGTTTGCTAAATTTGTTAAAGGGGTGGGGGAAGAAGGGTGCCGCAGACATTGTCCCCCACCTCCTGGTCCTCTCCAACCCCAATCTGATTAGGACTTTCATTACCAGTCAGCAATTTTTCAAAAAGGCCATCATTTGCCATTATCATATGAAAGCCTAATATTATAGATCCTTATCCAAGGTTACAAGGAGGGTTTGCTGAGGCACTTCTGCCTGTGATTCCTGCCACTTGACAGAAAAATTTAATACAAAGCTCCCAGCATGATGAGCACAAGTAATTTTGCAACGAACGAGTGGCTGTCCATGCTATTATCTGTACTTTATTCAGAGTATTTTCTCTCCCTAGCATCTATCAGATATTAGACTACATTAAATACTGGCATGCCACCGCGCACCTGGGCCTCCTGGCTTCTGCCCAGGACTCTTTTGTCAGGGAAACTGAGCTGTCAGAATATTATCTGATTTTGAAGGGTTATTACAGTGGCTTTGTGCCTGTTTGCCTCCATGAAGGGACAAACACTAGGTGTAAATCCCCCAACTCTTTCGGCAGTTTTACATTTATGGGACCCCTGTAATGGCATTTTACAAGTTTTATAGTTGTTCTATCAGTTTTTATTATCTGGGAGAGAGTTCTCCTGACCGAAACATTGGTCAAACGTCAAGCCTTGATGTAAACACATCTACGTTGAATACATAAGGGAGAAAATCTGGTCTACAGCTCTGTACAGCTCCTTCCGCCTTCTTTATACTTGTTTTAAGGGACTTCTCAGGCTGAGTGTTGCTTTTTCAAAATGCTTTAAATAATGTGAACATGCCAAGTTCAATGGCATGGTGTCACAGTTAAGAATGACACTCTGCCTGAAAATTGTGAACCGTCTTTATTGTCCCACATTCTGCAGAATGTTTTTCAAAGTGCTTAATAATTAAGTATGAATTCTAACTCCTCCCTGAATAGTAACTGTTAAACTAAATGATGAAACACCTAAGTTATTTTTTCAAGGTTAATTTTAGAATACCAAAGAAATACACTGAAATAGTTAAAGCCAAAAACTTAATTTGAAATACTCTTTGGATTTTTTCATTGTTTATTTCATGAAAGCGATTATGTAAAATTATCATAGGATATAAAGTCATGTGGAAGCCAGTAATTATTTTCCCAAAGTCATAAAAATAGATAAAATGAGGAGATATGACTAAAGTTATTTTTAAAATTTTAGCTTTAACTTCCTTTCAGCATTTTGATAACCATCTGTCTCTTAGTTATGTTTATTGTACCAAAAAGTCTTGAGTTTAATTCTGGATACTTTCTGATCTGATGAAGAAAAAAATACCAAAATATGTGTGTTACTTTATACATATCCCATGATACATATTGATTAGGTAAAAATCAAGTAAATGCAAATACTTCTTTATGCATCAAATAAGAAAAATGCACAGACTCTTGTTAGCCGTCGTTATGACATGGAAGCCAAAGTCATTTTCTCAGAAATTATTTTCTTTAAATACTATACTGCATTTTTTGAAAAAAGAATCCTAGACTATTTCATGAAGAAACTCAGTGGCAGACACAGTTTGTACAATTTATCAAGAAAGAGAAAGTGCGGAGGAGAAGAAAGAATTTAAAGAGTTGCCAGTTGTTAAAATGTGCATTAAACATGGGGTGCATGGGTGGCTTGGTTGGTTAAACATCCGACTTAGGCTCAGGTCATAATCTCCTGGTTTGTGGGTTCAAGCCCTGCATCAGGCTCTGGGCTGACAGCTCAGAGCCTGGAGCCTGTTTCTTACTCTGTGTCACCTCTTTCTCTGCCCCTCGGGCTCACTCTCTCTCTCTTTCAAAAATAAACATTAATTTTTTTTAATGTGCTTTAAACATATTAGTAAGATGTGGAGGGTCTTTCTTTTAAGTTTTGTTTTTTGATGATTAAAATCCTAACTGTGATGGATAAGTTTGATGACTATCAATAGAGTTCCTTTGTTAACTATTTTCAGAATATAGTATATCAGTGAGTTTGCAGCATTTTTACTTTGTAAAATATGGTTCAAATTATGTACTTACTTTGTAGAATTTTTGTCAACTCCATAAAGAAGGCTAAAGAGTGGGGTACCTGGGTGGCTCAGTCATTTGCACGTCCGACTTCGGCTCAGGTCATGATCTTATGGTTTGTGGGTCGAGCACTGTGTTGGACTCTGTGCTGATCACTAGCTCAGAGCCTGGAGTCTGCTTCGGATTTTGTGTCTCTTTCTTTCTGCCCCTTCCCTGTTCATGCTCTGTCTCTCTCTGTCTCTCAAAAATAAATAAAAGTAAAAAAATATTTTTTTTAATGAAAAGAAGGCTAAAGAGTGGCTGTGTCTGAGCCTTCATGATGAAGAGGAGTTTGCTATGGTCCTTGTCAGTCAGCAGCTGTATTAGTTTTTAGGGCTGACATAACAAAGTGCTATAAACTAGTGGCTTAAATGATGGAAGTTTATTTTCTCACAACTTTGGAGGCTACAAGTCCAAGATCGAGGTGTCATCAGGGTTGGTTTCTTCTGAGGCCTCTCTCCTTGGCTTGTAGATGGCCGTCATCCCCTGTGTATTTTCTCAGTCTTTCAATCTCTGTGCATCCTAATCTTTTCTTCTTATAAGGAAACCAGTTAGATTGGATTAAGACCCACCCCAAGGACCTCACTTTACCTCTTTCAAGATCCTATCTCCAAATACAGTCTCAATCTGAGGTACAGGGGGTTAGTGTTAAACGTGAATTTTGAGGGGACACAAGTCAGCCTATAATAGCCCTTGAGCCCCCTTATGGCACACGGCACTGTGACCCTACCTTACTCTGTTCCTCATAGAGACCCAGGGAGTACTCAGTGCACAACAGAGTACTGTATTCTGTAGTCACAGTGACAGGCAGAATCTACTTATTTATTTCATATTTGCCACTTATAAGTTTAACCCAGATGAAGGGTACGTTTAAAATAGATGAATATTTATCAGTCAGAGTCTTTCCGAGTTAAAGCCTAGCATAAGTGCATTTCTAGAACCTTCTAATAGATTCTTCGCACCCCCTCTTTTCAACCCTTTCGATGCATTTACATACTTGATTTAAAAACCAAATGTACATTATTTCTCTAGCCCTACTTTTCATAAATTATAAATTCACCACCCTCTTTGGAATGATGTTATTTTGACTTGATTTATCATTAATTACAAGGTCTTGGGTCTTTACGTGGTTAAGTAAATAGAGTGATCTCCATATCGAGTTAAAGCTGGCAGGACTGTCTACATGCACATGCTCTTACCTATTCCTTTATACACATTATGCTGGTATTTGGAAAGTATTGTAGAAAGAATGATGTTTATATGATTATATAAAGAGTCTGTACATACATATAGCACGTCCATGATCCTGTTCGTTACTCTTGGTATGAACTGGTGAAAGTATTATTTATCACTTTGTGAAATGTAGAATTGCTCACACTATAATAACCCTTGCTTTGACTCAATTATTTTATAATACCAAAAAAAAATTTATTTGGTAACCTATTGTATAGGAAGTAAAACCTACAAACATTTACCTCTCACTGTCAATTAGATACAGAAGCAATTATATCTATGAAGTTAGAACTCTTAAAATTACCACTGGATTCTCTTCTCATTTTCTACCTGTGTTATAGAACATCTGGAAATAGATTGTGTCTTGAGAGTCATATATTCCCAAGATTTTGTAGATCTTATAATAGTGGTAATCATCAGCTTTGGTATCTGATGAGCCAGACATTTTATGATTTGATGATAGTGGCAGTTCCTTTGGGACAGCTTGGTAATCTGTGCTCGCAGTTTGGGGTTTAAGTCTACAGCAAGGAGATGGTGCAGAAATGAGCCTGCAAGGCACTCACTCCATCTGCTGCCAGGTGTGCTCTCAATTAGATTTTTCTCCTTTTTCATTGCCAGTCCCAAGCCCAGTCTGAACATAGAATGCTCTGCCTTGGGTCTCTTGGCTTTGAGCCACTCAGGACAGTCTACTTTTTAACTGTATCTTTTTGATTATTTTTACTAAACAAGTGGCAGATGAGGGAGGACTGTATAATGGGACCTTTTTTTCAAGTATTGTGTTTTTTCTTTTTTTTAATCCATTAAAGAGTGAAGAGGAAAATCCGGCACAATGACAATGGTGATATATGTTTTAAGGCCAAAAAATTTTTTTTTGATTTAGTAGAATCAGGAGAAAGTTAATGCATTGGCTGTGTTTTGGCCACTGTTTTAGGTAATGTTTAGAAGCTATTTATATGAAACTAGAACATGATGAGCCAGGAGAACTAACAGCAACAACAACAAAATGCAAGTAAAAGATGGATGGACCACTTTTCATAATGGAGTCCTAAGTAAAATAGCTGGTAGGAAGATGGTACCTCAAGATTTCTGCTTTCAAAAACCAATGCAGTGAATTCCAATGGCTTAGTTTTAGCATGTAATGTCAAAGTAATATTAGTTAAAAAAACCTTATACCTACTTTGGAACAAAGTTTATTAATTCTTTTTTTAAAAAATATGAGAATAAGAAACACTGATTGTGTCCTAGAACTCTTAATTTACTATTATATTAAGAACTTCTAAGCCATAACTTTAATATTCAAGAACTTCTCATGCTGGTCTATGTACATGATAGTCAGTAGAATATTGTCAGTAATGGTAAATATATGGAAACAACCTAAATATTCCTCTTTACAGATTCACTAAATAAATATTGATATATTCATAAAACAGAGCATTATACAAAGTTTTCAAAAAAAGAGGTAGAGCTATATGTACATATAGGGAAATGCATACAACTACACAGGTGAAAAAAAATGCAGTTATCCTTATGTCAAAACAAGAGGAAGGCTGTAGATTTGCATGTGGTACTTTTTACCACCAAATAGTGGGGAGTAGACTGGCACTGTACAACCCTAGTTGTGACCATTTTATATATTCCCTGATGTGAGTGAGGTTCCATGGAATGATGAAACTTGGTAGGCCTGATTTGTGTGTATAAATATTTTCTGGTATGATCCATATGAAAATATTCAAACTGATTACCTCCACATAATTAATAGTGAGTATTTGAAATGTAGACAGAGATATATGAGGGGTTGTGCTTTCAAGTTCTTAAGGACTTTTAATTTGTTTTTAGAATGTAAATACATATTTTTGTTGAAAATACTGATTTTTAAATACTAAGCATTTAATACATGTGTTTTATAAACACTTTTGGGTTGATTTAGCCTATCATTTAGGTATTCCTCTCCAAATATGGAAACATTACTATATCTGAAGTAGAGATTGAAAAAGCCTTGCTGATTTTACCAAATCTTGTATCTCTGGCCTGACCTTTCTTGCAACTCAGATTTTATGTACTAAAACCTGTTGGACATCTCTAGCTAGGTGCTTCAAAGTCTACTCTTATTCACTTTTCTAAAACCGAACTCCACCTCTTTCTCTGTGGGGCTATCTCTTCCCATCCCCTCCTTCCTTATCTTCAGTGAACTTTTTCTCATCCACCATCCATCCATCCATCTCTCATCTCTCATCTCATCAACTTTCATCTCATCTCATCTCTAGTCCTCCGTAGTAATAATCGTAAACGTCATCTTAGATTCTTTCCTTTTCTTTCCCTACTATGTTCCATTGATCATTAAATGATACTGACTTTTCTCTCTTAACCTCTCTCAAATACATTTCCTTCATCTGAACAGCCACCAGGACAGTTCCATCCTCTGTCATTACTTTCCCAAGCTATTACAAATTGGATTCAAATGTTTCCTTTTAATTCATTCTCCATACTAAAGGCAGAACAACCTAAAACTCAAATCTCTTCATATTCTTCTAACTTACCAACTATTATTAGGTTATCTATTTCTGTTCCCTAGAATGGACACAGGGGTCAAAGATAGCACCCCTTAAAGAATGTAAATTTTCTAGATGTCAAATTTTTACCTACCTTTATCCTTAGGTATGTCTATGAGATGTTGAATTATATATAATGTTTGCATAAAGTGTGTATATGGTGATAAATAGATGAAGTTAACTTCTACTTATACCAGAGATTATCTGGTTTAAAACCTCTGGGTGCAAATACAAAGTGCAGAGATCCCATCAATGGATGGTAGATTACAAACACAAAATAGAATGTAATAATATAAAAACTACTGAGCCAGAAATTAAGAATCTAAGGGCATTGGTTCTAGTTCTGTTCATAGCTAGATTTGAGATTGAAAACTTAAAGTCTGTGTGTTCAAGTTACCCTTTTTACAGAATGAGAAGGGAGTTAGGCTGGATTAGAGACGGCAAATACGTCTCAACTCAAGTGCCAAACTCAATCAATTTGAAGTGGTTGCCTGAAGAGTAAGGATATGCATTTGGGACCAGCAGCGTTTTGCTGAAATCAATTAAGAAGGCCTGTCATGGTTGGGGGAGAGACAGTTTGAGCACATAGGCCCATATTAGTTATCCAAAGACCAAGTAATCTCTGAATCCCAGCTCTATGATTCACTATTTTTGTGCCGTATAACAACGAGAATAGATTGAAATTGTTGATCTTCTTGTTCCTTGGTTGCCTTCAATTGTTCCAGTTCATTTAAGATATATTACCTGCAATTGAATGTGACTCCAGTGATAATACTAATATTGAAGTGTAAGTGGCAGACTTTTATAGTATTTTAAACATTTCTTTCTAGATCTTCCACCTCCTCCAGTGCCACCACCTGCTATAAAGTCACCCACTGTCCAGTCCAAGGCACAGCTGGAGGTACGGCCTGTAATGGTGCCCAAACTACCTTCTATAGAAGGAAGAACAGAAAGATCATCAGAGCGGAAAGTAGGCAGCTACAAAGGGAGAGAAGTAATGGATGGACGACAAGCTGCAGATATGAGAACAAATCCAAGTGATACCAGAGAAGCACAGGAACAGCAAAACGATGGGAAAGGACGAGGAAACAAGGCAGCAAAACGCGACGTCCCACCAGCAAAGACTCACCTCATTCAAGGTACTGATATACTCATACAGCAAATAAATATAGATTGAACATATGTTTCCAAGTTACACTGTTAGGTTCTCTCGGGCCGTATGAAAAGTGATAAGATTTAGAAATGTGCTTCCTAATGGAGGAGACAAACATGTACTCAAGTAATTTTAATTAAATGAAATGCATAACATTATATAAGACTTCTTTGGAGATGAGTCAGTTGAGTTGGGTTTTAAGGGAAAGCATGATTTCAACATGTTAAATGCAGCAAAGGGGATAGCAGGGAAAGGAAATAAATGGAGAAAAAATATGTAGGTGTAAAAACATATGTTTTGGGGGAACTTTGATTTCCAGTTTGGCCAGAGAATAGGGTGCTTGGGGCCAGGCACAGTTAGTGAAAGATAAAAGTAGAGAGATGGTTGGGCCAGATTGGGAGGCTGGGAATATGATCCAGACTGTGAGGTTTATGATAGAACCCGTAGAGAGCCAGCAAAGAATTTTGAGCAAGAAATGACAGAATCAGGTTTCTAGAAAAAGAATTGGCAGTACTCCATAGTGAAGGAAGAGAGTGGAATCTGGTGGATGAAGGTATCAGATTGCTGTAAATTTGAATGGATCAAGAAGATGTGGTATATATATATACAATGGAGTATTACATGGAAATGAGAAAGAATGAAATCTGGCCGTTTGTAGGAAAGTGGATGGACCTCGAGGGTGTCATGCTAAGTGAAATAAGTCAGGCAGAGAAGGACAGATACCATATGTTTGCACTCATGGTCTAACAGGAGAACGGGAGAAACCTAATGGAGGACCAGGGGGAGGGGAAGGGTGAAAGAGAGTTGGGGAGAAATAGGGACACAAAACCTGAGAGACTATTGAATACTGAAAATGAACCGAGGGCTGAAGGAGGAGCGAGAGGGGGAGGGGAGATGGTGGTGATGGAGGAGGGCACTTGTGGGGAAGAGCACTGGGTATTATATGGAAACCAATTTGACAATAAACTATTTAAAAAAATGAAAACACAGAATTAAAATAGATATGTGGGGAGGGAAAAAAAAGGAGAGAACAGCCTCCAGTGGCATGTCAGGGATAGAACCAATAGGAATTGGTAACTAATTGAAAGTAGAAAAACAGAATTAAATGATGGAACAAAGCAGAAGTTACTCAAATGCTAATTAGATGGCCCTGCTGACTAGTGGAACATAATTGTACTAACCATTGTAGAAAAACAAAACAAAACAAAGCAGAACAGATTTCTAAGGGAAAAGAATTTCAATGTTGAATGGATTAAGATACTGACAAGAACACAGATATGAAGAAAATCAATAAAACTTTATAGAGAACTGAGTTTAAAGATCAGGGAAAAGGTTGTGCGTAGAGAGTGGATTTTAGAAATAGCAACACAGAGTGTAAAATTGTGTGAATTGTAAAGGCTAAATTATTGGCAGTGATATATTGGCTAATGCTGAGCAATCAATTCTCTGGGAGGAAAGAAGAGCAAAGCCCTAATTTGTGGCCATTTACTTACTTCTGTTGGGTAGTGATTCCCAAGACAGCTGGTTTCAAGCTGCTAATATGAAGTCTGTGAATGTGGAATTGGGAAGACTTGGGTACTCCTCTTTTTTTTTTGAGAATGTGTGAGTCAGCCTCAATGCACCAATACTCAGCAGGGATTATAGTTAAAGATTAGGCACAAGAATGACTTTCTATAGTGGAAACGGAGATGCATCCACCCAGAGATGTAAAATAATCAAGATCTCCAAGCCAGAGCAAATAGTTTTCTAGAAAGAATGGAGGAGGAAATTTTAAGATAGGACAAAATCTAAAATGCCACACAGAAGTGAAAGTTGGATATCAACAGGAGGTGGGGGTTGGAGAGAGAATGCGGGAGGATTTTGCAGTATGTTATTTGTGGGTGGTAGTAGAAGACCTGGTTTTAGCAGTGTAGTCAGAATAGATGACCACTCTAGGCAGTTGTAAAGTAAATGGACATTGTGGAAGGGAGGTGATGAGCTCTTTTCAGAAGGCTGGGAAGAGGAGAGGTTAGGAACAACCTGCCAGGAAGACAGAATTTGTAGAAATGCTGTAGGATAGTGTATTTGAGCATTACTATAGACTAAGGAAAAGATTAGGCCTCAACAGTAAAGTGATGAGTAAAACTACATTTCAGGCAGAGGCCCCCACTGTAGGAGCACAAAGCACTTGGTGTTATTACCATAATCCAAAGGTTGAAAAACTTTGCTTACTTTTTATCCGTTAAGCACAAGGTGATCTGATTCTAACCTTTTGATCCATTCTATACTCCAAGTAGTGATTTATAAATAAAATGTCATGACATAAATTATGAAGTTTATATGTGGCCTGAAAGTATAAACCGTGTTGCTGTTACAAGTCAGCTTCCTCCAAAGCAGGTGGGATTCTTCAGGGGAAAAAATATTTACAAACCTGGAAAGATCTTGGTGTGTACAGAATTAGAACAAAGAGATGAAGTTATTTTATCCATCTTTGGAGTTTTAATAAGTCGTCCTCTGTGTTAAAAAATATTTCTAGCCGAAGAACTATTGCTGGAATTATTAATCTAGAAACAAGGGACCCTATTTCATGGAGAGCAGGGAGCTATACTGACCAGATTATTATTTTGTCTTGCTTTTCCAAATTCATATTTGAACCATAACTCTGTGTATATGTGTCATTAAATGATCATTTCTATGCATTGCTATAATTTGCACCTTCATAATTCAGTTGACATTATTTAAAATGAAAGAGGCACCCTGATTTACATGTGTAATGAATGGTCATTTTTAATTAAAGAGAGTGGTCTTCTAGACTTGAATGACTGATCCTTTTGCTGACATTTACCTCAGTTGGTTCAATTTGTTTCTACATATATCAAACATCCACTGTGTTATAGAGCATTGTACTAGTCTTGAGATTTATGTGTAAGTATGAACCTTGATCTCAAGAGGCTTATAGTCAGAGACGGAGACAGGTAGTCTATAGATTCACAGGTATATTCATATTTGGTATAATGTTTATGATGCCATGGTAATTGAGAGTCCAGAGAAGGGATGGTTAGTCCAGTCTTGTAGGGACATAAGATAGAAAAAGGCTGGTTTATATTTTCCATATCTCTTTTCCAGGAGTTGTAAATATCTTCTAATAGATCTCTGTGTCTTGAGTTATCCCTCTCTAAAACTCTTAATCTTTCCTGGTGAAAGAGACACATAAACTGAATGGTTGGGTGAGTAGAATTTAACTTGAGTGGGAAGAGTGGATAGATTGTTCTGGAAGAGAAACTCAGCATGAAAAGCTTTGAGGTACATTGAGGAGATTATAAGACATTCAGTGTGACTAGATAGTAAAGTTAGTCAAAGGGGAATGCCTTGTATGTATTTATTTATTTTAATATAATTTGTTGTTGTTGGCTTCTATACAACACCCAGTGCTCATTGCAACAAGTGTCCTCCTCAGTGCCCATCACCCACTTTCCAAAGGGGAAGCTCTTGAGGTAAATGTATGTTTAGGTCAGAGTTTGCCTGTAGTTCCTATAAGAAGGCAACTGGGTGAATATGTTTTAGAGAGGGATAACTCAAGACACAGAGATCTAGTAGAAGATATTTACAACTCCTGGAAAAGAGATATGGAAAATATAAACCAGGCTATAGGAACAGACATAAGTGAGTGGGAAAATTCAAGATTAACATTTTTTTGTGTGTTAAAAGCCAGGCTTACCTGGGTATATTTGAATGTGTGGAAAAGGTATATTTAAGGATTGCCGGAAGGTTGTTGGAAGGCAGGGAAGACTCTAAAATAATTTCGGTTTTCTATCTTTCTTTTCTTAATAATGAGTGTTGTCATTAACTTTATTAGGGAATGCGAGGAGGGAAGAAAGGAGTGGACATGATGAAGTCAGCATTCAATATAGTGAGTCTGAGGGACACTTAAGAGGAAGTATAAGTATTCAACATAGTTCAAAAGTTGGAAATATATATTAATGTATCATGATAAAATAATAATCAAATCCACTCATTTATTCAAAACTATGTATTAATGAATGACCTGTTATATGTCAAGCTGAGAGTATATCAAAACACAAAGCACAGAAAAATCCCTGCCCTCATGACAGTTATATTCTAGAAAAGGTTACCATATGTGAGACTGGATGAAATTGCCCAACGTGAGTGGGGGAAAATGTGTATATACATACTAGGGTGAAAGTAGAAATGTTCAGGGCATCAACATCTAAGAAAAAAGCCCACAGAGGACTAGCCAGGAAGGGAAGAGAACTGGGAATAGTGATGTTTAAATCCATAGTGGTTTCCACATGAAGGCAGTGAGATAAGGGCTGAAAACAAGATTAGCATTATCAAGCTCAACAGTGAATTTTCTGTTTCATTGTAGTAATGCATAGATTTCAGTGAGCTTCAGAGTAAATGGGAGTCATGTCTACCACTTTTGAGTCTAAATTCAAGAAGTTTTGCTGAGCATTTAAAACAGGGAGAAGGTAGTGATTCATGTAGAGCACAGGCTTAACAGGAAAGTTTTTAACAAGAGACAGATTTTATATTGTAGTTTGACAAAAACTATGGTCAATGGAGAAAAAAGATTGATAAAACAGGAACAGAAGATGAAGGTCACAAGAGTCCAAGTGCTAGAAGGCAAGGGTGCAGAAACAGTAGTCTTCGTGGACTGCAAGACCCCAGCGAGTCAGAACCTGGATGATGGGTAGAAGTTGTAATGAGTAGAACAGATGGAGAATGGTGCCATCAAGGAGCAGTAAACAGGTGACATAAGTGGGCTGGTTGGCCCTCCCAGGAAGAGAATGTTTTGTGGAAAGGTCAGGGAGTACTGACTTAGAACTAATGCTAGTTGGGATAGAGGCAAGCCTTCCTGCTTCTACTGGAGAAAACTTGGGTGGAAACCTCAGGGGAAATCAGATTGCATTCAGGCATCGTGGACAGTAGAAGAAGCATTTGGAGGGGGAGGGGAAATGAGTATAGAAGTGTTGGTTTTTCATGTGTCTGGTGTCCACAGGGTGGAGTGGACAGGCTTTGGAGAGAAGTAGGCAACTGGTGGATGCATCGATGCAAGCAGCACCAAATTTAAAGCAGTAAGAAGATAGAAATTCAGAAGATGGTGTTTAATTAGAGAGGCTTGTGTTTTGAGCTAGCAATGAAGGCATGCTTCTGAGAGTCAAGGTTCTGCAATGTAAATACAATATCAGGATGGAGGTTGTCTGGAAAGGGAACCCGGGCTTGAGTCTGTTTTGGTAGTTTGAAGAAACGGGGCTTTGTTTTTATCAGTACCTTAAAGTGATCCTTCATAATTTGCATAGGGATTTCACCATCTCCTCTGTTTTTACAGCAACACTAGGGGCTCCTCTGGGTATAGATATTATTCATGATTTTTTTTTTTAGAAAAGTGGAAACTAAGGCCTAAAATCACTGGGTATCACATAGTGAGGGATAGAACTGGAAGCTAAATCTGACTCCGGATTTGGTTTACCTCTTTTAATGATGTTGGTCCCAAGTGAGTTTGAGGGAGTCAGGAGCCTATGAGTGAAACCAACCTGAATGCCAGCCACTACCAGGAAGAAACAAGACTTGTTATTTTCATTTTCAGGAGAATCCTGCCTTTTAATTATTGTTATAAAATGTTCTCCTTTATTCTTCAAAAACTCTGATGCTTCCCCATTCAGAATTACAGACATAAGTGATGATACAGTGAAAATGCACAATGGTGTTCATATGCACTTACTATATTTCATTACACAGAGGATATTCTACCTTACTGTAGACCTACTTTTCCAACATCAAATAATCCCAGAGATCCTAGTTCTTCAAGCTCAATGTCATCAAGAGGATCAGGAAGCAGACAAAGAGAACAAGCAAATGTAGGTCGAAGAAATATTGCAGAAATGCAGGTTCTTGGAGGATATGAAAGAGGAGAAGATAATAATGAAGAATTAGAGGTATCTATAATTTTTTTCCAAGTTTCTCAGCATTATGCTAGTTATTAAAATCAGCCTCAATTTTAGAAATATCTATCAGGCTACAGAAATGTTACTGTTTTACCACAAACCCTGATGTTAGTGATACCAGAGACTGAATTTCTGTGAATTTAATGATTGTTCTTGAAGTGTGTTCCAGTGTTTTAAATGGTGATAATCATTTCCTTTTAGATCTAAGGGTCAAATTCATCTGCAGATATTCATGTAAGAAATTTATATGGCAAACATGTTAGGAAATAAGAACTATTTCTCTAGATAATATATTTTACAGTATAAAAACCAGTAAGGTGACACTGATAAGGATGTAAATGAGAGAGCTCAGCCTGTGTCATCTGCCACCCTATAACCACTGGGGTTAATCTAACTGATTGGACCAACTGTTTTCTAAGTTCATTCTTTTGCAAATGAGAACATGAGCCTTGACATTAACCTTTTTCCATACAAGAACACTTCTTGAGTCAAATATGTATTCCTTGGTTGGAATTTATAGATAGCAATACAAGATAGAATCTAGCAATAAGTCAAAATAAACCAATTTTAAGACTGTGTTTCCTCCATTTAATAATAACAATAATAGTAATAATAAAACAAGCTAAGGACAAATTTCTCTTCTTACAAGTATATTTAATCCCAGGTAGATTGTTCAATGAATGTTCAACTTAAACTTTTAAGAAAAGAAGATAAAAAATTTTAAGGAATGATATCTAATTGAATTTCTGATAATACGGAAAGCATTTTGATTTTGATTTTGGAATAAGATTATCTTCCTGCGATTGTTATGAGAAATTATTTTACAAGTTATGTTTGTCTTTTTAAGTAGAAGACCTTTTCTAGGGAAGAGAAAGTTACCATACATAACTCTAATGCTTAAACCAATAAAATTTGAGCTATTATGTTGAGTGGGGGCTGGGATAAGTAGAGAAATCCACCTTCTGCTGCGCCCCCTCTCCTGCACCCCATATCCCAATACTGTGACAGTGTGTAAAACACAGTTTGGTACTTTTGAATTTTCTATCAAAATCACCTAAAGACGAATTAGTTGCCATGAGCTATGCGAGGGAATGAAAGAACAAACACAAATTATAAGGATAAAAACATATACAGCCATATAAATATAAGACTATAAGGTTTATTTTCAAATTTACCAAAAACTTATCTCTTACAGGAAACTGAAAGCTGAAGACAGCCAGAGGCGTGTGCGATCCAACGTGAAAACTATCACTCAAGATGCCTCTTGTCCGATGACACATGATGCCAGATACAATGTTCAGTGCAATCAGAGTGTAAAAATTGTCATTTTTATTCCTCTTATTGGAATACCATTTTTAAAAATTTTATCGGAGTTTTATTGTTGTCGTTTGATCCTTATCCCTATGAAGAACTTCCCTATTCCCCTCGCTGTCGGAACCAACCTTTATACTTTACATCTAGCAAGGGAAGTGTTTGACTTCTTGCTTCAGTTATCAGCCAGCAAGAGAGAACAAAACCGTTCTTTTGTATTTTTCCCCTGAGATATGGCATTGCACTGCTTATACACCAAGACAATTTACAGCAAAGTATTGATCAAAGATACAGAATTGATTAATCAACCTCATGGCAAGGGCTCTCAAGATATAATCTTTCTATAACCAACTGCTACTGCAAGTTAAAACATATTTCATTTTAACATGATTTTAAAGTCAGTCTTTCATACCACCCTCTGCTGGGAGAAAACAAAGTATAATAAATGCAGAATACCCACAAGTCAATTTGAATGGGGATAGAAACATTGTAAATATATACTCTTGCAATCCCTGGTGGTACTTTATTTTGTCTTCATTTCAATCATTGAAGTATATTCTTCCTGGAAATACACTTTTGGACACGTCCAGATAAGCCAGTTAGATCTCTGGCTATCTAGTCATTGTCATAAGTAAGCCTAGCAAAAAACCTTGTTCTATTTTTCAATCAAATGCAATTATAAATGCATATTACAAACAAATGGATGTTTTTAATGACCAATTGAATAAGGACATCCCTATCTTAACTGGCCTAAATTTCTTCTGATAGTGTCAGTTCAACTTTCAGAAGTGCCACTTAAGGAAGTTTGATTTTTGTTTTTGTAATGCACTGTTTTTAATCTTTTTTTTTTTTTTTGGTTTTAAAAGCACAATCACTAAACTTTATTTGTAAACCATTGTAACTATTAACCTTTTTTGTCTTATTGAAAAAAGTGTTGAGAAGCGTTTTTAACCTGTTTTGTTAATGCTCTATGTTTGTATTTGGAATATTCGAATGATGACAGGTGGTGAAGTAACGTGCATACTTTATTGTGGGCCATGAACCCAATGGTTCTTACTTTTCCTCGACTTAAAGAAAAAAGGTTTAAGTTTGTTGTGGCCAATGTTAAAAAAACTTATAAGATTTTCTTATAAGCTTTAGGAGAGGCATTACTTGCTTTGAATTGCCAAATGATGCCCTCTGACTGTAGATTTTTATGATCCTTTTTTTCGTTATATGGATTTCATTGACTTAATAATTGGTGCTATTTGAAGAAAAAATGTACATTTATTCACACACAGGTATCAGGCCTGACCCCACTGGTAAACAAAGCCAAACAAAACTGAACCACACGGAAAAAGCTGGTGTTCACCCAAAACTAAAAGTGTTCACTTAGATAATTTGAAAGTTACATAGAAAGGGTGTGCAGTACTAAGGGAACAATCCATGTGATTAATGTTTTCATTATGTTCATGTAAGAAACCTCTTATTTTTAGCCATAATTTTGCATACTGAAAACCAATAATCAGAAAAGTAATTTTGTCACATTATTTATTAAAAATGTTCTCAAATACATCATTCTTTCTTGTGTTGATTCCTTTTTTATTTTTTTCATTGTGTGATCAAATTTATTCCATTTAGTCACAAACTTGTGCTGTCTTAACATTTCACCACTGTATTATCAGATGAATAAAAATTCTGTTTTCTGAACAATAAGACTTTACTTATAAGGAAAAAATTCTCCTTTTACTCCATGGATATTGAGGACATAAGATCAATCAAGACCTAAAAGTCATTTGGTCATAGGATAGTGTTTTAAGATTAAAGGTGTACTAAAATGTTTTTTTATGTGTATCTGAATTTCAGTTAGCCTATTTCTGAAATAGGATTCAATGATGATAAATCTGACTTATAAAGTTTGGGCCACTTATGTTCCATCAATAAGAAAAGTATACTATCCAAAATATTTATTAGTAACTATCTGCTTTCTTGTTTACAAACTCATGTGAAATTTTAACAATTCTATACCTACCATATACTGAGTTGAACATTATTGCTCATTAGATTAAAGCCAGAATATTAAAGTATTCAACTTTGGATGAATGAGATGATCAAGAGAATCTAGTGAAGGTTCTTTCCCTGTGATATATATATATATGGTTAAATTTTATGTTGATCATAATTTGCAAAACTGGGAAAATTTTGGAAAAAAAAGAAGGAAGATATATATTTAAGTTTAATTTTACAAAAATGATATAATCACCAGCATCTGCTTAGGTCCATAGGTCAAGAAGTCAGTTTCCAAGCTATTTTAAGGGGAATATTGGAGAGACATATTTAATGGCCTATTTTATCTCTCCCCTTGTGAGGTGACTATAAGTCTCTATATCATGTGATATACATATAAATTATGTGAATCGGGGTGGGTCTGGCTTTGAGTCCCAGTTTTGTCATGAGCAGTGTTTCCTTGGACATGTTACTTACCCTCTAAATCTCAGGTATTTCACCTGTAAATTCAATAACGCCTACCTCATGGAGCTATTGTCATGATTCAGTGAGTTAATGTATGTGACACAGACTTTGTAAATGCCCCCAAACAACATAAGATATTGTATTCACAGACTGAAACTCATTGCACACATTCTATCCACTCTTTTCACATATAGTTTGGTCCTCAGAACTTGCAAAGAGTTAAAAACCTATCAAAATATAAGTGTGGTACAAATATGGGGGAGGTTCCATTTCCAGTGAGTAAAATACACTGTGAAATTCCTAATTGTGGAATAAATTATTGGTGTTTTTGTTTGTTTCCTTGCTTTCGAATTCCTGAGGGCCACACAATGCGTGGTGATGTGGCGTTTTCAGCACATACTCCACAGTTCAGATGCAATGTCACTTGAATTTGCAATAACTGTATCTACGGTATTTGGGCTGTTGTTCTGCTCAGTGGTAGAAAAATATCTTCACTCTAGATGAACTCAGTTGTATCTGACTCTCTTGGTCATTTCAGACATAAAGTCCAGATTTTCTCTTCCTTGCCCTTTCTATATTGTGTGTATTTAGGGGAGAAGGGTGGTGGAAGGAGCTTTCAACATTTTTGCTCTTGTCCAAGTTTCGAATGGTCTTTGTTTATCAGAACCTTTATGCTGCATCTTCCTTTTCCCTACCTTGATGTCCCTTCTTCATAGACACTTTCCTGATATTTGTAAGCCCTTTGATGCAGGTAGGGTGTAGGGAGCAGAGAGTGGGGCTTTCATATGCTCTTCCATGCCATGCTGGGGCTCTGGAGACTTGGGTATGAGGACCCTTCCTTGGGCCTTGCAAGATACCACTATGTCTCTTGAACTGCTTAGCAGTGAGGCAGTGTGCATGTGCAGGTTGGGGGTGGCAGTAGTGGCTACTTTTGAAATTTAAAGGAAATGAGCCTTGGCCCCAGATCCGTATCACCTATCCTTGGATCCTGGCTCCACAAATTATTGGTGGGATTATTGAGAAGATTGCTTAGTGAGTCTGCCTTAATCTTCGAGTAGTGATACTAAGAATACCTAATTTACAAGGTTGTTTGGATTAAATGAATTAATGTGCATAAGCCACATAATAAATACTCAGGTATTCATTGGGCCATCCCTCCTCCCTCTCTGATTTTGAACTAGGAAGCACTGCCTAGGTTGCTCCTGCAGACTCCTAGAACTCTACTTGACCAGAGATGAGAGGCACAAGAATCAGAAACCTCAGTGACACATTCACTGTATCTAATTCTCTCACCTCCTGTTTAGTTCAGTCTTCCAAACGAGATGGAGGAGGAAGAGGTTTTCAAGACCTTAGCTCTTTCAACTCAGCCTTCATTCTGCTATAGATTTCAAAAATCTATTTTGAAACCACAAAGGGAGTGTTGAATTGCTTTTCTATGGTAATCATTCCTTTGCCTTTCTCTGGAAACCATCTGAGGGCAGCATACAGAGAAAGCTCTCTCATCTGCCGGAAGTGGGAAGAGGGATGGTATCACAGGAAATAGTCTGTGGCAGGTGCAGTGTCTGTTAATATTAAAATATACGATCTTGCTACAAAAAAGATATAATTAAACATTAAAAAAGAGGTTACTCTTCAAAAATAGAAATATCTTTTCTCATATTCTGGTTTTCTCAGCTTATTTCAAGAGAATATAGCAGAAATTTAAAATAGGAAAAAAAACAGGGATTTGGCACCAGACCAAACTAAATATTGAGCAAAAGGGTATAGAGATTACTGAGTGTTAACAAGTTTTTTTTATATCTTTATTTGTTGAAATGGAAAGGGGAGAGAGAGAGGAAGACAGAGGATCCGAAGCAGGCTCTGCTCTAAGACAAGGGGCTTGAACCAACAAACTGTGAGATCATGACCTGAGCCGAAGTCAGACACTTAACCAACTGAGCCACTCAGGTGCCCCAGTGTTAACAAGTTTTAAGCATTTTTTTCTAGAAAAATATGGGCATTGACTTTTTTCATACAGGAGTCTATAACAGGACTCCCAGCCAAAAGCTTTAAGGGCCTCTTGCTTTGGATCCCTAAACTTGGTACCTATTTTGGTATCTATGCTCAAGATTTGTTCCCACATATGAACACACTCCAACTGCAAAGTCCAGTGTCCATTTGCTAAGGTCAGATTTTATCTGTAACACACCAAATGACTGCCTTCTCTACCCCAAATGTGTCATTTTCATCAGTATTTTTATTTTTGTTTCCTTATTTTTATAAAATGACAAACAACGAAATATTCAGATAACCCTGCAAAGTCAAGGACAACCATGCCAAAACTGAGCTGTTGTTTGCTTAGCACCCAAGTGTTTCTGCTGTAACGTGCTGAGTTCAGTTGCTTCAACAATTTACTACACAAGGAAAAAAATGTAGACTATATGAAAATGTAATGAAAGAAATTCCAGATCTTGCACTTAGAAATAAGAGAATTTACTCATATGAGGAGTACAAATACATGAAGTTATTTTGTGGTAGCAAGTTGGTTTTTAACCAAATTCTCAACCATTTTTTAGATGTATAAGGGTGTCTGAGAAAACAAATGTGGCTTTATGTTCCAAAAAGTAGATTGTCCCTTATTTTTAAAATAAGAACAAAGTAGACTAATTAGCATTAATTTAGAAAGTTACATTGTCTTTCTCTTCCCCTTATTCCCTGTTTTGAATGCTAGTGAGAGGGAGGACAACAAATGAGTATTTAAATTTTTTTAATGTTTTTTTATTTTTGAGAGACAGAGTCAGAATCTGAGCGGAGGAGGGGCAGAGTGAGAAAGGGACACAGAATCTGAAGCAGACTCCAGGCTCTGAGCTGTCAGCACAGAGCCCGATGTGGGGCTCGAACCCACAAACTGTGGAATCATGACCTCAGCCGAAGCCAGATGCTTAACCGACTGAGCCACCCAGGCGCCCCATGAGTATTTAAAACACATGTTCAAAGACAACTCTTCTCTGGAGGCCGTAAGCATATGTTTCTCATAGTAATGTCCACGAATATCTGTCTTCTGGTTATATATGTAAATTCCTGATTCCTGTCCCGATCCCACTCAATCAGAATCCCAGGAGGCAAGGCCTAATAATTTGCATTTTGGAAACACTTCCAGGTAATTTTATGTTTAAAAAAAATAAAGTCTGAAAACCACCACCCTAATATAAATGAAGCATATGTTTCATTGTAACGTATCTGAAACTGGAATGACCCTTAGCATTGACAGCGTCTTTCACTCATTTTCAGCCAGGTAGTTTTCACTGTTTGCTTTAAAAAAAAAATGTCTCAAACAAACGGAAAGTGAACACTTGTCAAATTTTGTTTATGTCATTGACAAGGGAATCAATCAGCAGGAAGACAGCATTTGAAGAATAGTTGTGGAAGGAACTTAAATATGATAGCTCAGTAAGTTACCTTTCTAGAGGACAATACAAACAAATGTTGATATTTCTGCTGAACTAGAGAATCATGGCACCTATCTTTCTCTTTAGGTTAAATAGTCACTACCTTTCAGAGCTACATAAAATGCACACCTTTTTCATTTGAAATTAGTCAAAAAATATACTTTGATAATTTGTATCCCCCCAAAAGAAGCAGATGAGGGTCAAAGAATGATTTGGTTTTGTTGGTTTCCCAGGAAGCTGAACCTGCAACAGAGACTTGGGCGCAAACAATGTATTTAGGAGGTAATTGCAGGAAGGGGGTTTGGGAGTGTGAGGGAAATGAGAGGGATGGCAACACGGGTACTTAAAGTTGGTAAAGATGCCTCCAGTGGGGACTATACTGGTCCCAAGAGAACCATACAGAATACCTCCCCGAATCCTTCCCCAGAGGACAGGTACCTGGAACATAATCGGCTAACTCCTAGTCCCCATTAGTTGCAAGTTGCTGGTGGGCCAGGGGTGGGGTACAGGGGAGTTATCTCCCAAGCACTGGTGAGCAGACCAAGTAGCAGTAGGAAACCCAGAGACCCAGAGGACCCAGAGGCAGAAAGTGGACATGCTTTATGGTAGACGTCCGAGATAGAAAAGTGCTGAGAAGAGGTAAGTCTGATTGTCTTAGAGAAAGGAATTGTCTTCCACAATGGAGTCTGCAAAGCCATGTACCACAAGCAGGATTACTGGAGATGTTTTAACATGGTATCAAAAACCAAGCAATCCTCAAATTACCATTTTCAGATTTAAGATACGTTTCTTTCACATCATGCATGTATGAATTTAGTCATGGGTATTCGTATTACTTTCAGTTTGGTGGAATTCTTACCAGTTATCAATTGCTGGTATTATGTGTGTTGGGTTTAACAGCCATTTTACATAGAGTAGAACCTTGGATTGTGAGGAACGGGTTCTATGAATGGTACGTAAGACGAGCAAACATTTCTAATAAATCTTAACTTGACAAACAAGCAATGTCTTACAATATGAGTAGTATGTGATGCCAAACATCACATGATCACAACTGAGCCAGTGGTTCTTGACATTTGCTTTGATATACAAGTGCTTTGGATTACAAGCATGTTTACAGAATGAATTATGCTTGCAAGCCAGGGTTTTACTCTATTTTGAAAATACTTACACTATCAGTGTTGAAACAACACCAAGCAAAACAGGTATGGAAAGAGCAGTGAGACGTGAACTGGATCTAATTAAAGTTGTGCTTTATAACTATGCAAATGAATGCAGGAAAAAGTTACCAAATCCCTCAGAAAAAGATGAAAGAAATTTCAAGAAACTTGAGGTTGGTGTAGCCCATGTGTTCTGCAAGACTGTCACTGCATGACAACCCCAGTCAGCAGCATTTACAGAGTGGCATGTAAAATAAAGCTCTTTCAATAGAGTTTTATGTTTGATGAAATGTTGTAACATTTATGTAGGCCCATTGCCTTAAATAAATTGGGCTCAATGAAGTGAGGGGTGCCAGGGCGGCTCAGTCGTTTGAGCCTCTAACTTTGGCTCCAGTCACGATCTCAGTGTTCAGATGTTTGAGCCCCACATTGGGCTTTGTGCTGACAGCAGGAAACCTGCTTCTGATTCTATCTTCCTTTCTCTCTGCCCCTCCCCCACTCGTTCTCTGTCTCTCAAAAATAAGTTAACATTAAAAAAAATTAAAGGAAAGACTGAAGTGAGGCTCGGAAACTTTAGACATTCTTCTTCCATTTAGGAAAAGCTCAGAGCTCTTCAATCTTGAGTAAAACAAAGTTCTTGACGTTTCCTTTTTAGGTAATTTCTATTCCCTACTCAGCTTCAGGAAGTCACAAAAGTAGCCTGGACAACTAGGGCTTCTGTCCCCACCTTGTACTTTAGGGGCCTCCTGCACTTTGGAGTGTCTTCCTGGAAATTAAAAAAAAATCCTCCTCTGTTGGCTGAGACTTGTCAGGGCAGCCGGTGCCTTCAGAGCCAAGTGCCAGATCCCAGATAGGGATGGATATGGGCCCAGGACTGTGCGTGTGGGATCCACAACACAAGGAGCATTCTTTGTCTACGGGATTGTCCTGAATCCCAGTGAACTGGCCCCTAGTTCCAGGAGGGTACCTGGTTGGTGGATTGCTCACACTGACTGGCATATTTCTTTCATAAAATTGAGTCCAGTTGGGATCTCAGAATGGTGCTCATGTGTTTGATTTGGAAAGACTTATGCTGTTTATATAAACAGAGGCCCTGAAACAGTATTTACCCTGGCTGTCACACTAGGGAAGCCCTGAACATAGGGAACACTTTTAAGCCAGCCTAACACCTGTTTCATAGACTGCTTTATGTTTTTCACAGTGTGGGACCTTCAATACAGTGCAGGCAATAATCTCCTCTACCTGCTCTTGGTAAAGGTTCTGTGTAAATCATTACTAAATGCCTTTTCAGCTTGTGTGTTTATATGAGTGCCTGTGATTTTAGTGGGCAATGATAGAGTCACTTAATAGTTCTTTATATAAGTTCTGTTTTAAAACCTGCAAAACAAAATTACACGGCATGTTGTTAAGGGTTTGGAGAGTAAAAAGGCATTTGGAATAGTTATTGTGGGAAATACCGTAGGAAGTAAATTATGAATAACTAGACTATAGGAAAAGGATGAGTCATTTATTGAGTACCTGCAATGATTTAAATATGTAATCAGATTGAATTTTCACCCAAGTTGGTGTGGAAAGGCTAGGCTCAATCCCTTTTGACAGATAAGTGAGCCAAGATTTTGAAAGCTCTGAGGTCTTCAATCTTGAGTAAAACAAAGTTCTTGAGGCTTCCTGGTTGGGTGATTTCTATTGCTGAAATTTGCTGAAATTCACAAGAGGAACATATAAAGAGTGTGAATCCAGCTTCAAGTCTAGTGCTCTTTTCCAGACATTAAAACTACTCTTCATAAATGAGAACACAGTTAATCAACTTTAGAAACAATACTCAACTTCCTTTCCTAAATCAAATATCATTGAAATGAGAAAAAGTGGTGTCTGTTTCAGGAACGGGCAATGAACCAACAGCTGAAGATGTTGTTGCCACCAAATAGTTAAAAGCCCCATTATAGACACGCCTAGTGGTTAAACCAGTTGAGTGTCCAACTCTTGATTTCAGTTTAGGAGATGATCCCAGGGTCGGGATTGAACCCATGCTCAGCGTGGAGCCTGCTTGGGATTCTCTCTTTCTCTCCCTCCCCACTATCTCATTCAAATAAAAATAAAAAGTATTTTCTTAAATAAATAAATACTCCATTATCTTTAGGGGTACCAGTTGAATTGGTAGAGAATGTGGCTCTTGATTGGCTGTGGGTTCGAGTCTCACATTGGGTGTAGAGGTTACTTAAAAATAAAATCTTAAAAAAGTAAGTAAAAGCACCATTATATTTAATTAATGATTTAATTTAATTGTTTAATAAACAAATCTCAAAATATTGCTTAGACTTCCAAAGGCACTTTATTTTTAATTGTTTTTAATTTTTTTAAGTTTATTTATTTATCTTGAGAGAGAGAGGTGCAGAGAGAGAGAGGAGAGAGAATTCCAAGCAGGCTTAGCACTGTCAGTGCAGAGTCCAATACGGGGCTCATTATCCACAAACCATGAGATCATGAACTGAGCTGAAATCAAGAGTCAGACACATGGACTGAGCCACCAGGTGCCCTCAAAGACCACTTTTAAAAACAATTAAAACATAATCTCCAAAAAAAATTAACTGTGTATGTATTATATTTATATATATATAAAATAGAATATATATGTATATATATAATAGAATCCCATATTAACATTCTCAGTATTAAAGGAGTTTTAATAATTCAACTTAAACTTTCAAGTATACATTTATTTTATCAGAAAAGGACTTGAGAAGCTGCTCAAGGTCAACTTTGTTGGCTAAGTTAGAATTTTTAATTGCTTTGTCTAACCCAGATGTCCCATTGCTCCTACTTCTGCCTCTCTATGGGGAAGAGGGATCTTTTGGAGAGGTTTCAACATTTTTTTAACCTATCTTCCTAAAATAGGTTATGACATTTAGAGTGATACCTTACCATTTGAATGCTTTAATACTTTGGGGAAAAATAAGTCAAGAAAAATAATGAACTACTTGGACTAATAATATACCTATGAATAGGATTAGCATATATTCTGAAGCTAATATATTTTATCTGGATGATTTACTATCAACATTGTTAATTAAGCCTCACATGTTTCAAGTGTGCATAATTAAACAATAATTTTGAATAAACTTAATTTTTTATCTTGCTACATAATATGTTGCCAAAAATATGACCACTGGACTATTCCAAAAATCTTAGTCACCCTCTCTAAGGTCATCAATATCATTTGATTAAGTTACTTATAAACTTTTACTCAAACTCCCTACTCTGATTTCAATCTAGGCATCCATTCCTTGATTCAGCAGTCTACTGTGCATATACTGTACTTAGAACAAAGATGAGTAAGCTCTAGGAATGCTCACAGTACAAGGACAGTGGGAGACAGACACACACAGCCTAGTGAGAACCATGTAACAGAAGTATTACGTGGTGCCTTAGTCCTTTCAGCCTGATTGAACAAAAATCCTTGAACTGGGTAGCTTATAAGCAACAGAAGTTTACTTCTCACAGTTCTGAAGGCTATAAAATTCAAGAATAAGGATTCAGGGTCTGGTGAGACCCTGCTTTCTGGATCATAGACAGCCATCTTTACGTTGTCCTATGGCAAAAGAGGAAAGGCGGCTCTCTGAGGTCTTTTTTATAAAAAAACTAATCTCACTCATGAGATCCACTCTTATGACCTAATTACCTCATGAAGCCCCACCTCCTAATACCATCACACTGGAGTTTTTCAACATATGACTTTTAGGGGGACACAAATATTCATACGATAGCATATGGCAATAAAGGAGTTTGTTAAAACTCTAAATAGGAATCAAGAGACGTTTTGTCTGAATTATGGAAGGCTGTAAAGGAACTCATCAATTCATTTGTAACATATAAAGCTTGGGTTCCTCTAAAATCATACTCTTCTACTTAAAAATTTTTTGAATATATTTTCAAATTAAAATAGATTTCAATGATCCCTAAAGACAAATGCTTGATTATGTTGTAAAAAGGTGATTTGGATTATTTATTTTGTTTGGTTTTGGGGTTTGGGTTTTTTGTTTGGTTGGTTTTTTTTTTTATTTTGTTTTTGGTCAGTTTCTATCATTCTACAACTAAAATAATTTTAGAATCACACAAACTTAATCAATAAAGACATAAAGGAGTTAACTGATAAAAATATTAAGAGGATTTGAGATTAAATGTTTTCTTTTATACTTAATTTCTCTCTTTCATGCAGAGTGTCAGTCATGATACTTCTAAACACAGGTTATATACATAAAACATAAAATCCCACTCAACGTGGCTAGGCAATGAAAGAAATTTATGGTGCAATGGAACTAAAAAAGTACAAGCAGACATCGTTCAACCAAGACTCTGATTCCATTTGTCTTTGAATCTCTTTGGTCTGCTTTGTTCCACATGTGGCTTGCTCTCTACAGCTGTTATCAAGATGCTCATAACAGACCGGCCTCAAGCCACACAGGATAATATTCAGAGGCCAAGAGACAAAAGCAAGAAAACGCAATACTCTTGAAAATGCATCCCACTGATCCAAATTGTCACACATGTTCTTTCCAGGACCAATCCAATGTCCAGAGAAATACCATGTACTGTTTGACTTAAGCCTGGATTCCCTTGAACTTATCAGGTCATCCACTGCGGTGTATCAATCTGTTGTTACCTCTGAGATACACGGATTGCTTGTTGAACAAAATGGTTGATAGAACACACCAACTCTGAATAACACACACACATTCTTATGCATTTAGCAATTAGTCTGTTTTCTATCTTTAGCTTTCATACTCAGTTTATGTGGTGCTTTTTAAAAAGGCCTACAAATTTTGACATTCTTCTGCAAAGTCATGATGCAAAGTCAATGACCCAGACCCTCGCACCACGGTAAGATTGCGCCTGGTTCAACCAATAAAGTAGGCTTATTGACTTCTGAGATCAAATCATTAAAATTTGAGCAGCGTCCTCTTGGTTCTTTGAGCATTTGCCCTGCAGAAGCTCACTTCTGGAATCCAGTTGCTATGCTGTAAAAAGCCTAGCCACCTAGAAAGGTCTTGTGTGGGTCAATAGTCTCCACTGAGCCCAGCTTTAGTGCCTGTCATGGGAGTCTGATGATTCCCACCCTCAGCCATTTGAGTCACCCTCAGCGGCTCATAACTTCCCAGCCTGAGACCCTGGATTTCATGGAGCAGCTGTAAAGACATCTCAGGACAAGCCCTCCCAGCTGTGCTTTGAATTTCTGACCCGCAGAATCCATGAGCATAATAAAATTGATGTTACTTTATGCCAGTGTGTTTGAGGTGGTTTGTTACATAGCAGTATATAACCAGAATTGCTTAAATGTCTTTAGTGAATAGGAAATCCACACACTTGGAAACAGTAAGAAAGAAAATCTGAGAACAAAGAAAGTTGCCAGGCATTTAAACAACACATGTTTTGAGAGAGGAGGAGGATGTTTTTGAAATGGAAAGATGGTAAATAAAGCCTTTGCAGTATAAGTCTAGCATCACCCTTAATGATCCTAGTTGAACATATTCCAGCTGTGAAGAATCGCCTGCCTCTAACAATCACATCAAGTCTCTGGTTCTCAGGTTTTACGTTTAAACCAGAAACATGATGATTCTTTTCCTTTGATTGTGTGTGCCAGAGAAGCCAGAGAAAGAAATTCCCAAGTTCAGGTGACACCTCTTCTGCTAATAACCGGGACCTCAATCATTCAATTAGATGATAACAAGCATCTTTCCTCTTGCTTTCTTTTCCTACTTTTAATCTTTTTGTTTATTCCTTATTTGTAACTTCATCAAAGGAAGGAAAATAAATAGAAATAGGAACAGAAAATATATTAACGTTTGATTTCATGTAGTAGGAATAAAGGCTTATGAGTAGGGAAAATATAAAATTAACAACTTTGGTGAGTATTTTCCTATTTACAAATTTTATGGTATTTTGTGGTTTAAAATTATTTTCAAGTACATTTTAAGATATGATCTTTACCACAACAGCAGACTTGTCAGTTTGCATATTAGGTAATGGAGGGGCATGGAAGTTATTTCTTGCTCAAGGTCACAAATCTAGTCCAGGACGCATACACAGACAAAAGTCTGCTGCTCTAGAGTTGACTATAATAAGTCCTCCACCAAGCTCCTGATTTTATCTATTTATAATTTATATTTTAATATTCTTATTTTAATGATTTGTATATATAGAAAATAGAATTTTGATGGCTAATGAAATGCATTATAATGTATCACCTGAATTTACTGCATTACCAATTTTAAAAACAGATATTTTTCAATATTTTTCCCAATTACCTTCTCAGGGACCCCATTCCCTTTCAAGTAGCTGAATTTCTAGTCTTTCACCACTGAAATTATCTAGGAGTTACTGGAGGCTACTTAGTTCACAGGAAATTTGGTCAAGCATTAAATTCCAAGAGAGAAAATAAGAACCTGAAGAACTGAATATCATCATTTATTTCTGGTATATGGTATCATTTTTGTAATAGTCCTGCAGAGTTGCTTATGAGCTATCAGGGGTAACTGCCCTTCTAGGAACCTACCCCAAACATACTACACTCTCATGTTCATTATCAAGTTAACACCTCATTTTAAAAAATTGAGACATAATTGACATACAGCATTACAGGTATTTCAGATGTACAATAGGATTAAATGTATTTCAAAATAATCACCACAGTAAGTCTAGTTAACATGCATCACCACACCGTCACAATTTTTTTCTTGTAACAAGAACTTTCAAGACCTACTCTCTTCGCAACTTTCAAATATGTACTATGGTATTATTAACTATTGTCACTATGCTCTACATTACATCTCCGCGATTTATTTATTTTATAACTGAAAGTCTGTACCTTTTGATCACCTTCACCTATTTTGTGCCTCCATCCCTCTGCCTTTGGTATTCAGCAATCTGTTCTCTGCATCTATGAGCTTGTTGATGCTGTCATTGTTTTAAATTCCACATAGAAGTGAGATCATATGGTATCAGCTCGCAAAGGGGTAGGCAGGTAAGGGTACACATCTGTGGTCTGTGCAGATGTGAAGGTGGTATGTGGAGGTCCCCACACAAAGGTCTGCAAGAAGAGGACAAAGAGAAAGATTGCTGAGGGGCAGTGGAGAGTGGAAAGCTGACCCCACTGGATATTATGTGAGGGCTTCCATTCAGGTCTGCTGGTCTTATCTTTGTTTTCTGATTTCAGAATGGAATGGAACAGTCAGGTTGTTGCAGGCTTGGACCTTGACAGTATGATTGAATTCCTGGGTTCTGCACTACAAGTCTGTTTCCCACCTACCTTCCAGGAACTTCATGTTCAGTGTTAAGGAAATAGGTGGTGATTTTTTTTTTTTTTTTTACTGGATTTCATGGAGCTTCCAGAATTAGTAACATGACCTAAAAATGACTCACTTCCAAAAATGTTTAGTGGTTGAACCAACATCTCAAACCCAGATTTCTCAAATTATCAAGGGTCTTGTTTTCCTTTGTTATTACACTTTTTTTTTTCTGGAGCTACATTAGTCCATAAAAACAAAAACAAAAAACCGAGAAAAGTAAAAACAAAATTGAAAACAAGCAAACAAAGAAAAAACTCATGACCTTCTAATGTAAGGGAGCATGTGCTCTCTGTATAGCAGCCACAGTGATCCTTTTAAAATACATTTTTGATCATCATTCCTCTCTTTCAAAGCTTCCCTGGCTGGTCCTAGGCAGTTAGAAAACAATGCAACTGAAGTTCTCCTCCCTCTTACTTCTATTTACTTATCATTGATCTCCAGCAGCATGGCCTCCTGACTGCTCTAAGAATAAACCTTGTAAACTCCAGTCTCTGGATATTTGCATTTGATATTTCCAGACATTGAGACAGTCTTCTAGCTATCCCCTAGCTTCTCAGATCTACTCCTTTACTTCAGATCTTTGGTAGTTATTTTTTTTAATGTTGATTTATTTTTGAGAGAGAGACATTGAGAGGGACAGACAGAGAGGGGGACAGAGGATCTGAAACAGGCATTGTGCTGATACCAGAGAACCAGATGCAGGGCTTGAACTCATGAACCATGAGATCATGACCCAAGCCGAAGTCCAACACTTAACCAACTGAGCCACCCAGGTACCCCAGGTTTTGTTTTCTAAATAGGAGTTTTATGACCACCCTACTTAAAATTGCATACTCGTTTTCTCCTTTCATGCCATATTTTTCTCCATAGAGTTATCCTGTTGGGATTTTCTTTGTGAATCCTGTGCAGTCCACCAAACGCAAAGTTCCTTGAGTCCAAGCATTATTGTTTTGTTCACAGTGCCCAGAACAAAGCCAAGTATAAAATAAGTCCTCAAAATATATATGTTATATAAGTTGAGTCAAATTGGAGCTGTATTTGCTATATATAGGCAGTAACAAAAAGATATTGAGGAGAAAACTCTTTATTCTGGTACTGCTCTTTAGAGTGAGTTTCTTAATTATGCCAGGGTACAATAAATAGACATACATTGTTTTGGGTGAAGAATAGGGGTTGTTTCTGTGAAGCTAAAAATAACAAAAACAAAAACAAAACTATCACACTCTGAAGAGATTTTGGAAAGGTAGAAACAATCTTTTAAAAGCCAACTAACTATTTAAATATTAAAAATAACTCTCAGGGCAGGAAAGAACAGAGACTCAGCTTCTGTTACGTCAAATAAGAGGTCAGCAATACCCTTACCCCTTCACGTTCTCTCTCCTTGCGTTGCACACTTAGCTTCCAGGATTTGTCGTTATGATCACTTTTGGAAACCCTGACGTAATTCCTTCGTCATTTCATTTACCTCTCTCTCTCCAAGACAAAGATCTGATTTCCCAAACTTCTGGCTCATCCCTGCCAAGGATGAGGAGACCACAGATAATGATCTTACTAAATTAAGGGGAAAAAATCAGAAAAAGCATTTCTTCTACGCTCTTTACCAATTACCAACATACTTGTATCAGTACCTAATTATTTTGTTTTCAGTCCTGTGAAAGTAGATGTATTGATTGTTCATGTAACAGTTTTTTTTTAATGTTTTTTATTTATTTTTGAGAGGCAGAGAAAGACAGCACGAGTAGGGGAGGGTCAGAGAGAGGGGGAGATACAGAATCTGAAGCAGGCTCCAGGCTCTGAGCTAGCTGTCAGCACAGAGCCTAATGCGGGGCTCGAACCCACCAACCATGAGATCATGACCTGAGCTGAAGCTGGACGCCCCGTCCATGTAACAGTTTAATGCCAGTTCCTTAACTTGTCCTCTAGAACCCATCCTTTCTCTCTTGGAAAGAGGATATTTTTCCTTTTTTTCCATTTCCTTTCTCAGGGAAATTAATCAAGAAGCTTCCCTCCTTTCTACTCTTCATAGTAATTTCCTTTCTATAGGAAAATCTTAAAAACATGTTATAATATCATCATTCATGATATTTCCTCCAGAATCCACATCTCCCTTCACTGCTTTATTTCCCTGCTTTTCTTATAAGTTGTTTGTCTTTGCTTTCTTCAGTTCATCCCAGACCATTATTTCTCGAATCCGTTTCAATCATATTTTATCTCCACCACCTTAAACAGCTCTTACCAAAGTCACTCTTGCAGAAAAATTATTCTGACACATGTTAGAGTTGGTGAAGCAGACTATTCATGGGGACCATTATAGTGGGGTTTCACAATAGGAGATAGGTTGAGTTCTGCCAATAACAGGTAGGGATTTATAACCAAAGATCAGAATAGGGAGCCAGTAGGTGGAAAATTACTAAAAGGAAATGGGTAGATGGATTCTAGCTAAACTGACTTGAAGGATTTTTGCTAAAGGCAGGTCAGGGTGTTAGGATATCCAGTGTGAAGAATGAGGAACTGATCAGATATAAAGGGCAGGTGATTTTCACCAACCTGAACCAACAGAATTCTTGCTGAAACTGGACTAAAATGGCCAAGGACAGATCTGGAGGTCAGGAGCCTGGTGAGAAAGAGGACTCAGAGAACACTGATTCAAGTTCAGCTAAATTCTAACAAGGAGAAACTCAGCCCAACTCCATATTGCTTCTATTTCCCTTGCTGCCATGACCTACGGCTCAGAAACTTCTGTTTAGTCCCGTGCGTAGGCATGTTACAATTAAGATTTGCAAAAACCGCTTTTTGCCCCAAGCCTACCTCACATGAGGAGATAGAGAAGTATGTACAGAAATGACTATGCTAAGTTCAAGATTCAGGAGAATGACAGTACCAGATTCCTGTATGCAAACCAACTTTCCTGCAGCTGACCAACTTTCCTTAGATGTCTGCTATCTACTATCAGACACCTTTTGACTCCAACCCCTGCCCACCATCCACTTTTCTCAAATCTCATGCTTGGGGGAGATGGTTTTTTTGGGACAACAGTCGACCCATCTTTTTTGTTTGCTGGCTTTCTGAATAAAGTCGCTTTCTTTGCCTCAATAGCTTGTCTCTTGACTTATTGCCTTGTCCTGGGGCGAGCACAAGGAGCTACAGCTTAGTTACAATTAAGGCAATCCCTAGCAGCTGTGGGAACCACTTGCTCCGGGCTCTCTCCTTTCCACTTCCAGCACCGACATCGGCTGCCCCTCCACCTACCTGGCTGTTGGGGCAAGAAATTGACAAACCTCTGGGAGCTGAGCAACTGGAAAGTAGGGTAAGTCATTCCAGTGTGCATAACCGGGAAGTCCCTTCCCCTCTGTTTGGGCTTTTTTTTGTACGGAAGCCACTTTATTTGCATGTGTCTGGGGTACAGATGGAGAAGGGAATAGTTGTTGAACTTTTCCAATTTGTTTCTGAACCAGTTTATTTGCATTTGGTTTCTTTGTTGCCAAAGCTTTTGGTATCTTTGGACAAAATCGGCTGTTACATTTATTTTGTACAGGGGAGATATTTGGAAACTGGACGTTAATGTTCTTTTTACAAATATTAGTGATTCTTAGCCTTCCTCCTCTCATTCGGTTGCCCCCGAGTAGAAGGCTTTGGCTCGGCTCTGTTAGCTTGTCGCTTGGTTCAGTCAGTGAAGGTCTAGCTTTGAGGGAGAGACCAGAAACTATGACACCACTTGGCTCATTCATGAATCTCTGACTTTTGGGGGAAAACAAATGCCAAGAGAGTTAGTCTGTGCTTTATTTATTTATTTATTTACTTATGTAAATCTTTTTTACGTTTATTCACTTTTGAGAGACAGAGACAGAGCTTCAGTGGGGGAGGGGCAGAGAGAGGGAGACATGGAATCTGAAGACAGGCTCCAGGTTCTGGGCTGTCAGCACAGAGCTCCATGCTGGGCTCAAACCCACAGACCGTGAGATCATGACCTGAGCTAAAGCTGGACGCTTAACTGACTGAGCCACCCAGGTGCTCCATACTCTGAGCTTCATTTAGTTATAATTTTGTTTCTTCTGTGTTTTTTTTTTTTCTGAATTTTTGTTTAGGAAGATAGGGAATACTCCTGCTCCTAAAGAAAGTCCAATAAGACATATTTTGAATAAATGGTGCAGAGGGCTGAAAAGCAACCAGAGCAAAGGCCTGTTTTGTGGGAGTGAGAGAGATAAAGAAACGTTCAAATTTTGACTCTAACTCTGGCCTTGCTTGTGCAGCCTTTGGCTGTTCCTCCTGTTTCTAGACCACTACAACATGTGCCTCTCATCAGGCTCCCTTACTGTCAGCGGCTCTGGTGCCGTTGGCCCCTCTACTTCCCTCCCTAAGAGGAGCAGAAATCACTCCAATCTGTTGGGACATCTTATGAGCTCCAAACTGAATCACCTCTTAAATCAACATGAAGGGGCCCAGGGGCTCCCCTGAACATAAGCTGCCCACCTCAGATTTTCCCACCGAGGCCCTTAGTAAAGTTGACAGTGGGGAACATATTGACTTTTTAGGGGACACAAGCACAACGTATTTGCCATTAAAACTAAGTCAAGGTTGTTATTATAATTGAAGTAAGCATGTCTTTAGAGTTATTAGCGTTAAATATAAAACTTTTTCTACCAAGGTCCACTAAAGGTCAAATAAGTTCATGCTATCACTGCTGTATTTGTCAGCAAAAAGGACTTAAAATAATGGCTGAAGATAAATGATAAATTGGGTTACGTTTATTGAATATCTCATTACAAAGAAGATAAAATACTGAAATCTTAATTACTAAACATGTTTATCTGCTTTTGGCCTCTTATGACAGAGAAACTAAAGATAAATTTGGATCTGCTAGTAAACATTTTATGCTTTGTTGAAAGTTATACTCTAAAAGGATACATGTTTCTAGAAATTATGATCTATATTTATAAACCTGCCAATCTAAAGAATTCTGGTGTAATAGTTCACAATTGGTTACTACTTAGTTTTCACTCTGCTAAATGTAATTGAGATCTTTAAAATGATAAGGGAAGCAAGGGCACCTCAGTGGCTCAGTCAGTTAAGCTTCTGACTTTGGCTCAGGTCATGGTCTCTGGGCTCAGAGAGTTTGAACCCCACGTGGGGCTTTGTGAAGACACTTCAGAGTCCAGAGCCTGCTTCAGATTTTGTGTCTCCCTCTCTCTCTGCCCATCCCCCACTTGTGCGCACACGCTCTCTCTCTCTCTCTCTCTCTCTCTCTCTCTCTCAAATATAAATAAACATTAAAAACGTTTAAATGATAAGGAAAGCAACTTTGTATCTAGGAAAGTAGTTTATAGGTATGAAAGATATAAGGAGTGAGAATAACTTTTGGTTGAAGAAAAATAAAGTAATTTCTTCCTACAGTTAGACTGGTTGTTTAGAGAGGGAAAACTTGGGACAAAGTCTGAATGAACAAAGTTGTAGAAGTTTTGTGAGGGAGAGTCTGAAAATTTTATGCCTGGTCACGAGTGACCAAGATTGGAATAAGTTTTAAAAATACACTGGTGTGTCTTTGGCCATACCCTTCTGAATGTGTCTGATCTCATCAAAAAGTACACTGGTGTAAGATTGGAATTTGGTTTTTCTTTCTGTTGGAAAGAGTTTTCTCGAATTATTTGTCGGCTCTTGAGAAGAAATTACAAATTTTTTCTTTATCTGCCCAGAAAAACAAAGTTCCTCTATTTTGTGTTCATCAGGTCTTGGATTACTTAAGAAAATGAAAATTTATCAATATTAAAGGAGATGAATTTTGCTAACTACTATATAACCTTCTATAGAAACTCTCATTGCCATCTTGGTTAAATGGATAATTAAGTATTAAGTTTTATAATAATCTGTAATCCTATTTAGGCATATGCATTAGAACCTTCTGAGATTTTTAACTTCCCCCATATTCAAATTCTAAATGAAATCCTTTTGATTAATTAGGCTTATTTATTTTGTATGTTAAGTTACATAGGAAGGATTGCCAAACAAATGATAATAAAACCTCTTATTGAGGGGGTAAGCATTCCAAATATTATATAACATTTTTCAAGTTTTAACATGTCCTGGTGTAATGTCATCAGACGTAACTCTAATTTTTGAAATGCTGGGTGTCACAAAAATAACCAAATCTCCTTGTCAACTACATCATAGTGAACCCTCATCAGGTTTTTAACCATGATGATTTTTGAGGCTTTTGTCATTGACAAGTATTGTTTCATTATGATGCTCTTGCAAATATATTTCAGCTTCAAGGAGATTCATGAAAAGAGCTGACAAATCCAGCTCTCTGATATCTTTACGATCATAAGGCTAAACTAAGAATTTCTAGAACAAATAGAAAAACTACATTTAAACAGAACAAGAATTAGTAACATGGGACTACATGAATTGAGAAAAAGGATTCTAGATTTTATGACTCTTGTTTAAAATATTGCTGGTTCTCTAATGTTTGCTTTTCCAGATTTTGATAAAATAGAAATTTGGTAAAATACTCCTTCATAAACAAATGGAAACATTTATCTTTTATCTCTATATGAACCCTCCAGAACTCAGAAATTCTCAGTGAGTTTTCTTTCTTTCATAGCAATGAAAATTATTTGCATTAAGTCAAATAAGAATCCATTATTCTTATAATGGGATACTGTTGAAAATATTGGTTATATTATCAAGGCTTTGACTGGAATGTCATTCATGAGAAAGATATGCATAGACTCAGATATAAGCAGACAGCTCTAAGGAACTAAGGTTGACTTTATGGAGCTAATATGGCCCTGAGAGATGTTGGCCTGATACCTTGCTTACAAAGTTCCCAGCAACCTTATCAGGTCAGTAAAGAATGTTACTTCCTGGCAGGTATAGGAACCTCAAGATATTTTGGAGACTTCGAGAGGAATTCATCCAAATTTACAGGTATCACAGGCAAATCAAATGGCAAGTATTTGGTTTGGCTTCTGGCCTTGAGAGGCTATTAAAAGTTCAATCTGAAATTCCTTATGAAAAGTTTCAGCAAAGAAAATTTAAAAAAAACCATTTCAATCACTGTTCTTACTGTGCTTATGTAAATAATGAGGCCAAGTTTGTTAAACCTGGACAGCCAACAAATTAGTCTTAATTTGGCCATCTTTGACAGAAATGAAGGTGATTTTAGAGAGGAAAAAGTGTTTCAATAACACAGTTTTGTGGGTGTTAGATTTTAGTTCTGATTGTTTTTGAAAGTTTGCTGTTTGCCTAAGCTACACAACTTGAGGTAAACTTGAGGGAAATTGCCACAGTAGCTTGTGTGTAGACAGTCTTCATGCCTGTTGCTCTGTAGTCCACTCCAATGGATCACCAGAGACCCTAGAACTACAAACCAGAAAAATCCATCAGGCGTTTACTTCCTGGTCCTACTCCATCTGAGAGTCCTTTGAGTATGGCATCTAAAAATCCTATTGGGGGTAGCACATAGGATTCAGGTTAATAATATGTGCCAACTATTAACCTGTGTTTTTCTTTTGTTTTCATAAAAATGATTATGGTTACTTCTATGATCCCAATGACAAAAAGAAGCACTGAGAAATAATTCATAAATCAACTCAAATGGTTCTGTTCCACAATTACCCCTTGTCACCCCTGTCCAGCAGGAATCAGTCAGATGAGAAAAGACAATTGTGGAATGGACCTTGGACAGTGGGGAATTGTAACAGTGAGAAACATAGCATATCTAACTCCAAATTGCTTCTATATTTCTTGCTGCTATGATTTATGGCATAGAAACTTCTGCTTAGCCCCTCATGTAGGCATGTTACAGTTACGATTTGCAAAAACTTTTTACCCAAAATCTACCTTACTGGAGGAAATAATCACATACAGAAATGACTGTGCTATGTTCAAGATTTACAGAGGGAGGAGAGTTGGGGGTTGGGCAAATTAGGTGAAGGGGAGAGGGAGATACAGTCTTCCAGTTATGGAATTAGTAAGTCATAGGAATAAAAGACACGGTATAAAGTGTATAGTTGATGTTATAGTAGTGATGTCATGGGACAGGTGGTAGCTATGTTTGTGGTAGCAAAATGTGTAAACTTGTCAAATCACTAAGGTATATATCTGAAACTATTGTAACATTGTGTATCAACTATACTCACAAACAAACAGAAAAAGATTTACAGGAATAACATGACCAGATTTCTGTATGTGAAGATCGAAGGATCAAGGACAAGGAAGATACACAATCTTCCTCAGAGGTCTGCAGATATCTGTCACCTTCTGACTCTAACCCCTTTCTACTTGCCCCCTCTTCTTAAATAAAAGAAACTAAATCTCATCTCAGGAAGATGGTTCTTTGGAACACTAGTTTGCTGGCTTTTTTAATAAAGTCACTTCCTTACTCCAGCATCCTGCCTCTTATTGTCTATAATGCAGGGAATAGAACTACTTTGGAGTCTGTAACAAAAGGAGACTGTCTCTATCACCACCAATGCTTGCCATGTTGTAAAATCTAATGGCAAATTCTATCTTCATCCCACTTGGCCCGTAAATAAGGACTGACCAAGAAAATCTGCAACTCCTTTCTCTTTCAAATACAAACACATATTGTTAAATTCTATCTGCTTTATCTTTATAATATTTCTAGGCACGGACCTCTTTTCTCTACCTCCACAGCTATCCAACCCCACCTGTCTAATCCAACTACTTTTGTTTCTCACCTAAATTATTGCCAAGTGCATTCCAATTGGTCTTCCTAGTTTGACTTTTGTCCTTCCACCCTGCCTACTTCCCAGCCAGAAGCCAGTGTAATCATGCTTAAAAGTTGAGTCAGATATATTGCCACTGTGCTCAAAAAGACTCCTGTGGCTTCCAAACTCAGAGTAAAAGCCAAGTTCGTGTAATGCCTCCTAAAAATCTACTCCACTGCCTCTACACCACCTGTCTCTCCTATCTCACCACTGTTGCTTTCCCATTGCTCATTGATCTGCAGCTCATTCCATTATTTGCTTCACAATTTCCTCCCTCATTTTTTTAGTGGACCATGCTGTATGAAAAAACAGCACCCTCAGAAATATTTTTCTTCTACTTTCCTTTGAGTGAGAGTTCCCTAAATATCACCAATGCAACCTGTTGATAAAACAAGTCAAATGTATTATTTACTGTGTTAAGAGAAAATACCACATTAAAAGAGTTTAGAGCATCTTGGAGAAAGAAAGCAACATTGGATTTACTGAGATTTTGAAGTGTGGTTTCAGGCTGAGGAGTGGAGGGGCAGACTTGATTAGATTTGCATAAAGATCATGATATAGCAGTTTAAGATTGATGGATAAAGCAAGGGACAGCTTTTGAGGAGATCAAAGAGTTTTAGAGGGTAAACTGTTGATTTTTACTAATAAAGAGTTGATGGATATTTTTGGAAAAGTTCTTCTAATGAACAGTAAGTTTATTTACCTTGGTGAGATTCTCTCTGAATAGTAGTTTTACTTATGAAGACAATGGAATGGTCAAGTTATATTCATGTAGGCAATAAGCTATATAGGAAGTAAGTCGCTTCCAAGCTGCAGATGGGGATAGATTGTTTGATTCTCATATTCAACTTGAGGTAAATTCCTTTTGGGCAGGCATTTTTGTATCTTTTGTTCACCTAGAACAAAGTCAGATCTGTCATATATCCTTGATAAATATACTTGGATGGATTGAGTTGCCATCTATACATAGTTGGGGCCACCTCAAGAAACAATAAGAGACATCTTTATTTTTATCCTGCTTTGTTTTCTCTGCTGTACTTTTCACACTTTTATCTTTATACTTATTATTCACTGTATATTCTCACTAGAATATAGCTTCCCCAAGGGCAAAAAAAATTACTTATTCACTACATTTAAAAGAAAATTTGAGGTGGGGCACCTGGGTGGCTCAGTAAATTGAGTGTCTGACTCTTGATTTCAGCTCAGGTCATTATCCCAGGGTTGTGGTATTGAGCCCTGTGTTGGTCTCTGTGCTGAGTGCAGAAATTGCTTGAAATTCTCTCACTCTTGCTCTCTCTCCCCCTCTCCCTTCTCTCTCTTTCTCTGTCTCTCTCTACCTCTTTTCCCCACTTACACACAAACTCTCTCTCAAAATTAAAAAAAAAGATCTTTAATAAAGATAAATGGAGGCATATTAAACATTTTAAAGTTTATTTGAGCAAAAATCTAATTGAACGGGCAGTGCAAAACTGGAAGATGTTAGAAGTACTCCAGAGACAGCAGCGAGGGGCAATACTTTTATAGAGAAGACAGGAGCTAAGCAAGAAAATTGCTATAGCCTAAGGGGTTACCTTATTTGGGAAAGTCCAATTGGCTCCTTGTAATTGGTTGTCCTTAGGTTTTGATTTCTTAACCTTGAAGCATTTGCAGACTTAATTTCTGGTTTGCTTCCATAGGCTATCCAGGCATTAGAGTCTTCTCAATCTAATGGCTTCCTTGTTTAGTTAATTTAACACCATTATATGCACAACAGCTAGAAAGGTACCTGTGTAACATATAGTAAGCATTCACAAAGTATTTATTGAAATAATGAGTGAAATTGTTAATAGTGAAAGAAAGTTAATATTTCTTCTGTGGTTTTCAACAGAATGTTTTGCCACATGTAGTCCTGTTTAATCTTCCCAACAATTCCATGAACTGGGGACTAGTTGACGTATTTTATAAATGCAGAAAGAGCTTTAGAGATGCTCAGGGGCTTGCTCTAGGTCATGGACTAGACTATAGTAGAAGCAGGATTTGAAGCAAGACCATCTGTCTACATGGCTCATGCTCTCAACTACTACTCTGTATAGACCCCTATGCTGAAAATATTCTTTCTTTTAACAACCATAATAATCCACATTCCATGTAGCAAGCAGAACTGTGCCTCTCTTAAAGTTGGTTGACTTTTTCTCATCCACATTGACAGTGAATCATTCTGCATTTTAATCTAATTATAGGCAAAGAAGATGGTGGGTGACCCTAATTCTGCCTGTCTGTCCCTCAGTATTTGAAAACAAGGTCTGCCTGATATTAGCAGTGTTTCTTAGATAAGAACACCAGAGAGAAGGAAAGAATCACTTTTCATTTGGTGTGCCAACCTTCACAAAGTACTTATTGAAGTAGTCTAAGAAGGCAGTTTACTAGCTTTGCTGCTAGTACATTTTGGGTGATGAGTCTAAAACCATGGAAAATAAAATTAGATTATAAAGTAATCCTGAAAGATTTAAAGGTAAAAAGCACAAGATAATATTTTATCGATATTTTAGCTTGTCTTCCATTTTCATATTATAAAATTCAACTGGGGCCATGATATGAAATAAATGGAATAAGTATTTGGGAGCCTATATTTTCTGATGCATATACCTTTTTCTTTTAATTCAAATTATCTTTATATTGAAGAGAAAATATTTTCTCCTAAACATGGAGTTGAAATTTTATAAACAGTTTAGAATTTCAGCTTCATGTACTGATACAAAAATAAGTTCTTACATGCTTGTTTCTTATAAAAGCTGGTCCTGCTATATCAAAAGAGAAGCTGTAAAGAAAATTTTTATTTAATCCCTTCTGTTCTCCTTTAACATAATTGCCAACAATTTTACTGCACAGCAGAATAATTTATCCTGCTGCAACTCGACTCAATGGCAAATTGACGAAAAATCAAATAAGACTAGTTGTTTTATGTTAGGAAATAGGAAAGTCACTTTTCCATATAATCTGTCATAAAACATTTAAATATCCCAAATGTATTTTGAAAATATATAAAATGTAAATATTAAAACAAATCCAACTTTAAAAGGAGATGCAAAAGGATTCTTTCTGCCACCAGCCCTCTCATTTTTTATATTTCAGATTCTAGGAATGGCAGGATGAATTGGTTGACTGCTGCATTGATTGCCAACAATAAGAATTTATAAAGTGGCTATTCGGCAAAATGCGGTGTGCTCAATACAAAAGTAGATTCAAAGATAATACAAAATAAGCTCTCTGCTCTGTGTTGTAAAAGCATAACAAATTATCATACAAAACAGCATTTTATGCTGCTGTGGTGAGTGCTAAATTATGTGCTAAAGACAATTTCAGGGTATACTGGGCTTGTGATTAAACACAGCTGGTTGAAAACACATTTATTCTAACCTCTCCTCAAAACTCCACTGAAATAAAAATAAAAGGGCTAAAAGGTATATATGTATGTGTGTGTGTATATACATATGTGCATGTCTATATTTGTACATATGTATATGCACACATATAGAGACACATGTGTATAAATATACGTGTATGTATATGTGTGTGTGTGTGTGTGTGTGTGTGTGTGTGTGTGTGTGTATTTCAAACCACATGGGCAAAGAGAATAGTGAAGAAACTCGGGCCAATAATAGACCTCAAGCAATTCTGTAAACACAGAAGACAGACTTTGCAGATGATTGCTGACTGTTCAGATGTGAGAAATAGAAAGTCTGTATGATCTCAGAGGGAAACCAATAGGATCCAACATACCACACAGTAATACAGATAGAGAAAACTGAAAAAAAATGATCATTATTAACAACCATTAGTTACAGGAAAATTGTTCAAAATTTACTTAAGAAAAGAGAGTGTTGTTCTAGTATGCCATATGACAGTTCTATGAACAATATTTTTAGTGTGGAAATAAGTAAAATATCCACTTAAAAGTTTCTTCTAAACATTGATGATAGAAGAAAAGTGTATATTTAGGGAATCGTTAGTGTAAAAGGGCTAAGCTCTTTATATGGCAAAATAAATACTAAATTTTGAAAGGCCAGCAATCTATAAACATGCTGTTTAGAACGTGTCCTGAATGTGAAAAGAAGCCATTGCATTGCAGGATTTGGATGGGGCTGTAAGTAAGGTATTGCTTTTTCTTGTCGTTTTTAGAGCTTCGTAGCATCATTTAAGTATTGGAATATTATACACATATTTATTTGAATGAAAAAACTAAAGAGAATTGATAAAATATGAGTTGTAAGTACGGTCATGTAAAAAAGAACTTTTAAAGGGAGAAATAAAAAAAGAACTTTGGTTTAGGCTCCACCTCGCTGAGGGAGGTCGTGTGGGATGTTGGAAATACATGGTCTGTGTAGGCTCGAATACCCAGATTCCAATGTAAGCACTTCTGCTGAGCTGTGGTCCCCGGGTTTGGTATTTGAGTTATCTGATTTCAGTTTCCTGTCGTATAAACTACAACCTCATAAAATCTTCCTCATGTGGCCGTAGCATATTAATACAATGAAGGTTAAAATCTCTAACACAGTAACTGGTGTATTATTTGATACTTAAAATATGTGAAATAAAAAGGATTTATGATCTGGCTGAGCCTATGGTTCAGTTTTTCAGAAACTCTTCCTGGAATTATTTTTTCAAACAAATAACTAACATAATCTCTTCTAAGTCACATAGCAATGGTATTCCAAGCTATTTAGCCAAATTTTGTAGATGCTATTCATTATCACCACCAGTTGTCTAAAGACAATATTTAATGTCTTTAGAACTTAAAAAAATCCATTTTTCTTGACCTTAAAATCTCTCATAGAGTGATAATACATTCCACACAGTTTTATTATTAACTCTGAGTATTTTAGATCTAAAAGCCAGAGGTAGTACCAGGTGTTTTGTGGCAAATGTTAGTGTTTTCTCTGTGGCCTTCAGTGAAGAAAAATGAGCCTCTGAAAACATTACACTTTAGGGGGTCTCCCTAAATTACTGAATAATTCAATAAACATTAGCTAGCCATGGAAGGAACAATGGGTGAGAAAGATGAAAGGAAAACCCAAATGTAGCGTGTATGAATAATTTGTGAAATGAAAGGGCAACTGGTGAAATAGAAAGGTGATCAAAGGCTAAAAAGTCCCAGTAGTAAATGAAAGGACGAGAGGCCAAATGTTAATCATTACACTCATAGACCAGTAAGCAATGGGTGTTGCAAACCTACTACTCTGCCAACAGCAGCTCGATTCTTCAGTAAACCTGTTTAGCCCTGTCTGTATTTGCGGAAGGCAGTGCCAAATAGGCTGATATTCAGGCTCCAAAATGAAAGAGAAAGAGTATTTATTTTACTTACCTCAGCACTCAAAATAGGTAGAATGAAGCCTCTCAACCTGGACTAAGAAGAGCTTTGAGATAAATATATGCATTTGGTTGTACATTTTCTTCATATTCTACACTGTAATAGATCTGCTGTATGTGCCCCAATGATCTCTTCTATTATTTGCCTGATTTTCCTTCTCTTATTGTCCCATCCATATACTTTTAGGTTGGATTTGGGGATTTTTCCATCTTCTTTAGAACATAAGTCTTCTGTTGAATTGTGAATGCAGAAAGAATAAATCAGAGTCTATGAGTGTCACCAAAAAGTTCAATGTTAGGCTGTATAAGCATAAACACTAATGCAGAAAATTATGTGTTTAATCTCTTGCTCGCATACATACAGCTATCTATAATCAGGCTGATCTGGGACAAACACAATTTTGAAAAATTGTTCAGCTATGATTCATTTGGTAGTTGCTTGGAAGATTAAAATTTGATTTCATATTAAAAACACATAGGATTTCAGTGTCTGCCTCCCAGCTTATTTTGACCCACAAGTATGTACTTCAGTATAGAGTTAAACAAGATCAGTCATGGGATGTTTCAGACATGTTGAAACCTACAGAGATAATTATCTCTGATGCTACAGGATATATACACATTTGCTCTAATTTAGATTGTCACCTAAGGCATAGGAAAGGAAAGTTTGCAGTTCCTTCTTTCGAAAATAAAACATGGAACATTTATTTCCCTTGCCCTAGGAAAGCTGCGAGTCCTAAGGTCTCTATCTTGGAGAAGGAGAGAGAGGGAGGAGGAGTAAAGAGGGAAAATTTCACTGGGCTTGTGCACTTTCTCATAAGGCATGAAAGTTTTGTTGCTCAGCTTCACTCTGAGGTGAGAAAGTTAAAAAAGGTTATCTTTGCTCCAATGAATTGCCTTTACTCCTTTGTCAAAGATCAGTCGATTATATGAAAGTGGGTCACTTTCTGGGCTCTCTATTTTGTTATATCTATCTATCTATCTATCTATCTATCTATCTATCTATCTATCTATCTATTCTTTCACCAATACCACACTGTTTTGGTTACTGTAGCTTTATATTAAATCTTGAGGCAAGGCAGTGACATTCCTCCAACTTTGTACATCTCCCTCAATAATGAATTACTTATTCTAGGTCTTTCCCTTCTCCTTATAAAATTTAGACTCAGTTTGTCAGTATCCACAAAATAGCTTGTTGGGATTTTGGTTGAGATGACATTGAACCTATAGATCAAGTTGGAAAGAACTAACATCTTGACAATATTGAGAGTTCCTATTCATGAACATGGAATATCTCTCCATTTATTTAATTATTCTTTGACTTCATTCACCAGTTTTATAGTTTTTTTCATATAGATTTTGTGCATACTTTGTTATGTTTATAATTAAACATTTCATTTTTTGAGTGCTAATATAATGGTATTAGGTTTTTAATTTTAAATTATACTTGTTTATTGCTGACATATAGGAAAGTGATTGACATTTATATATTAACCTTGTAGCCTAGGACCATGATATGCTTGCTTGTTAATACTATTTTTTGTTGATCCTTTTAAGTATTCTATATAGATGATCATGTCATCTATAAACAAGAGTAGGTTTATTTCTTACTTCCCAGTACGTATACTTTTTCTTTCATTTTCTTGTCTTACTGCACGAGCTAGAACTTCAGGTGGAATAATGAAAAAAAAAAAGTAGTAAGAGGAGATATAGTTGCTTTGTACCTGACCTTAGTGAGAAAGATTCAAGTTTCTTGCCATTAAGGATGATATTGGCTATAGGTTTTTTGTAGATGTTCCTTATCAAACTCTGTAGGTTTTTATAGATGTTCAGCCTGTTATTCTTTCCCATTAAGAAAACCATACGGCAATTGTAACAGATGGGTTTTTGTGGAAGTAGTATAAATTTTAAGAGAGTTCTATGAGTCAAATGTCATCATAGCTATAGTGGAAACATTAATTTCCAGGTAAAAACACGTCTGGCAAGGGTCATTCTACCCTGGGCAATGCTTGAGGTGGTTCTGCCAATTTTCTCACTTTTTGCTTTATTTTCCAACTGCTGGTAGAGACCTTCTTTTCTTTAGAAATGTTAATGAATTCAGTTAGATTGCTTTAGACTGAAGCTGTTTTGCTTCTTTGAGGTTACTGTGCATATACCTGCTCAGATGCTTTGAATTAATTAATTAATCCTTCCAAAACAACCTCATTTCTAGGTTCTCGTGCATACCTCTCCAGTCACTTGCTCCACATATTTTCAGACACTTTGTAAAATGGAGATGTATAAGCTGTTGATATTTCAGTCAAATTAACTACATGCCTCAGTTGCCCTTCTTTTAACCAAATTCTCAGTTTTCTACAGAATAATGTCTAAATTCCTCAGTTTTACATGTGTCTTTCTTTTTTTTTTAATGTTTATTTATTTTTGAGATAGAGACAGAGCTTGAGGCAGAGAGAGAGGGAGACACGAGAATCGAAGCAGGCTCCAGACTCCCAGCTGTCAGCCCGACACTGGGCGAGAACTCATGAACTGTGAGATCATGACCTGAGCTGAAGTCGGACACCTAACCAATTGAGCCACCCAGGCACCTCTGCGTGTGTCTTTCTAATAATCCAATTTTAGCCTCTGTTCCTTCTTAACAAGAAATCTAGGCCTCTCAATAGCAACTCATGCACAATTGTGCCTTGTTACCAGTTTTTCACTTCTTCATTCCTCTTTGCTTTTCTTCAGTACTGTTAGCTACTTCTCTCCTTTCTCAAAACTCTTAGACACTTACTTTATGCCCATCATTTTCTATACTTATTCACTAATTGTTCTGTAATATTATCTTAATATGCATTTTTACATACCTTTATTGAAAAAATAAGCTTCAGATTCTGTTCTGTTTCCTACAGAGCTGAGTAAAAAAGTAATACACATTTGTTAGGTGATCAATAAATACTTACCATTGAATTATTTCTTTCAAAAGTAGGGATATGTTCTATTTCTAAAAATGAAACAAAACAAAAAACAAAAAACAAAACCCACTCTTCTATTGTTAGGAAAATGATGTTTTAAAATATTTAAAATAAATTTCCTAAAATAAAAATAAATGATTAATTTGATAAACAATTTGAGCTATTTTAATATCAAGCTAGATTTTTAAAAAATAATTATTTATTTATTTTGAGAAAAGAGCACACATGGGAATGGCAGAGAGAAGGGGGAGAGAGGGGGAGAGAGAATCCCAAGCAGGATCCGTGCTGTCAGCGCAGAGACTGATGGGGTTCAATGTCATAAGCCATGAGATCATGCTCTGAGCAGAAATCAGGAGTTGGAGGCTTAATTGATTGAGCCACCCAGGGACCCCTATAAAAGCTAGATTTTTGAAAGGACTTTTCCATTTTCTGAAGTCAAGTTTTAGGAGTGACTTGATAAAAGAATGTGTTTTTTTGTTTCTGTTTTTGTTTTTTTTAGCTCCAAGTCATTTTGACCCAATGAGCTTTAAAGAGAGATGAAATCATGTGAATTTTAAGAGGGCCCTCTTGCAGAGAAGACGGCAAGGTTAAGATGTTCAGTTAAGGATTTGAGAGGCTCTGAATCAGACTACCAGCTGCTTATACTGAGATGCAGAAAGGCCTGGGGAATCAGCATTTTGGATGTTTCATAAATGATTCTAATGGGAAACAGCCCTGTGAATCACCCTTGGGAAAAGAAAGGAAAGAAACATTTGCTTAATGTAGGCATGGTTTACGGTCCAGTGTCATGGTGCAGCTAAAGCCGGTCACTGTCATGAGTGCTGTATTCTTCCTTACTGTCTCTGGAGAAGCATCTGCCCCCTTCCCTAGCAGCGCTTTTGAGCTCCAGTGCATCCACCCAGCAGAATTTATCCTAGGTATTCACTTTAACAAGAGGCGATAAACATGGGGTTCTGTGTTGAGGTGCAAGATTAGGACTCAAGATTTATGTCAAAAAATCTAATTGATGAGGGAATTTGCCTATAATGTTTTCACTTGGAGAAGAGATATGTATTCCAGGTCTAGAAGAAAATTATCTCTAATTCATGTGTATGATACTGAAAATATTTTTATGGGAAAAACTATAACTTGTAGAGAAAACACTATGATGAACTCCACACAACCTCTAATGATCACTTGAAGCATTTAGTAGAATAGGGACATTTTATTGTTAGTACTCCCGCATGTTTGACCTTTTTTTTTTTTTTTTTTGCTAAGTATCTTTTTTGTTTTTTCTTCACGTTTTACTTACATTCACACAACGTGGTGCAGATGTTCTTAAATTCACACATAGATCCTCTAGCCTACACACTCATTTTTAAAGAAAATTAGTTTTTAGAAAATATCAAAATAAAAAAGAATATAAGTGTTTCTTTTGGGTAAGCTATTCAGGGTAAAGTCATGGATAGCCAAAAAGTAAAAAAGAATAGCTTTAAAGAGGCATCTCTAAGATCTGTATCTCCAGTATATTTGTATGCGTGCATTTGTATATGTACATATATACAGATTTTGAAGCACTTTAATACAGTAATAAAAAAATTTCCAATTTAAAAAAATTTATTTTAAAGCTTTATGATTTTTGTTCTCCAAAGTTTTGGATTGACTCCTACCTATTCTAAATAATATGAATTGGCAGAATAGAATTATGGGCAGATCCATTGAAAAATTAATCACCAAGAGATTTGATAGGCTGGGATCAGATGTAGCATTAGCTTCCGAAGGAATTCATAGACATTTGACAAAGAAAGTAAGATGCCATGAAATGAATGTTAATGGAGGGTTATGCTCTGAGCAACATAACAAATTATGGAGCTGGTCTGTGAGTTGATGCCCTTAATTCCTACCCTTCTTAAGGCTCCCAGAAATCTGAGGAGAGACAGGGGAGAGGAAATTAGTATACTGAGGGGTCATACACATGAATATGACCAACGATATAGCTTTATTCATCCTGAAAAATCTTCCAGAAAAGATGGGTTTTATATCATGGTTTTAAGGATGTAGAGATTAGGGTTTGATAGAAAAATAAAGGACGTGTATCCAGATGGATTAAATTGAAATAACCTATGAAAATGCATAGTAAAAAGGACTGGTGGGCAGAAAGTAAATTAGTTTGGATGACAAGGAAGGTCTTTGCAGGGCATAATGAGAAATTAATTTGTTAAGATTGAGGTGAGAATTGATGCTGGACTAAAGACTCTGAAACATGAATTTAATATACTAGGCAAGACAAATGAATAAGATTTTTTTTTTTAAGTTAAAGGCCAAGTGTACTAGCTGTACCTTAAACTTATTTTCACTGCCAAACTACCTTTCCAGCCTCTTCTACACTTAGGTAGGGTTGAAGGGCAGCATTTGGTCCAGTTGGAGGAGAGCAGACATGATATGTGGTCCTTTCATGTCTGGCATCACAATTCTCCTATGTGAGATTCTTTATGCTCTTCCACTCTTGCCTGCTGGATAGTGATTCTCAGAATGATCTTGTAAGTAAAGTGTTGAAGGTGATCCGATATTGGAGGCTTGAATCCCTGAATGAAATGACTGAGGGGAGCTGACTCCTCCTCCCATAACAAGGAACACAGAGTATTGAATTGTATATAAACAAAAAGTGGTCTTCTGTAATGGGTTTACGCACATAAGTTGTGGGCTTATTTGTTATGGGAGGTAGTCAGTGTAGCTAATACACACAGAATGCATTCTACACTTATTCTCTTGCATAAAGGAAATATTTACGAGTATGATATACTTGATAAACTGAGAAAGGGATAAATATATTTTCAATTATTTACTCTGTAGGAGAGGCTTCTGTAAAGGTATCCACATGTTTTCATCAATCCCTGCCAGTGTAACCACCTGCATGTTAAAAGACGAATAAATGTTGACATTAAAAACTTAGAACAGTAATTTCCCTATCTCGTACCTGAAGAACTACATGACAGCCATTGGTTTCCCCATTAAGCTTGTGATTTCCCATGATGAGATTAATGGAAATGCACTTTGACAGAGATCAGGGTTCCAGAATAGTTAAAAGATAATGGGAAATTGACAAGCATTTGATCGTTAATGGACAGAGGCAAGTTGAAGAGGGAAAGAAACCAGAGTGGTGCCAGGCTAACACAAATGGTAAAGGGAGAAAAATGAAGTGTCAGAAGTGGAGTTGAGCCAAATCCATAATGATGGAGTGCCTGGAGGATTTAGAAGTTTGAGAATCAACAGACAGAAAAATGTCAAGTCTATGGGTGTCAGTGACTTATGCCTTTGATGCTTTTCAAACTTTATGTCATGGCCCCCATTGAAAATCTAGATGCTTAAAAGATACACTTGGGTAAATGGTTATGTTTGCTCATGGCTAGAAATGAGCAGCTCAAGGCTTTGTAGCAAAGCTGGCTGGCTTGAATTTTACATTTCCTTTCCATAGGATAGTTGTTTCTGAGAAGTGACTGTCCAGCTAGGGACTCAATGTCCTAGCATTCCTTCTATCTAAGTGTTGTCATATGAGAGTAGTTATCACAAGTAAAATGTGAATAGAAATAATATCTGGCATTAGAAAATAGGTGATGAATTCCAAATAAACGGTTACTGTGTTTGTTATTTAATATATAATATAAGTATATAACATATATAATTCCGGTGGAATGTTGGGGCTTGTTCCATCTTCTAGAAATATCTTAACTAAAACAAAGCCCAAGAACTAAAATGATCAATATTTCACCTCACCTGTAACCCATTCACAGTGAATGCTGTGTCCTAGTAAGAACACTCAGCCTTAGATTACCTGGGTAATTCATTAACTAAATGAATGCAAAGAGCATGGGGGGAATAGCCTTCTTTTACTTTATCACTAAGTGCTTCTAGTTCATTAAGGGGTCATATTTCAAGAGAGAGAAGAGAACTAACATTTATTTAATCCCCATTATTAGGACCCTGGTATTTTATTAGCGCCATCTTCGGTCTCTCTTATACATGCTTCATGTAATTTTATGCAAAACTTTAGGTTTAATTTTTCTGATATTATGTCTATCCCTTTTCGCCATGTTTTACCTGGTCCATCTCCACCAACACACAGTTCTGTGGAATTGCTCTGGTCTCGGGACCTGTCAGGTAGCCTTAATCAAAACTATCAGTGCACCTTGACATCGCAATAAATAGAAGATTTATTTAATCTACTAGTCCAAATTCAGGAATGCTTACATTTCTTGATCCAAGGCTTTCAAGATACCACCATCTATGAAAACAGTTCTGCCTTCCTACGTTAGCTTAATTCTAAGCCTCTTTGTAGCAGTAACTGTCAGCTTTAATTTCACATTATTTTAACAGTACATTAAAGGAGAAGCTGCCACTCAGACTGCTCCCACAAAAATTTCAATAGTAGCTGGTTTTGATCTTATTGTTCCAATTTTAGTCACGTGTCAATCTTTGAACCAGTTGCTTTGGCAAAGGGGGTGGGAAGCATTGCCTCACTTGCCATCAGTTGTCCGAGTCAGTCCTGGAGCCTTGGGGAGATCTAGCTTTACTGGAGGCATATGGTCTAAGGATGGGGAAGAAAAGTTACCCTAAAGGGCGTGGTCTCCCTAAGAACACAGTACAGAAAAAAAAAATCTGAGGCCTTCTCTTGTTTTCCATCTTTCATTTAACTGACCAAACTCCCTGTGTTCCCCACATCCAAGAGAAGTATTCCCACCCGTGCGCTGTTTCATCTGGTCCTTTTCTTGACCATTTGACCTTACACCTGTTTAAGAATTTTGCCTCCATATTCTCTAATCTCATTTGGTCTGAAGGTTCGTATTCCACTTCGTCCATCATTCTGTTCAAATAGCCTTTCATTCTGAGAGGAAAATATTAACAAACACTCACATCATGCACATTCTCCACACAAAGAAACACTTTTGAAAAAAGGTTAGGGGCACCCGGGTGACTCAGTTGGTTAAGCTTCCGACTTCAACTCAGTCATGACCTCAAAGCTCATGAGCTGGGGCCCTGCATTCAGGCTCTGTGCTGAGAGCTGAGAGCCTGGATCCTGATTCAGATTCTGTCTCTTCTCTCTCTGCCCCTCCCCTACCTGCATTCTCTCTCTCTCTCAAATATTAATAGGTATAAAAATTAAAAATTAAAACAATAAAGTTAAATTATATTTAAAGCATAAGCAGTAATTTACATTGCTGTAGGGTAAATGCTGCACAGCAATACAAAATTGGTGAAAGTAATTTAAGAATTGTTCTAAAGGGAATGTTTGTTTACTATACTAGAGCAGATTTTGAAGGAAATATTTTTTAAGTGGGTTTTGAGACCTAGAATCAAACTTAGCTCCACCACCAAATAACACATTGACTGAGATGTCAGTTCATCTTTTTGAGTCTTTCCAAACACTGTGATGGAGGGAGTGTTGTACTGGCTAAACAGAACTGTGGTGATGATTAAATCTGATAGGTTATTTGTGGTGTCTTCTAAAGTATTAGACAAATATTAAGTAGGACTGGAAAAAATTTACATCAGCAAAGAACTGTTAATACATGCTGTCAGCCAGCTTTTGCCTAATCATTCAGATGACTCTTTGAACTGAATGACTTGACAGGAAGTAAGAACATAAAGATGAATGAAACTCATGCTTAGCCTACAAAGAATCCTTAGTTTAGTAGTAGAGACAGACAGAGAAACAAACAATGATCATATAGCGTGATTCATGCAACAATAGATCTAGTCACAGAATGTTATGAAAGCAGAGATGAGAGAACTCAGTGGGGGGGGGCAGAATATAGAAAAAGTATCACTAGTGGCTGGATACTATGGGCTCCATCATTAGTTTTTCATAGATGATACAGAATGTACTACACCAAATTATAAAGACAAGTATTGTTGAGAAATAGTTGGAGTTTGAGGGCTATTTTTGGCATCTCTCTGTAGGACAGATACTGAAAGCAAAAGGACAGGCTAGACATTCTCAAAATTTTTAGGTGATTTACAACTTTCCTAAGCACATTAAATGAACAAAACCCTGTCCGAAGAAGGATGTGGAGAACATGATAACTGGAATGGGATAAACAGGTATTGTGATTTTCTTAAATTAACATTTGTTAAGTAGAGTGCCAGATGCTAAGCCATAGTTCAACAAAGCATCAAAAGGGAAAGTGAAATAGAAAGGTTTATTATGTACAAATCCTGGAGGAGGCACATGGCACATCTCAAAGGACATACGGGGTGGTCAAGGGAGGGTGCAGACAGAGAGCAGGGCATCCCCCAAGGCTATATACCTTTATTACGGTCCTAGACACAGTCTGGATTTATCGGTTCAAGTCAAAAAAACTTTGGGTTAAGCTATATGGGTGTCTAACCTAAGGTATGCACAAAGGGCAGGCATTATTCCATGGGCTATTTGGGTGAACTTACATTTACTTGTGACTTACAGACTATTGTCTAGGGTGTGTCCTTTGGGGGAGGGGCTTGCATGAGTCCAGAGGCGGCGCTCTTGTAAGGTAGTTTAGCTAAATTCTCAACAAGATGGTATAAAGATAAAGGACAGTACAGGTGACGATGTCCTGGTTGATGATGGGGGACATTAGAACAGGATGTCTCTTTGCCTACTATTTGGGAGGAAACAATAGGCCAGATATGGAATATATTTTGGATCCTGACACAATAGTAGCTTAAATAAAATAACTTTAAAAAACTCTTTCCTGGAAACATGTCTGAAGAAGAGAAAAGAAACATTAAGGGAGGCAAGGATGGCCCTTGACACCCCCATTGTGCATCAACTTCCACTCTGCAGCTAATCCTGACCCTAGAAAACTTCTCACCCAGGCAAAGGTGTTGCTGCAGAAATGTGGCACAGACTTTTATCTTTTAACAAATGGTAGCTCAGCAGTGAAGAGGTGCATTGTTAGAAAAAGGGTCAATCTAAGAAAATGAGAAATAAATCAGTGAGAACCCTAAAGTGACAAATTAAAAGAGGATTTTCTCATGACTTTTGCATTATTATTTAATGAATTATGAAGTGTTCATTTTATTTTGCCTGTGTGACTTTTGCCATAATTCCTCAAATAATACTTACTTCTCCCCTTTTAGTTTTTTTAAACTTGAGATATACACAAGGTAAGTGATAAAGGCTAATGATTTAGGTGGAGAATTGCTGAGCATTGGAAAGACTTCCATTGATTTCTGAGGAAATATGGTGGGATTTGCGTTTCCGTCAAGATTCATATATTTTTTTCATTTAGGTATACACAGAGCATTGATATTATATATTTTGTGTATAAAATGCAATATTGTAGGAGAGGACATTTAGAAAATAATAAATAAAAGTATAAGAAAAGTCTTTCTAGCAGATAATAGCTATTCTGTACCAGGATGTGGGCAGTACTTTTATTCTATCAACCCAGCAAAGGACCAGATATATGTTTTAATGGATTAGCTTTCATTGTGGAAAGTTTTCCCTGCCTTACGTTCTGTTGTTTTATTAGCCAGGTCCTTTTAAATAATTACCTTGTGTTTACTAGCTAGTTATTTTATTTAAAAAAATGAGGTATTTTGGTTTACAGATTTGCTGCAGGCCACCAACTTTTGTTTTAAGGAAAACAAAAATATTTATTCCATGTATATATATATTTTTGCTTATTCTCTCCTTTATGGGGCCATTCCACCTTTCCTTCTTAGTAGACCTCTCATCTCCATGTCACAAATCACAAACATTAATTTTCCGTTGTCTTTGATTAATTGTCTGCTTTATTATTCAGGCATTCTATCAACATGAATCATTAAGAATTCCTTAACAATTTCCTCCTTGTGTTTAATCTCCTCCAACACACTTATTAAATGTGTTTACAATTATTCTTCTACTTTCATCATACAACTGGCTTATTGCATTTGACTTCACTGATTTATGGCTTCTTCCTATAGGGCTTCTCCCTCCTTAAGCCTCTGTTGAATTAAATGCTTTCAGATCTAATCAACCTGTTCATACATTGGGTCTTTATTGAATAACTCTAGAGTTAGGCTGGAGTTACTGAAAATGTGTACTAAATGACACTTTTCTAATATTTTCTGAATGCCTTGTTGCATTACACATACCAGAGATGGAATAAATTATTACAAAATAGAATTGAAGTATATTAGATACATGCTTTAAGGCACTAAAACATGTTAATAGCAGATGTATCTAAAGATTTTCTAGACAGAAACTTAAAAGGCTTGTGTTTTGGTCTGGGATTTCTTAGCTCCATGATTTATCAGATCATGTTAAATATTTTAGCATATTTGGATCTCAGTTATGATAATGATGATAAAACCAGTTAATGAGCATTCTTTTGTTAACATAGGATAGATACTTTCCACAGCTCACCTCATTTAAGTTTCAAAAACCTCAAAAGTATGTATGTATGTATCATCATTGGTCTTGCTGTTGTTGTCGGTAGTTTCATCATTATATTTTCTCCATTGTACAGATGGCAAACTGAGACTTGACCAAAATAAAATAATTCTTGGGTAGTTCGTTTAAAATTTTAAATCTTACTCCAAGCCTTTATCCATTTCTGTGGAAAGAGGAATGCAACTCTAGTGTCAATTCTAATAATAGTACTGTCAAAGCAGGAGGAGCTTGTATCCTTCAAAATCCTAAATAGAGAGGTTATATAGCCCTTTCCAACGTTTACTGTTCATGGAAAGTATCATCTTGGAATTGTACATGAACTTCCCTATGCAAAATCATCTCCATGTTTACACATGGCTCGTGTCTATTTTATGAGTCAAATAGGTCCCTTCAATTCACCCCTAGTCAATATATTGCAGGTTCTTATTACTTGGTTCTCATCAATCATTTATTAGCCAGTCCTTTTTGTTTCAATCATTTGCATAAGTCCACATGAAAAAGGAACTCAGGATTTAGAACTAAATAATTATATTTTATTTATCTTTTTATTTGTTTATTTTGAGAGAGAGAGAGCACATGTGAGAAGAAGAGAGTGGGAGAGGGGTTGAGAGAGAGAGAGAGAAAGAGAGAATCCCAAGCAACTCTGTGCTGTGAACGTGGAGCATGAGTGAAGCTTGATCCCACAAACTATGAGATCATGGCCTGAGCCGAAATCAAGAGTCCCACGCTTAACTGACTGAGCCACCCAGGTGCCCATATATTTAATTCATTCAATTTTGAATGGCACAGAATAGGTTGGCATGTACCTACTTCCTCTGTAGTTGTCATATAGTCTTGACTCTGACTACTGATATGAAGGAAATGAAAGAAAGTGTTCTCTTTGCTCTGCTATGATGCTCATGGAAGCTTGTGTAGATAGAGCCTGTCAGCCCCTGTCCTTAAGGAAACAAAATGAACACCCCTCCATCCACCCACTTGAGTCTGTAGAGTGAAAGAGAAATAACTGTGTTGTTAATATTGAGATCTGGGGTTTGGTTTTTACTGCAGTATAACCCAGACTACACTGACTGACACATAGGTCAAATTACGAAAAAATACTTTCTCATCTATAAAGTTATGTGGATGAACTAGACTTAATGATTAACAAGACTATTTGTAATTTCTTATATTCAATGGGTCTCTGAGAAAGAAAAACAATTTCCTCTTTTCTATTTGAAAAACATGTAGTCACCAAAATATACTTTATATACATGGCATTAATAATAGAGACATAGAGAAATGATATTGGAAATCATTTAAAGATCTGTGGGTTATTGTTGGTTTGTTTTGATTTTTTTACTAAACTCAGCCAAAGGCAGAGTTTTCTGATTATCTTGTCATCCTAAAATATCCCAAGTTTTCTTCTTGCAAAGTGAGCTGCTTACATTTGATTTATTATCAACCAGCTCTGAGTAACATTTCTATGTCCTTCTCCCCAGATGCACTCTTCCTGAAAAAATGAGAAAGAGTAAAATATTACATCCAGTATACAACAAAATAAAACCATCTGAAATTCAGTTTTGATTAAAGAAATCAAATATAACTTTAAAAATTTCAGAGGAATCGAAATTAATAAACACAATTATTAAGGTATTTTTTTAAATGACCAGCAGCAAAATAATGGGAAGAATAGAAATCTACCCAGAAGACTGCTTGTCATTTAGCCAAAAAACTAACAGTTCTATAGTTAGTACATAGATATATACAGATACTCATACATACATGGCATTAATAATAGAAACATAGAGAAATGGGTCAAGATGCTATGCAGCTTTTTGATTATACAAGCCCATCTTTCTCAAATTTGTTATCTCCATAATAGGGTGCCAAGAGAAAGGTACTTTTTAGGATTTATCCCCTTTTCTCTGCTTGAGTTGTACCTTTTAGGGTTCCTGCTTTTTGTTGTATAGAACCAAATAAATGTTGTGAGGTCCTTGGGCATTTAGATATGACTTACAATTGAAAAAGTTTGTGGCTTCCATCTTGAGAAAGCATTAGCAAAAATGTTGTACACAGCCATGTATTAGTCTGGTAGGGCTGCCATAACAAAATACCACAAACTGGGTGGTTCAAACAACATAAATTTATTTTTCATTGTTCTGGAGGCTGAAAGTCTAATGTCAATGCTTATACCATTGGTTTCTCCTGAGGCCACTCTTCTTGGCTTGCAAATGGCCACTTTTTTTTTTTTTTTTACTGTGTTTTCACATGGCCTTTCCTCTATGTGTATGTACTGGGTATATCCTTTTTAAAAAATATTTACTTATTTTTGAAAAAGAGAGAGAGAGAGCATGAATGGGGAGGGGTCAGAGAGAGATGGAGACAGAAGATCCTAAGCAGGCTCTAAGCTGATAGCAGCAAGTCTAATGGTTTGAACTCCTGAACAGCAGATCATGACCTGACCTGAAGCCAACCAACTTCAAAGTCATGACACTCAACTGAATGAGCCACCCAGGTGCCCCAGTGTCTGTCTTCTCAATCCTATGGCATTCGGGACTCACCCTTATGACATTGTTTAACCTTACCTACTTCCTTAAAGTCTCTATCTTCAAATACAGTCAAATTGAGCATTAAAACTTTAACCTAGGAATTTTAGGAGACATAAGTGAGTATAACAGGCCAGATAATAACTATTTCAGCCTTTTGAACCAGAAGGTGTCTGTTGTAAGTACTCAATTCTTCTATTACAGTGTAAAAAACAAGCAGTCCTAGCTAATACACAAATTAGTTCTAGCTAATACACAAATGTGGCTGTATTTTAATAAAACATTTATGAACACTGAAATTTGAATATTACATATTTTTCACATGTCATAAAATATTACTACCACTTAAGAATGTAAAAAAAAATTCTTAGTTTTCAGGCAATACAAAAAAAGTTGACAACTAGATCTGGCTCACAGGTTGAAGATTGCCAACCTCCAATCTTGGTCATACTGGTAATTCATTAAGACATTGTCTGGTTTTAACTTTCCAAGATATAGGTGGTTGATAAAATAAAACAAGAGCACCACTCCCTGATCTGCAGTCATAGATATTCTTGAAAGCATCCTATCATCAGGGAAGGAAGGAAGAAGGCATGCCAATGTCATCAGTATTCCATCAAATATACAATCAAATCTGGACTTAGTCTCAGATGCACAGTAGTAAGCAAGAAATATCAGCTCTGATATTCTGAGCTCTTTATAATTTTGTAATTTTAGATCTTTATGAAGCAATTATTCTAGGTAAGAAAAAAGTACAGAATCAATATTTTTTAAGTTAAGAAACTCCCAAAGGAGACTAATCAGAAACGCTTCTCTTTAAGTAATTTTACTGCATAGAAGATTTTTCAAGGTCTCTTAATAAATGCCGAAATCAAGCCTCAGGAGTGTATTTTAGATTTTCTATTTTTATCTTGTGTCCCTTGTTACCTTTTCACACTTAGCAGTATGGTTTTTTTTTTATTCTGCCGTGAATGGGCTGGCAGGAAAGATAAGTGATAATTGTTCATTGCTTGTACTATTCAGGTACATGCACACTGACTTTCAATATTATTTGGAAAATTATTAGACAGTGTACTTTCTGATTGATTAGAAAAGAAGGAAAGGAAAAGGAAACATTTCCCAACATTACTATTCATCCTTGTTTGTAAGAATTGAGTTTTAAAAAACACTACCACTTTAGAGTTATGAGCAATGCTGATATTAGGTTCTACCCATATTCTTTATCACATTTTAAGGCCATAATAGTCCCCAAAAAGTATACTATAATCAAGAAATGGAGGGGGGAAATAAACTTCATTTTTCAATGAGATAATAGAAATCTCTTGATATAAACACCATTTGGAAGTCCTTTTTTTCCTTTTTTTCTGAAAATTGTAGCAGAAACCTCTGGTAAAGTAAAACAGTTCTAATTCCATATGGTTGCATGAATTACAATATAATTTTCAGAAATGCACATGGGAGCAAATGGCTAGCTAGTGCAGATTGTTGTACGGATTATGTCCAATCTGCTTAATTTTAGGAAGGGGAACTGTTAATTATCAGATCAAATGATCATTCCAAATGGTCTTTACACAGGGTAATCCTAGATTAGTAAAATTTAAGACAAATTATAGAGATCTACATCACAGCAAAATCAAGTCTCCAATCATCACATAGGCCATAGGTGGCCATCTAAAATTCCTTATTTCTTAGATGAGGTAGTGAATGGCACTGAGGGCATGTTTGAATAGGAAGACTCTGCCATGATGGGTATACAAGTACGTTCACTTTATTCCCAACATCATATTGAACTAATTTCAAGATAGACTTGCCCTGGGTAAGCTCAAATTAATTACAAAATGTTAACGTTATAAGATTATAAAATTAATACATGCACATTCTAGGTAATTTGGAAAAAAGAAAAAACAAATAAAAAGAATTGACTTTATTTCACAACTCAGTAGCAATTGTTAACCTTTTGCCACAATTGCTTTTAGTCATGTATGTGTTTTTTTCTTTCTTTATCCCCATGTCTATCAGATCTCTTTGCATTTCTCTATCTGAATTGAGTCTATTTTCAATTTAAAGCAAATAATTTAAATACTATAGACTATACCTATGTTAGGGTGATTAAATATAATTTTCTCTAAAGAAATGAACATTAAACATAAAAAGTTAATGTTCAGTGGGTCATAAAGTCATCTTGAAATGTATCTCCTTATAATTAACCCCTGAGAAAAGGTGAAGATAAGTAAAAGTAGATTGAAAAGAGTTTAAGTTTAGACATTCAATATACTTTAGAGGAGCCAACGACTATAGGTCTGTGAAAATAGTGTTAGAAATTCTATGTCAGGTCTATAGCTACAAATTAGATGTTCAAGATAAATAAATAAATTTAAAGATCCTATATTCTTGTTTATTGAGAGAACATACCTGGGTTAATGGAGACATCTATTTATTCATCCCCCTGTCCAACAATACTTACCAGGGGTCTGTTATATGAAAGACATGATTCATATGATACATTCATATTCAAAAGGCAGAAAAGTTTAAAGAAAAAAAATAGCTTTTAAATCCTAAACAACTATTCTTAGTCATTAAAACCTTAACCAAACTCAAATCAAATTAAAAAAGTTAACCTCCAGAATTGTTATTTGATGCCTGATCTTCCAGATGTATAAATCAACCTTACTCAGTGACTACCACATTTATTTCTCAAATCATCCTTTTCAGATGATTCTTCTTCTATCTTAAGATGGAGAAATGTTTATTCTGTTTGCTACCATATTTCAGTTATCTTTGCTAGGCATGAGTTCATCATTCATAAAAATTAACACTCCACTTCTTGTGATTTCCTATAATGGACTCCAAGTAAAAGCCTAGTTTTCTAGTTTCACTGGCAAAGCACAGTGAGGAAAAGGGGCCACCCTACAATACTAAACTTAAAAACTTTTCTCACCATTGACTTATTTGCCATATTAGCATAGGGTCTTCCCCAGATGAAACTGTGGAAATTATTGATTCAAAACATAGTGCTATGAACAATTCTAGGTTATAGAAATTAAGAACTAGTCATGTTCACTGCTAGGAACCAACAAATGGGTAACTACCGCACAACGTGGTGAGAGCTGCCCAACCACAGGAATAAGCAAAGGGCTACGGAAAATGAGAAGAGAGAATGGATATTGTGTTTCCTGTCGTCTGGGCTAAGACTTAAAAAATTAGACTTTTCTAGGTAGAGAATAGAATGGGATGAGGTAGGGAAAGAACAAATATCTAGACAGGATTCTTTGTAAGGAAAGGCCATGTAAAATCTCACAAATTTATAAGCTTGTGTTGTGGAATAGTCAAGTATTCTACCAATGAGACAGAAGACTGCACATGAGAGAAAATGCATATGGATTGCTGCTGAAGATGAGTGGATGAGCAGGTAGCCTATGGAAGCCTGGATTATCTGCTTAGAGTTTGGACTTCATCCTATGAAAAATAGCAGGGCTTTAGGTGATGAGAAGCAGGAAAGCAAAGTTTGTGAGATTCATCTCAGATTTAACCTCTCTTTTTCTGCTTTCATTGTAGACTTTTGCCTTGAACACCGAGCCCCCTCACTAAGCTTCTGCCTGCCTCTGACTGATAACTTCAGACTGTGTTCTGTCACACACTTTCCTGCTGTGTCCCCAGTATTCACATCTCTACATTAAATATTTCTCAGCCATTGTGCTGAAAAAAAAAAAAGGTTCATGTTAAAGGCAAGAAATAGATTTAACTTCCACATCAAATATTGCACAATAGTAGTGGTTTAGTGGAGCATGGTGTTGGAGAAGAGGCACTAGGGAAGAGTTCCATGATTCATTATGATTGACTGGTGTGCTTGCAAGAGACGGACACGACTGAGAGGTTGTGGCCACCTTAAGATGACAATAGCTGTATGGCTTATTTTTCTACGATCTCCCAAAATAGCTATGTTAAAAAACGTTTCCCAAGCTTTGGCCATTCATGTAACACTTACAGAATGCTTGTTATTTTCAAGAATCATACATGCTTTCATTTACTTAATAATTCCTTTGTTTATAAACAAATGTATTAATCCCAAAATAGTGGATATATGTGTACAAAATAGAATAACCATGCATGACGTTGATGAACATCAACTTCAGAATAGTGGAAAAGGGAGGCAAGGAAAGAATGAGAGGCATTAGCTGAACATGTTCATTTTATTTACATTCCGTCAAGGACAGAAATTACATGATGGTTTGTTTTGTTTTTTGTTGGTTTTTTTTCCCCCCTAGTAAGTGTGTCTTGGGTTTTTCCCTTATTATTTTTGTTACTTTTTTTTCCTCTTCTTTTTTTGGTGGTGGGGGTGATGATGTTTAAATGAAGT